>NC_030832.1:20217127-20520158 GCF_001704415.2 Capra hircus
AGTGTTTACAATGGTTTGGGGTGGCACTGGAGTGAGGGATCTTGTGTGAGGGTTAAGGCTGTGAATTACATGCTGGCTCCAAAAAGACAGTATCAAGTCTTTCTTATCAGCCTGTTCAGATGTGGGGCAGAAGTGGAAGAGGGAGGGGTGGTTTGGCATATGTCAGAAATCGAACCTCAAAAACAGAGACAGACACTTTATTACAGTTCATCCTTGATGTTTGACTAATGACTGAAATGTGTTATATTTCATTTAATTGAGTTTGAACTTGTTTAATTAAACCATTGTGGTTGTCTGTGAGCCTGTATCTTGAGATCAGTAAGGGAGATGAAATTTCCACTGAATGACTCATTAAGGAGCCCAGCATTGTGTGTGTCAAGAAGTGAAATGAGAGTTTGGTCGAAACTCCAAAGGAGATAAGAAGTGTCTTGTGGAGGCCTTGTACTCTGGCTTTAGTTTATAAGGAGAGGTGGGACATGGGCTTCCCAGGTGGCACTAGTGGTAAAGAACCCACCTACCAATGCAAGAGATGTAAGAGACATGGATTTGATCCCTGGGTTGGGAAGATCTCCTGGAGGAGGGCATGGCAACCCACTCCAGCATTCTTGCCTGGAGAATGCCATGGACAGAGGAGCCTGGTGGGCTACAATTCAGAGGGTCAGAAAGAGTCAGACATGCCTGAAATGACTTAGCCCACATGCATGTAAGACTTACATTTATATATTTTGGGGATCTGTGAGGCAAGAGATTCAGGGCAAACATACCAAGGAATCGTTTCTGCCATCAGTAAGACCAGATGGGCAGAGTGTTGGCAGTGCTCCGTGAGTGTAAAACTGTGCAGATACTGCTTGCAGCGCTGGGATAAGTTCCTAAACTTGGGTACTGATCCTTGGGTACCATCCTTTTTCAGGGATATCCTGGAGTGAAGTGGAGACCAGCAGCTTTCTAGCACATTCCATCACAACGTGATTATGATCTTTCTTGCAAAGACTGTGCACAAAGCAGGGCTTTGAGATACCCACAGGTAGCCAGGTAAAGCTGTATCACATTCGTTTGATGGTGATGACGAACTGCAACTGAGAAGCTGTTAAAATAGGCACTGAATAGAAGAGATTAAGCCAAATCTATGACTGCAAAGTGTTTATGAGCTGCTGATCAGACAAAGTCAGCAATTTAAATAATACCTGGTATGGGGGGCCTCAGTGTGTAGGATCATGGAATTAAGATTGCAGTATCTGTGGTGAGATGCCATTCATTCCTTCCTGGGTTAAGAAAAGGCCAAATTGGCCTATTCAACAGAGCAGTAGTGGGGATAATCACCCCCTTCTCTAAATAGGTCTTGCATAATGGGTTTCAATCTCAAATGCCCTGTTTTGATTTATATTGGGTCTTATTAAATATTTTATCCAGCAGTGGAGAGGTCTATGGGTTCCTATTTTTGTTAAAATGATTGTATATATTGAAGACTTAACTTTATCACAAATTGAGTCAGAACCTCCATGTCCATTATGGGATATTTTTGGGCAATGGCCCTTTTGACTATTGGGAACTTAGGAAAGGCAGTATTTCTGAGGGTTAAGAAGAGGCACACTTTTTTGTCTTCTATTTTAGGTTCAGTAACTACCGTAAGATTATAGGGAGTACCTTCTTTAAGTTAAGTGGGATCCCCAGGTATAACTATAATTTGGGTCTCAATATTGATTAAGGCTGTGAAGGCTGGCCAACTAGTGCATCTCAGTAGGTGTTACAGTTAATTCAGAGCCTAGGCTATACGGCTGCAAAACCCAAACTGTGCATGTTTATCTTCTTATTGTGCAAGGGGTGTGTTTTATTTCTTTATTTATTTTTTTAGTGAATTTTAGGTTTCCAGTTGAGCCAGATTGTGGATCTCTGTTCCAGTTTCTTTGTCTCTTCCTCCCCAGGAGTTGTTTTTATTATTATTTAGTGGTGGTTACTAGCTCTACTTTAGGGGCGGGGGTCCTCTCTATCCTGCTCATATTTAGAAATTTCTTCCTCCAGAGAACCTCCAAATAATATCATCAGTTTTAGGGGCTTCCCCCCAAGAAAGTGGTGGCTTTATTGAGTTTTCGGGTTCACTGATTAAGTCAGGTTTGAATAAACCCTTTGGCTGTGCCATGTGGGGCCACGAGTGTTTTTTCCTATAATCATGAGGACAAAAATTTTTGTTATGATGAAGGCACAGACGGCAGCAAAGGCATTTTGAGGGTCCTAGTGGGCCATCTGCTTTTAGGAGTGTGACCATAGTCTGTTCTTCCATGTGAGTGATCACCCAAAGGGCACGCACACTGCATAGGGCCTCAGTCTTTCCCCTGAGCACCCTATTAAGTGGAGACTAAAGCCTAGTGGAGACACATACAGTGGTCACAAGATGAGGGTCATTCCTTGCAACCTGGTGACAGTCATGGCTTACACCGGAATTGAGATGTGCAGTTCAGTCGGAGACATGCAGATGTCCAGGCCAAGACACATGTCCCAGTGTCATACTCCAGCTGCTAAATGCCAGTTATGGAAATTCCTGACTTTAAGTTGGTTAAATATAAGAGCGGCTTGAAAGAACTCAGCAATTGCAGCACAGGTCAGTGTGAGCTAGCCAGCAGGCAGCAGCTCAGCTCAGGAGCAGGCTGGCCAGGAGCGGTTCATGAGGCAACCTCTCCAGCAGGCAGTTGAGCTGGTGAGCAGGTCAGCGCGGGTGAAGGCAGACCCTCTGTGGTGGTTGTTGTCTAGATATCCCGTGTCACACTGAAGACTTGGAATGAGCTCCGTCACCCCAAATTTGGTTCATACACCACACACACCCCAAGAGGGTCTGACAAGGCTTATTACCCACATGATGAGGCTTTCTGGGGAGCTGGGCAACCTTCTCAAAGAGATGCTCGAGAGTAAAGAAAGGCTAGTTTGGCTTTGATGGTAGTTTGAGGGGATGGCTGGGGTGAAGGTTCCTGCCCACCGTCAGGGCTGGCGTAGTTTGAATTTCTCTTTTTATTATTATTTTTGGCTACACTGGGTCTCGGTTGCAGCACATGGCCTTCTCTAGTTGTGGGGCATGGGCTTAGTTGCCCTGTGGCAGGTGGGATCTTAGTTTCCCAATCGGGGCTCAAACCCATGTTCCTGTGCAATGGAAGGTAGATTCTCAACCATTGGACCACCAGGGAAGTCCCAGTTTGAACTTCCTGCCATCACCAAAGAAAGGAACAGTCAGGCTTTCTTAAGGGGACTGAAAGAATGGAGCTTGAAAGCTATTGGCACTCAAAGTAAAAAAATGAAGTCAAACTCTATCACAGATACATTGTCTCCTTCAATCTCATTTTACAGATGAGGTCAATAGCCTTGTTGCTGCTGCTAAGTCGCCTCAGTCATGTCCGACTCTGTGCGACCCCAGAGATGGCAGCGCCCCCAGAGATGGCAGCCCCCCCAGAGATGGCAGCAGGCTCCCCCGTCCCTGGGATTCTCCAGGCAAGAACACAGGAGTGGGTTGCCATTTCCTTCTCCAATGCATGAAAGTGAAAAGTCAAAGTGAAGTCGCTCAGTCGTGTCCGACTCTTCGTGACCCCGTGGACTGCAGCCTACCAGGCTCCTCCGCCCATGGGATTTCCCAGGCAAGAGTACTGGAGTGGGGTGCCATTGCCTTCTCTGAAATAGCCTTAGAAGGATTAAATAGGACACATAGCTATTAAAGAAATAAAATGAATAGTGGAAATAGGAGTCAAACTCAAGCCCATGTGACTTCCAGATCTGCTCACTTGACCGCAAGGCTACACTGACTCTTGAGAGGAAAGGAAGAACTTGCAGCTGTAACAATCTGGGCTCCTCCAATGTCACAAAGGGAATCTCAGTAGTCAGCGGAGGGCCCTGTCTATAAACAGGGGGCTGGGCACTATTAAAGCATAAAAACGGCGGGAAGGGGGGAAGTATGGGCCAATGCGGGTGTGAAATACATGTCAACTGTAGATCTTGGTCCCTCAGTCTGGTTGCCCAGAACAGTTCACTGCAATTCTGTTTGATTATCCCTCCTTGAAATGCATATCCTCTTACACTGTACAAGCATCAGTGGATTAGTTGATATGAATCGCAGAGTCTCTTAACCTGGGGCAGGGGGAGGGAAGGCAGATATGAGGCCAGTGGATGAGTGTCGTGTTCACACACACCTACACACACACACGAGCAACCAAAAAGCTTTTCTTCCAGCTTTGTTTCTGTTACTTTGAAGTAATAGAAGATATCTCTGAAAAAAAATTTTTTGTTGTTAATTTTAGGTGTTGTTTCATTTCAAACGTTTGTGCTGTGGAATGGGATGCTTGTTCCTTAAGGCAATATACAAAGTTTGTGTTTATCATATGTCAATGGCTATATTAATTTCTCACTGATTTAAATTGAAGAAGGTATATTTTGTCATAATTTTTACAGAAATCTTCAGCTCAGTTCAGTTCACTCGCTCAGTCGTGTCCGACTCTTTGCGACCCCATGAATCACAGCATGCCAGGCTTCCCTGTCCATCACCATCTCCCGGAGTTCACTCAGACTCACGTCCATCGAGTCCGTGATGCCATCCAGCCATCTCATCCTTGGTCGTTCCCTTCTCCTCCTGCCCCCAATCCCTCCCAGTATCAGAGTCTTTTCCAATGAGTCAGCTCTTCACATGAGGTGGCCAAAGTACTGGAGCTTACAGAAATCTTAAGCTTAGCTGATTTGGGAAGTTTCAAGAAATAAAAGCATGGAGAAATTTATGTATAATTTATGTATCCCTCACTTTCACTTTCATTACTGAACATAATGGGTCACTAAGGCAGCAAAAGGACTTGGAATACGGATGACTTGTCAAAGGGCCCATGAAACAAACACGCTGAAGGACACCGTCCAGCCCAGCATCCCTGTGCAGCATCCTTCAGTGCAAGTGTATTTCCTGAGAAGGTGAGATTTGGAAAGGATGAAACTTCACCTGGACTTACTTGCCTTTGCCTCTGCCCAAAATCATATCTTGGAAGACCCCACAACTTCATCTCCCATATCGCCAAACAGCAGAGAATCTGCACAATAGGGGATGTCTTGGAGAAGACCCATGTCCTAGCAATAGCCAGACTGTATTATGACTTGGAGAAGAGATGTCAATCCAATGCCTTTATCAAATAACCTCACCTACTCTAAGAGATGAACATTATTTCCTGATGTTTTATAGCAGGAGGTAAAATTATCCCTCTTCCCTTAGGCCTGCAATTGCATTGAAACTGCCTATAATTTTTAGCATGGAGCTATGACTCTTTGTTATGTGTATTCTGGTGCCATCAGAAGAAAGGCTTTCTTTTAATGGGTTCTTTTGGAAACATTAATGACTGCAAGTTTATTTTTTTTAAGGCACGACTTTAATTGGCACAACCATCTGGGCATGGAAGGGAGCATCTGGCATGCTTGACAACCCATGGCTTCCTTGCTTGGGTGGAGATGCTGCACGCTTCATTGCTGTCTACGTTGGCATCAAAGATTCTGCCAAAATCTTGAAAGAAGTCTTGTCTAGTGCCATAAAAGCTAGTCGTTGGAGGAGTTTCTGTCACAAAATGGATGCATAATATTATGTTCTTATTTCAACACAAACATGTGGCCTTTCCAGAAAACAAATCCACAAGCTCTTGATTGAACACTGGACAGATTTTTTACCTCTATAAGGGAAGGAAAAGCCGCCTTGTGAAATAATTTGGCAGCAGTCTTGCACCACTGGTCTTTCTTAGGGGACCTTATTAGCCATCTGAATGAAGTACATGTTTCCATTTAGGGTGCTTCAGTTACCATGATGGATGTTGCAGAGAAACCCTGAACTCCTTGGCCAGTTACCCTGCGGGAGGACAACTCTCCAAACTTGAGAAAATTAAAAGAAAGAGCTTCTGAAGACTGGAGCTGAGAATGATAGAGCCTTATTGATTTCTTGGTGTGTTAAAATCTAAAGACACTGAGGAATTAGACAGACTCTGGTACCAGTTCCAATGAGGAGGGGGGTTTTCCCCACACCAGTTCTCCAGACACCTGTTGGGTGTCCTACAATTAATTTAGTTCCAACACTCTCTACCTATAGATAGAATCCGATTCCATACATTAAGTGTTTGGTCCTATAGGACTCCTGTCCACCCATTCACTTCAGATGCCAGTGGCAAGTCCAGCTTGTTACCTGGCTCCTGACTGACTGGCTATATATCAGAGGTTCCTATGACCCTCTCCTTGGGTTCCATTTATTTGCTGGAGTGGCTCACAAAACTCAGAGAAACATTTGGGAATGTTAATCTTTTCTTTTCCAATGCATTTTTGGGGTCCAGGATTTTTGATCATTCAGGTTCCATTTAAATTCAAATTTAAAATAGATTTTGTATTGATATCAAAGACCACTCCACAATTCCAACTTTTTATTCAAGCCAAGAAATCACAGCAATCTCATTAACATGTGATTTGAAGAAGAATTGAAAATTTTTGTTTTTTGTGCAGTTTTAGATCTATTTCCTCTACCACTCAAATAGACCTTGAATCTTAAAATAAGTTATAAAAAATGAGACCAAGCCTTTTTTTCTAAAAAGATTACTTTTAACTTCTCTTCATGTGCAGGAAATACATTTCCAATGTAGAAAAATCTAAATGCAAAAGTTTTGGTATATGTATTTCTGTGCATTTTTTCCTGGGCACAGCTTTCTCCAGCTTTTTGAAGAAGTCTGTGATGCTCATAGAGGAAAGGACTGTAGCACAGGCCAGGTTGGGTGAGCGGGCCTCGGCTCCACCTGCTTCCAATTATTCTTAATCATTGGTCAGGCTGGTGAGTTCTCAGCACTCCTTTGCATCCCAGCCAAGATACCCGTTAAAAACAAACCAGGAAGGTTAATCAGTCCCAGTCCCTGGTCCTTAAATCAATCAGTACATCATTGAAGTTATGCATAAATTTCCCAAAGGTAAACAGATTTCTATTTAAATGTTATTGCTCTCATTAGCATCAGCTGTTTTCATTATAAATGTGCTGAGATGTTCTTTTCTAATCTAGTTTATAAATTATGCTTATTACTTTGAGGTGTGGAAAAGAATTATTTTGGTTCCTAGGGTCCTTTTGCCTTTATGCCTTCATTTTCTCTGTCATCTGAGGAGCCTTCCCTGCCTTTCTCAGTGGTCCCTTTGCCTGTGTCCCCTCTGATGCTCTGCTCTTTTAAATCCTGGTTCTCCTTCTGCCCAGAGCATTTCTGCTTTGACTCATTAACTGGTGTGTTCTTCTTCCTTCCACACGATGACATGGGTGCCTTACAAGATTCAGTATTGAGCCTTCTGCTTTAATCTTTCTGTATTTGTTCCTGTAGAGAACTCAGCCACCAAGTTTCCACCATCCGTCACCTCCACCATGACCTATTCTGCTTGCTCCACTATAACTTAGTTTCCTGAGGTGTGGTAGATACTTCTGGCTCACATGTGGTTTAATAGTTACTTATGTACGTGATACTGTTCATGATCGGGGAAAAAGTAGAAGCACTGACAGATTTCATTTTCTTGGGCTCTAAAATCACTGCAGATGGTGACTACAGCCATGAAATTAAAAGACGCTTGCTCCCTGGAAGGAAGGCCATGACAAACCTAGACAGTGTGTTAAAAACCAGAGATGTCAGTTTCCCGACAGAGGTCCATATAGTCAAAGCTATGGTTTTTCCAGTAGTCATGTACAGATGTGAGAGCTGGACCATAAAGAAGGCAGAGCACTGAAGAACTGATGCTTTCAAACTGTGGTGTTGGAGAAGACTCTCGAGAGCCCCTTGGACTGCAAGGAGATCCAACCAGTCAATCCTAAAGGAAATCAACCCTGAATATTCATTGGAAGGACTAATGCTGAAGCTAAAGCTGCAATATTTTAGCCACCTATGCGAAGAGCTGACTCTTTGGAAAAGAGCCTGATGTTGGGAAAGATTAAAGGCAAAAGGAGATGAGGGTGGCAGAGGATGAGATGGTTAGATAGCATCACCGACTCAAAGGACATGAATTTGAGCAAACTCTGGGAGATAGTGAAGGACAGGGAAGCCTGGCATATTGCAGTCCATGTGGTCATGAGAAGTCATGCACTACTTAGCGACTGAACACGCGCACAGAATACACACACACTTCTGTGATTATGGAAATCCATCTATGGCAGGGAATACTGGTTTCCAGTTATATTAGTTACATGAGGTTTCCTATTTAAAAATGCATTTTAAGTAAAAATGACTTGATTGAAAGCAGAGGTCAACATACTTTCTTTGTAAAGGGTTAGATAGTAAATATTTTTCAGTTTTTTGGGCAAAGAACTCCATTGCAACCACTCATTTCTGCTGTTGTAGCTTGAAAGCACCACTGACAACATGCACACAATTGTGTGTCCAGATCTGGCCTGTAAGCTTTGTTTGCTGATCCCTGATCAAAAAAAATCTTTTATGATAACTAGAATTCAGGGAGTAAGTGGATATAGTAGAAACCATAAAGCTGAAATATAAATGCCTCAAGAGTGAGACACTTTGGTTTAAGCTATCACTTTGTTCAATATGTGAACAACTACTTTGTCCATTCAGAATGCTGGGAACACACATCCCTTTTTGTAAAGAGCTTAGTCTACACAGACAGACTGAAGGACAGAAAGTTACCGTAGGCTACTGGCCTCAGAAGCACTACCAGAGATATGTATGTGTGTGATTGTGTGTGTATGTTTAGGAGGAGGAAGAAGAGGGGCTATGTTGGTCCTGAGAAAACTGCCCTTTCTCACTTTCCCTAGACTATTCACTTGTACATGATTATATAATTTATGTCAGCCTTTGTCCATTTTATAGATGAGGAAGCTGAGGTTCAGAGAGGTTAAAGAGTTACTGAAGGTCACAGAGCTGGTAAGTGGAGGGAGCGGGATTTGAACCAGCCCGTCTGACTTCAAGACCCGTGTGTGTAACCGCAGTGCTACCCAGGCCCCAATTACTTAGGCTAAGAAATTGGTCCCTCCCTTTGGGATGATTTTGTGCAACAGAAACCAGATGCATCTTTGGAAAGTTGTCAACTTACACAAGTGCCCTTGGTGTCCTGCTCATATTGTCATCCTGCTAAGGTGACTCTTGCAACGTGGACAGGGGAACTGGGTCTCTTCACCTGCACTGGAGGTGGACATAGGACTTGCCAACCAGAAACTCTAGGTTTCTATGAGGATGGGAGACACCTAGTCTATTTGTCAGCTGTTACTCAATGTGCTGGGGATTCCCAGGTGGTAAAGAATTTGCCTGCCAATTCAGGAGACACAAGAGACGCAGGTTCAATCCCTGGATTGGGAAGATCCCCTGGAGGAGGAAATGGCAACCCACCCCAGTATTCTTGCCTGAAAAATTCCATGGACAGAGGAGCCTGGCTGGTTACAGTCCATGAGATTGCAGAGTGGGACACGACTGAGCGGCTGAGCACGCACACGTCCACTCAATGTACCGAGGGGTGCTTGCTTGCTTACAGGACAAAGCAACCACAGCGACAATAATAGTAACAATTAGCAATGAGAATGATGCTACACCTCTGTGTGACTTGCTAGACGTTAGACACTCTTATAAGTACTTTGCATGGCTTGCATGTATAATTAATTAATCCTCATAACAAGGCTTTGAGGGTGTGTGTTAGTTTCCTGGGGCTGCCATAACAAATTGCTGCAAACTGGGGGCTTGTGACGACAGAAATTTACTCTCTCGTGGCTCTGGACTCTGCAAGTCTGAGATCAAGGTGTCAGCGGGGCCATGTTCCCTCCAGAGGCTCCAGAGGAGGGTCTGCCCTTGCCTCTTTCATCCTCTTCGCTTTTAGTTTCATCACTCCAATTTCTGCCTCTGTCCTCACCTGGCGCTCTTCCCTGTGAGTCTGTCTCCATGGCTCCAAATCTCTTCCTCTCTTCATAAGGACAGAAGTCACTGAGTTTAGGGCCACCCTAATCCAGGAGGACCTAAACAAATTATTATTGGAGTATAGTTGCTTTTCAATATTGTATTAGGTTCTACTGTACAGTAAAGTGATTCAGCTAGATGTATACAGATATCCCCTCTCTTTTGGATTTCCTTGGTATTTAGGTCACCACTGAGCATTGAATAGAGTTCCCTGAGCTACACAGTAGGTTCTCATTAATTATCTATTTTCGACATAGTATCAATAGCGTATAAATGTCAATCTCAGTCTCCCAATTCATCTTCCTCCATCTCTCCTTGGTGTTCATATGTTTATTTCTCCATATCTGTATCTGTATTTCTGCTTGTAAATAAGATCACCCATATTATTTTCTTCAGATTCCACATATATGCATAATAGGCAATACTTGTTTTTCTCTTTCTGACTTACTGCAGTCTGAGTGACAGTCTCTGCTGCTGCTGCTGCTGCTAAGTCGCTTCAGTCGTCTCCGACTCTGTGCGACCCCATAGATGGTAGCCCACCAGGCTCCCCCATCCCTGGGATTCTCTAGGCAAGAATACTGGAGTGGGTTGTCATTTCCTTCTCCAATGCGTGAAAATGAAAAGTCAAACTGAAGTCGCTCAGTCATGTCTGACTCTTAGCCACCCCATGGACTGCAGCCTACCAGGCTCCTCCATCCATGGGATTTTCCTAGGTCCATCCATATCTCTGCAAAGGAGGATCTTATCTTAATCACATTTCCAAAAAAGAAGGTCACATACACAGGCCCTATGCCAGTGGGGAGCAGATAGGACTTCAACTTTGAGGGGATAAAATTCAATCCACAACAGGGAGGTACTATTATTATTTTCATTTCACAGCATGAGGATTCAAGGTGCTGAGAGGTTAAGAATCTATCTGAGGTCACACAGCTTTATTAGCAGAGCCAGGATTTGAACTCAGATATTCTGGGAGGCTGTAACCCAAACCACTGTGTCAACAACTGCTTTGCCTGCAGAGTTGCCGTACCTGGCACTTCAGACATGCCACGGCCTTGCTGCAGCTTCTGGTGAGAACAAACCCGTACTGAATTAGCTGAGTGCGTGGAAAGCCTTGTGGCTGTGTTGGGTGACTCTCGAGTAGCCCGAGGACAGGTGAGGGGCTGGGCTGCTGGTGGGGATTCTTGTTTATCTCAACAAGGAATCAGGCTCTCAGTGTGGCAGACTGGGCACATGACCAGCTCCTGCCGTCACCTGGGTAATTGGTTTTCTGTGTTCATTTCAATAATGAACAATATTAAAGGAGGCTAGAGATGCAGTGGAGATACAGCATTGTGGGAAGAACAAAGAGATTTTAATGTGTTGGGTCTCAGTTGTGGGGAAGATGAGGGATATGATAATAGGGTATGAAGGCAGCAGTGATTATGCAGCAGCCTTCTTGCCATCCATCATGGCTCACGTCTGGGGTTGGTGGCAGAACAGGAGTCTTCTCAGATCCGGGCATTATCTCTGCTGTTTATTTACATCTCAAATCAGGTTGTACTGACAAGGAGTGAAAGGGCTTCCAGGGAAGAAATGTAACTACATGATATATTTCCTACAGAAAGTGCAAACACAATATAGACTATCTGGTTAAATATATCATCCCAGAAAGGATCCAACTGCTGGAAGCTTAAGCCTGCACTTGATATTTCTTGGCGTGAGATCATTACAACAGTTCCCCCCTTAGCCATGCGGCATATGCCCCAGACCCCCTGTAGATGCCTGGAACGGTGGATAGTACTCAACCCTCTATACCGTGTTTTTCTCTTTACCTACATCCATAGGTATTATAAACTTTAATTGATAAATTAGGCACTGGAAGGGGTTAACAATAATAGCTAACAATAAAAAATGATAGTAATGGACCATAATAAGGGTTTCGTGAATGTGGTTTCTCTCTGTCAAAATAGTGTACAGATTTAGTGCCTTTTCCATCTTAATTAAACATGTATCCTTCATTGTGGCTGTAACTTTTGCAGTTTGAGGTGCGATAGCAAAAGCAGCATGGGTTTCTTTTTCTTTCTCACAGTCTCATGGATAGAAAATTTGTTCTTACCATAGGCAAACTTAGCATATGGGCTTGTCTTTTTCCCTTATTAAGTTAAGAACTTTAACCTCTTCACTTAAAGGGAGCACTTTAAGGGTTCTCTTGGGCACATCTGTATTGTCAGCATCACCACTGTTGTGTGTTGGGGCCAGTGTTGGGTAAAATCAGGGTTCCTGGAACACAAGGACTAAGGTGCCAAGACAGGCAACCTGATAAAATAAAGGACTACCAAGTGACTAACAGGGCAGCGAGTGGCATGTGCTGGGCAAAGGGGTGTCACTCAGGATGGAGCTGGAAGGCGTGAGATTTCATCACGCTGCTCAGAAGAGCCCACTGTTTAAAATGTATAAACTCTTTATCTATGAAATTTCCCTTTTAGTATCTTTGGACTGTGGTCGACCGCAGGTAACGGAACCTGTGGACAGGGCAGAGAAACTTTGGATAAGCAAGGATGACTGTGTGCCCTCCGAGATGACCGGCCTCCTCTGTTCTCTTTCTGATTGCTCTGCATGACCTCTCCCGGCCCATTCTGTGTCCCGAGTCCCATTTCCTTCTTTTCTGGAAGGACAGCCTGCCTGGACTACCTCTTCTTCTCTGTGGCTTTGATTCACGGCTAGTTACGTGCTGATGCTTCCAAACTGTATCTTCCCACTGTTCTTCCCTTCTCAGCTCTTCACAAACTTTATGAACAGATCCTACATTTCCATAGTTAAAACTGAGACAGTATAAACAATCAGTATAAATTCCTCCTTCCTTCTTGGTCTTGCATCTGCCTAGTTTTGTTTTTCCTAGAAGGTTATTCCTGGTTTCTTATGACTCCTTCTCGAGGTGCTCCTGTACCAGAAGATAGAAATGGTAGTTTTTCCTCCTTCTTCCTTCAAATGTGCCATAATATACACATTCTGAATTTTTTTCACTTTTGATCTTTCCATGACAAGATTGAGAGAACTTCATTTTTTTTCTTTTCTTTTTTTAAACTTACAATTGCCGTGTTCCATTGTCTGGCTGTCCCATTATGATTTAATCAGCCTTCTATCAAAAGACATTTGAGTTGTTACCAGTCATTTGCTATAATGGTTAATTTTACGTGCAATTGGTTTGGCCATAAGGTGCCAAATATTTGGTTAAATATTATTTCTGGGTGTGTTTTTGAGGGTGTTTTGTATGAGCTTAACATCTGATCCAGTGGACTGAATAAGCACATCACCTTCCCCAAGGTGGGTGGGTCTCAGCTAATCCACTGAATGTCTGAAGAAATAAAAGGCTGAATAAGAAAGAATTCTCTCTCTGCCTGATTGTCTCTGAGATGAGAACTGGTCTTCTCCTGCACTTGGTCTCAGACTCAGATTGGAACCATGCCATTGGCTCTCCTGGATCTGGACTTCTCAGCCTCCATAATCGTAAGGACCAATTCCTCAAAACCAGTCTCTCTGTCAATAAATATGGAAAGATATAGAGGTATATAGATTTAAGTTCCAAAGGGGATCTGGATCTCTTGTCATGATTTTCCCTCAATACATGCATTTCTAGCACCTCTGACAGGTAAGGAGGAATCCAGTCAGAGAGAGTATGGGGGGAAGAGGGTGGGAAACTTTCTACCTTAAGCAGGGCAACAGAACCTCCTTAGGGAGAGAAATGATCCTGCCAGAGAGAAGGAGGAGAGAATGCTAAGGGAGGAGGGTAAAACCTCTGGCTGGGCCTCCTGATCTCAAAAACCATCATGACTGTTACCTTTCTCCTGGATTTTAGGAAGAAAAGCCTATGCATATTATTATTATTAAAGGGTACATGTCTTGACCCACTGTTACAGACTGACTTGTGTTTCCTTAATATTCATATGTTGAAGGCCTAAAGCCCCCAGTGTGACTGTCTGTGGAGGTAGGGTCTTTATGGAAGTAAATACGGTTAAATGAATCACTGTTGTTCCCGTTCAATCCATCAGTCATGTCCAACTCTTTGTGACCCCATAGACTGCAGCAAGCCAGGCTTCCTGTCCTTAACCATCTCCCTGAGCTTGCTCAAACTCATATCCATTGAGTCAGTGATGCCTTCCAACCATCTTGTTCTCCATCGTCCCTTTCTCCTCCTGCCTTCAATCTTTCCCAGCATCAGGGTCTTTTCCAATGAGTTGGCTCTGTGCATCAGGTGGCCAAAGTATTGGAGCTACAGTATCAGTCCTTCCAATGAATATTCAGGACTGATTTCCTTTAGGACTGGCTTGGTTTGATCTCCTTGCAGTCCGAGGGACTCTCAAGAGTCTTCTCCAACACCACAGTTCAAAAACATCAGTTCTTTGGCACTCAGCTGTCTTTATAGTCCAACTCTCACATCCATATGTAACTATGGGAAAAACCATAGCTTTGAGTATATGGACCTTTGTCGGCAAAGTTATGTCTCTGCTTTTTAAAATGCTGTCTAGGTTTGTCGTAGCTTTTCTTCCAAGGGGCAAGCGTCTTTCAATTTCATGGCTGCAGTCACCATCTGCAGTGATTTTGAAGCCCAAGAAAATAGAGTCTGTCATTGTTTCCATTGTTTCCCCATCTATCTGCTGTGAAGAGTTGGGACTGGATGCCATGATCGTAGTTGTTTGAATGTTGAGATTTAAACCAGGTTTTTCACTCTCACCTTTCACTTTCATCAAGAGGCTCTTTAGTTTCTCTTTGTGTTCTGCCATTAGGGCAGTGTCATCTGCGGTTATTAATATTTCTCCCGGCAATCTTGATTCCAGCTTGTGCTTCATCCAGTCTGGCATTTCTCATGATGTACTCTGCATTGAAGATAAATAAGCAAAATGACAATATGCAGCCTTGACACACTCTTTTCTCAGTTGGCAACCAGTCCATTGTTCCATGTCTGGCTCTAACTGTGGCTTCTTGACTTGCGTACAGGTTTCTCAGGAGGCAGGTAAGGTAGTCTGGTATTCCCATCTCTTTAAGAATTTTCCACAGTTGTGATCCACACAGTCAAAGGCTTTAGCATAGCCAATGAAGCAGAAGTGAATGCTTTTCTAAAATTCTCTTGCTTTCTCTATGATCCAACAGATGTTGGCAATTTGATCTCTGGTTCCTCTGCCTTTTCTAAATACAGCTTGAATATCTGGAAGTTCTCAGTTTTCACATATTGTTGAAGCCTAGCTTGGAGAATTTTGAGCATTACTTTGCTAGAGTGTGAGATGAGTGCAAGTGTGTGGTAGTTTGAGCATTCTTTGACATTTCCCTTCTTTGGGATTGGAATGAAAACTGACCTTTTCCAGTCCTGTGGCCACTGCTGTGTCATCCAAATTTGCTGGCATATGAGTGCAGTACTTTCACAGCATCATCTTTTAGGATTTGAAATAGCTCAACCAGAATCCCATCACCTCCTCTAGCTTTGTTCGTAGTGATGCTTCTTAAGGCCCACTTGATTAACAGTCCTGGATATCTGGCTCTAGATGAGTTATCATGCCATCGTAGTTATTTGGGTCATTAAGATCTTTTTTGTATGGCTCTTCTGTGTATTCTTGCCACCTCTTCTTAATATCTTCTGCTTCTATTAGGTCCATACTGTTTCTGTCCTTTATTGTGCCCATCTTTGCATGAAATGTTCCCTTGGTATTTGTGATTTTCTTGAGGATATCTCTAGACTTCCCTATTCTATTGTTTTCCTCTATTTCTTTGCACTGATCACTGAGGAAGTTTTCCTTATCTCTCCTTGCTATTCTTTGGAACTCTGCATTCAGATGGGTATATCTTTCCTTTTCCCCTTTTGCTTTAGCTTCTCTTCTTTTCCCAGCTATTATAAGGCCTCCTCAGGCAATCATTTTGCCCTTTTGCATTTCTTTTTCCTGGGAATGGTTTTGTTCACCACCTCCTGTACAATGTTACTAACTTCTGTCCATAATTCTTCAGGCACTGTGTCTATCAGTTCTAATAACTTGAATCTGTTTGTCACTTCCACTGTATAATTGTTAGGGATTTGATTTAAGTCATCCCTGAATGGTCTAGTGGTTTTCCCTACTTTCTTAAACTTAAGTCTGAATTTGGCAATAAGGAGTTCATGATCTGAGCCACAGTCAGCTCCCAGTCTTGGTTTTGCTGACTGCATAGAGCTTCTCCATCTTTGACTGCAAAGGATATAATCAATCTGATTTTGTTTTGACCATCTGGTGACGTCCATGTGTAGAGTCATCTCTTGTATTGTTGGAAGAGGGTGTTTGCTATGACCAGTGTGTTCTCTTGGCAAAATTCTGTTAGCCTTTGCCCTGCTTCATTTTGTACCCCAAGGCCAAACTTTCCTGTTACTCTAGGTATCTCTTGACTTCCTACTTTTGCATTCCAGTCCCCTATAATGAAAAGGACATCTTTTTTTGGTGTTAGTTCTAGAAAGTCTTGTAGATCTTTGTAGAACAATTCAGCTTCAGCTTCTTTGGCACTGATGGTTGGGGCATAGACTTGGATTACTGTGATATTGAATGGTTTGCCTTGGAGATGACCAGAGATCATTCTGTCATTTCAGATTGCACCCAAGTACTGCATTTCAAAGTCTTTCATTGACTATGAGGGCTACTCCATTTTTTCTAAAGGCTTCTTGCCCACAGTAGTAGATATACTGGTCATCTGAATTAAATTCACCCATTCTGGTCCATTTTAGTTCACTGATTCCTAAAATGTCAATGTTCACTCTTGCCATCTCATGTTTGACCACTTCCAATTTACCTTGATTCATGGACCCAACATTCCAGGTTCCTATGCGATATTGTTCTTCACAACACTGGACTTTACTTTCACCACCAGTCACATCCACAACTGGGCATTGTTTCTGCTTTGCCTCAGCCTCATTCCTTCTGAAGCTATTTCTCTGCTATTCTCCAGTAGCATATTGGGCACCTACTGATGTGGGGAGTTCATCTTTCAGTGTCATATCTTTCTGCCTTTTCATACTGTTCATGGGAGTTCTCAGGGTAAGAATGCTGAAGTGGTTTGCCATTCCCTTCTCTGGTGGACCACATTTTGCCAGAAATCTCCACCATGACCATCTTGGGTGGCCCTGCACGGATTGGCTCATTGTTTCATTGAGTTAGACAAGGCTGTAATCCATGTGACCAGTCTGGTTAGCTTTCTGTGATTGTGGTTTTCATTAAGCCTGCCCTCTGATGGATGAGGATAAGAGGCTTGTGGAAGCGCCCCATCTGATGGGAGAGAATATAATCATAAGGATGATCTAATAGACTGATGTCCTTACAAGGAGAGGAAGAGACACCAGTGAGCTCTCGCTCCATGCTCACAGAGGAAGGACCACTTGAGAACACAGCAAGTTTGCAAGCCAAGAAGAGAGTTCCCACCCCAAGCCAACCCTGGCAACTTGATCTTGGACTTCTAACTTTCAGAACCATGCAAAAATAAATGTTTGTTAAGGTGCTCAGTCATGGTATTTTATTATGAAACCTCAGCAGACTAGTGTCCCCATATATTGTTTTTAATCAATTTTAGTTATATGAGTAACAGATACTTCCATTCTCCTTGTAAACAAAAGTAAACATAAAAGAGTCTTTAACCAACACCTCCCATCTTAATTCTCTAGTGCAGAGGTTGGTAAACTATGGCCCACAGGCCCAATCTGACTCTCTATGTTTTTGAAATAGTTCTATTGGAGCACACCTCTTTCATTTATATACTATCAGTGACTGCATCTAACTCCATTAGAAGAGTGGATTAGTCACAACAGAGACAGTAAGACCTGATAAGCCTAAAATATTAACTCTGTGGCCCTTTACAAAAGGATATTGCTGACCCCTGCTCTAGACCATGCCCACAAACAAACACTATTACAGTTTGTGTGAATTATTTTTGCTTATATAGTTCTGTATTATATAGCACTGTATGTGTTACAGCAATGGAGGTATCTTTTTCTATATCTCTTTTTCAGACAACAGTAAGCCTTGCAGATTTGTCCATGTTGGTAGACATAGGTCTGTCACTTCATTGTTTTAACTGCTGCATAATATTCCAAAGTTTTAACATACCATGGTTTATTCCATGCTTTTACTAATGGAGGCTTCCCGGGTATCTCAGTTGGTAAAGAATCTGCTTGCAATGCAGGAGCCTCCGGTTCTAGTCCTGGGTCAGGAAGATCCGCTGGAGAAGGGATAGGCTACCCACTCCACCATTCTTGGGCTTCCCTTGTGGCTCAGCTGGTAAAGAATCCGCCTGCAATGTGGGAGACCTGGGTTCGATCCCTGGGTTGGGAAGATCCCCTGGAGAAGGGAACGGCTACCCACTCCAGTATTCTGGCCTGGAGAATTCCATGGACAATACAGTCCATGGGGTTGCAAGGAATCGGACACAACTGAGTGACTTTCACTTTCACTGGTTATTTCCAGTTTTTTCCACTACAAAAAATATACCAACAGCAAAACAAATACCTTGTATGACATCTCCTTATACGTATGTTTGAGTGACTCTCTGTGACTAAACCAAGACGGAGATTGCTAGGCCCTGAGGCAAACACATTTTAAAATTTAGTCCTATTTTTCAAGTAGGTGATACATTTACGTGATTCCAAAAAATTTAAAAAATGATATACAAGGCATACACTGCAAAGCCTCACCTCTCCCTGTTTTTTGCCGTCTCCCATCCCTAATAAGGTATCAGTTTCTTATTCATCCTTTTAGGCTTTCCTGATGAAAACAGAGCAAAGGAGCCTATGTACTCCTGCATACTATATGTGTTCTTTATTTCGCTATCTTTTCACTTGACAGTATATTGTGGCATTTGCAGTTATCTTCCCATAACTGTAAATCTTATAGAAGTATATAGAATGTGTACTCATGCCTTTTAAACATAGCATTTGGTCTGTGTAGTATTCTTTCCATTGACATACCCTACTTTATTTAACTAGGTCCTTATAGGGAATCACTTTTTTTTCTCTTTTCTTTCATGATGACAGTAAGGAATGCACATTTTAAATGTTAATAGATATAGCCCCATTGCCAGTTTAAGGGGCTGTGTTGTTTGCATGCCCACCTGGGTGCCTTTCTAAGAAGCCAAAACAGAGCAGACACTTGCTTGCAATTTAAGCTGCAGCAGTTCCCAGAACACAGCGTGATTTGCCACGTGTCCTTACTATTCTCTTTGTTGGACCCTCCCTTTCTACACCTTGTCTGTCTAGCTGACTCTAAAATCTTCCTCTAAGTTTTGCCTGGAAAATCTGTGAAGCTACCAACCCCCGTGGTAGAGTTGATTATTCCCCCTCTTGGGCACTTGCCTACATCTCTATTTTTGCTCTTCTCACATGGTTCATTTTCTTTCTTTCCCAGTCTTGTCTCCTTTCCTTCATGGTGGACTTCTTAAAGGATGACACCACTTCTTCATTCATGCTTCATTCCTAAACCTAAGACAGGTCTGTTGTGCAATAGGTGCTCAATAAAAGTTGGCTGAATGAATAAATTAGCGAGTAAGTGATCAGTAAAAACACAGATGAACCAACGAAATTGAATTTGGACAATGCATTCATGGGTGTGTTTATCCACTAGTCTGCCAATCATGCAAATGAGCTTATCTGCATCTGCCGATGGAATTTCGACAGAATTTGCATGCTGGAGGGGGAGGCTGCCAGTTCACAGAGGATTCTTCTAGGCATTTGTCATTCATTATAAAACATAAGCTTGCATTGGAGTTTATGCAGCACAGTGTCAGCCAATTAGAGGAGATTGTAGCTTTGGAAACAAACATCTGCTTGGTGCTGGGTAAATAATAGTTAGAGTCTGGTGTTTTACGACTATGTGATTAATTTGAATCTCATATAATTTAGTATTTGACCATGTGGGACTCACAGAGATCATGCCCATAATCCAAGTTACAGCTGCAAAAATGATATCTGGGATTTCCTACTATTGGCTGTAAGTACTTAAAGATGATTTCTGGTTGCTGTGACAACTGGGACTATAGGAAAGAGTATGGGTCAGTGGTAGCCACCTCACATAAAGGATCATAGAGAGGGACACCTGTCTTCATATTCTACCCTGGATGTGAGTATGTTCTTAGTCGCTGTAGTCATGTCTGACTCTTGCGACCCCATGGACTGTAGCCCACCAGACTCCTCTGTCCATGGGATTTTCCAGGCAAGAATACTGGAGTGGGTTGCTATGTCCTCCAGTAGGTTGCTATGTCCCCCAGGGGATCTTCCCGACTCAGGAACCAAACCCACGTCTCCTGCATTGCAGGTAGATTGTTTACCACTGAGCCACCTGGGAAACCCTCTGTGCTGGATGCGTGAGTCCTCAGTCACCTCAGTCATATCCAACTCTTTGTGACCCCATGGACTGTAGCCCATCAGGTTACTCTGTCCATGGAATTCTCTGGGCAAGAATAGTGGAGTGGGTTGCCATTTCCTTCTCCAGGGGATCTTCCCAAACCAAGGATCAAACCCAGGTCTCCTGTACTGCAGGCAGATTCTTTACTGACTGAACTACAAGGGAAGCCCTCTATAATTCCATCTTGGATAATCCTCCCATAGACAATACATGGAGTAGTAGGAAAATATGAATGCACTCTGTTGGCCTTTGATCATTGTTTCTCCTTTTCCCAGGGGGAAGAAAGTTAAAAGAAACATGATAAGGAAAGTACCATCAATCAAGTTCCTTCTATGGTAGGTCCTTTTCCAGATGCTTTTCTCCTCTTTTCCCCATTTGCAACTCATAACAGCATGAGGCTAGGATTATTAATTACTATTTTACAAATAAACAAAATGAGTTGGGGGGGCTTATTCTGGGCTCTAGCTGGCAGGTGGTCATCCTGGGAGTTAAAGCAGATCTGCTCAAGCCTGTGTTTCTCCCAGGATACCACCCTGCATTCCCAGAGGATGTGGCCAATGGTGTTCGACAGAGCAGTGGCTGTACCATAGTTCTGATTCTCTGCAGATAGTGCTGGGTGGATTGGCTGTGAACTCTGCCTGCCTTGCTTTCAAATAAGATAAGCAGACGCACTGTGATCTTTGCCTGTGGGGTTCTCAAGTACATCATTCAAATGCTTTGTGTGAAAAGATGAGGGGCCTGGTGAAAAGCTGGCTGTTGGCGGACTTGAGTGTGTAACAAATGATAGCCAAGTGACCGAGAATGCAGAATATTTGCCAAGCTAATAAGACTGCCTGGCTCTATAACTACCACAGAAATGAGAAAACAACTAGGCCATTGGATTTCCACAGAATCATCAATGGAGCTTTGAAAAATAAGCGTGTCTGGTCACCACCCACAGATATTCTGATTCCATGGATATTTTAAACAAGCTTCCCTTGCTATTCTGATGCTTAGCCAGATTTTAAAATCTGTGATCTAGTCAAATGGATCATTTGAGTCATCAGACCTTGAATAAGGATTGCTTTCTTTGGCTACATCTTTCCTTTATCACATTAAGTCACTCTCTCTCTCTCTCTCTCTCTCTCTCTCTCTCTCTCTCTCTCTCTGTCTGTGTCTCTCTCGTATATTTTTTTTCCTAGCAGTTAGAAATTCTTCAAAGCTTTTTGCCACTAAACCATCTGCTGGTGAAATCTCCCACTAGGTTGCAAATGCCAAACTGTTCCCAGTAGCAATTTTCTGTATTATTTTGGGGAAAAGAATGAATTACATTTCTTCCCTCGGAACGAAAATACTTTAAAAATAAAAATACTCATTATGGACCAATAGCAGTTGCTTATATTTTTAAAAGAATAGCTTTATTAGAGATATGTTTTGTGAGTTTCCTTCAGGCTTTCCTCACAGGCTTGATTCTTGCATTGAGAACAGGAAGCATGGATGATTCTAGTGCCAGGGTGCTCTGGCGGGTAGTGGTAATATAGAGAGAATGGAGACCAATTTGGCTCAAAGAATTATAGGATGCTTTATTGAGTTCCCATTGCCCGCAAGCTTTATGGAAGTAGCCAGACGATGCTATAAGCCTCATTAGAGGATTTATGTGGATGGTACCTTTGTCACGTTGTGTAATCCCCTCCCAATTCAAAACCTTTCCCCATTACTATAGAAACCCACATCCTGTGATAAGTAACAGGAGTGTTGTTAAAAGTCTTGGGAAAGATAAACCTGAAATTGTTGTATTTGCCTCCATTTGGAGATGGTTTTCTTTAAGAGTCCTGTTGGTTAATCTTCTAAACCTTTGATATCCATTTATAATGGCAGATGGCCAGCTATCCACCCAGACCTCATGATCCTCTTTCTATAGCATAACATTCTACTGGGAAAGAGCATCCCCTCCGGGGACCACGTAACCCATTTCCCTGTGCATCAGTGTGTGGTTGTCCGATGAGTCCTGACCAATGGGGTATGAGGAGAAGTGATGTGTGTCACCTAAAAAAAAAAAAAGAAGTGGGTGTGTTTTCCATTTCTCTTTCTCTGTTAACTGTGCACAGATAATTTCAAAGACTTAGGGGGCAGTGGAATCATCATGTTGAAAGAGGCTGGGTCCTTGAATCACTGCATGTAAGGAAGTTGCCTGCTGACCAGAAATACCATCACTGAGCTTTTATGTGAACGAGAAGTAAGTTCTCACTATGTTCGACTTCTGGAGTTTGAGGGTTGCTCATTAATTGTACTGATCTGCTGAAAACTTTCATCTGGCTTTAGGCAATTTGACCTCCTGACCCAGAAGTGCTGATAAGATCAGTGACTCCTTCTCATGTCCAGCATGGAACATCTGGGATCAGTAAAGAATTTTCATCTTGTGACAACCATTCTGGGTTTCCCTGGTGGCTAAGAGGTAAAGAATCTGCCTGCAATGCAGGAGCTGCAGGAGAGACGGGTTCGATCCCTGGGTCGGGAAGATCCCCTGAATAAGAAAATGGCAACCCACTCCAGTATTCTTGGCTGGAGGACCCCATGGATAGAGGAACTTGGTGGGCTACAGTCCATGGGGTCGCAAAGAGTTGGACATGACTTAAGAGACTTAGCATGCATGTACAGCAACCATTCTAAGAGAAAAGAGAATATCTGTTACCAGAGAGTGGTATGAATAGTAAAAAGATACCAAGGATGAAAGAAGACTGTGAAAGTGATGCCCATTGGGACAGGCAGGTAGATGAATGATTTCTGCCCCGTAAGATGGGGGAATATTTTCTACTCTTGTCCTGTTTAAGCCTCTGACAACAGACTTTGTATCTTTCCCTACACTAACCCTACAGAGACAGTTCTGGCAGTCACCAGGGAAGAGGATCACTTTGCAAATAACACATTTCAGTACCAGTAGCAATAAATATCCTTGAAAGTCTCCACAAACTAGGCAGTTGTCTAGGTAGAGTGAGGACAAAAAAAAAAAAAAAACAACAACTGCCAAATTATGTCTTCAGAGTGCTTACAAAGCAGTCAGGCTGACAGAACATAATAATAAGAAATATTAAGGCATAAAGTCCAAGTGTAAAATTAGTGGTAAGAAGCGAGCTGACACAGGCCTTCAGGAGGAAGCAACCACACTTGGGCTTGTGACATAGCAGAGAGTCCTGGGCAAGAATCTCATTTTAGCAGCTTACATCAGGGCAAAATGCAAATAAAAATAAAGTCTCTGTAGCACCACTTGCTTTAAAATTTTTTAAATAATTTTTAGAATTTGGGTAAGCCTATAAAATGAGTCCTTATTTATTAAATGTCATTTGACATGTAAGTAGTGATCACAATAAAAACTGCAAACCAGCATCCTAAAATTCTTCCTTCAGGATAGTCATTATGCAATTCTGTTGGAGACAAAGCCATGTTTTAAAAAAATGGAATATAAATTTTGGGGCAAAGTAGGTATTTTAAAAATTAAGAATTTGCTCAGCTTATAAGCTGACCAATCACAATAGACATGGGCCTTAGAGGGGACCAGGAAGCTCCCAACTGTAGGTGGTATTAACTCTTTACCTGCTGGATCATCATTAACAATCCTCACAGCTGCACCTGGGCACATTGGCCAAACATCAACCCAATACAGAATCATTATAAAAAGTGAAAACACTGCTGACAAGGAATCTCACTCTGTTCCCACCTCTCAGAGATTATTATCACTAAATATTTAGAATATATCCTTCCAGACTTAAAAAGTTTTCTGTGCAAACATAAATAACGTCATATTATGCATTCTGCTCTTTTCATCCCTCTTGAAAAAAGAGTATATTATGAACACTATGTTATGTGCACACATAATTACCAATGTTCTTGCTTTTTCTTTTATCTCTTAATGAGAAGTTGTGGACCTAAATCAATGCCATTATTGAAGTGTTTTAGGCACTCCCAAACTGCAGTCTCAAACTCATGCAGCATTTAAAGTGCACATTGTTCTTTGGAGGTTGTTGGGGGAAGGCACAGCAAAGGTCCCCTCCTGCAGCTACTGTCCCCTCATTATCCTTCCTGGTTGTTTTTCTAGTCTTGTTCATTCCATACCCTGGAGGGCTCACTCTTGTCTTGACCTCCTAAGGGAACTTTAGTATTTGGAAGGATCCACTGTGTGTCGTTAATTCCTCAGTGTCTTTTTTTACAAAGAAATATTTTAAAAATTTATTTATTTATTTAGGTGGCAGCACCAGGTCTTCACTTTGGTATGCAAATTCTTAGTTGCAGCAGGTGGGGTCTAGTTCCCCAACCAGGGATCAAACTTGGCCCCCTTACATTGGAAGTATGGAGTCTTAGCCACTAGACCACCAGGGAAGTCCCTCTCAGTCAGTTTCTTTTTTTAAAATTTAATTAATATATTTATTTTGGCTGTGCTGGGTTTTTGTTGCTGCTCGGGCTTTTCTCTAGTTGTGGCCAGAGGGAGCTACTCTCCATTGCAATGTGCGGGATTCTCATTGCAGTGGCTTCTCTTGTTGCGGAACATGGGCTCTAGGGCACATGGGCTTCAGTAGTTGCAGTTCCCAGGCTCTAGAACACAGGCTTGATAGTTGTGGCGAATGGGTTTTGTGGCTCTGTGGCACCTGGGATCTTCCCAGACCAGAGATCAAAGTCATGTCTCCTGCATTGGCAGGTGGACTCTTAACTACTGAGCCACCAGGAACCCCTTAGTCAGTTTCTTGTACCTTTCTCTCCCTTCATAATTTCCTGGTCCTAGTGTTCTTTCCTCAGAGAAGGCAATGGCACCCTACTCCAATACTCTTGCCTGGAAAATCCCGTGGATGGAGGAGCCGGGTAGGCTGCAGTCCATGGGGTCACTAAGAGTCGGACATGACTGAGTGACTTCACTTTCACTTTTCACTTTCATGCATTGAAGAAGGAAACGGCAACCCACTTCAGTGTTCTTGCCTGGAGAATCCCAGGGATGGGGGAGCCTGGTGGGCTGCCCCACCAGGGGCACACAGAGTTGGACACAACTGAAGTGACTTAGCAGTGTTCTTTCCTAGGTACCCTGTCAGATGCTGGAAAGATCCTCCTGGATCTCCTGTCCCTCTTTCTTCATAAGCTAGTCTTGTGGTCACTCATCAGGAGCCAGATGGTTGGGAGAAGTCTTGAAATTCAAGACTGGGCTGTTTGGGTTCCTAGCTGTAAATAATGGGAGCAGATCTCCCTCTTCCATGTTCCTGAAGTATTCTGTACATCTTCCCAACATCCAGTGAACTTAAAGTTTGTTGCCCTTGAGGATTTTGTTCCACAAAAAAGAAGCTGCATCTTTCTTGTTCTCCACAGTATCATCATCACCCTGCCTGGCACATGGCAGGTGCTTAGTAAAGATCTGAATAAACAGCCAGGATGAAAAGGATCCCGACTGGCTGAGAACTGAGCTGAATGTCCTCAGGCTCAGGGCCCTGATTGTCCACAGGTTGCAGTGACCTGAGAGATGAGAGTAGCAAGTCTACAACAGCTGCCTATTGCAAAGGAAAGGCCAGCAGATGTTCTGACTGCTTCTGGCTGTCACTGGCAGGCTGTGTCAGATGGGGCTGCCAGGCAGGGCTGCCGTGTCAGGAGACCTTGGGGGAAGGAGCAGATCCCAAGCTGCAGCAGATGGTGAATGCTGTCTTTAGTCTTTAACATTTAAGGAAGAGAACTGGGAATAGACACTCGGCTCAGTGGCAGTTATGATGCATTTAAATAAGTCTTGCAAATCATTTACAGAAATGCAGATGCCTCCAAAGTTCTTAATTGCCCGTGGATTTTGTAGGAACTTCTTCAAGTTCATCTTTCTATCCTCAGTGTCTAGTAGAGAGTGTGGGTGTGGAGTGAGCCCCCTGCATGCTGGAGAGGGGAGGGGGCTGCCCACTGAAGGAATGCATATCCTGAGAGGCAATGACATTAAGTGACTGTGAATTATTGATCATCTTCCCAGGGGAGTCTGACCCCTTAAGAGCAAAATCTGCATCTTATGCTTTTTTATATCCTCCTTATATCCACCCCCAATTTACTCAGTTTCTTGTTCTATCCAAGCTAATGTTGGGCAGGTACATAGATGTCAATGACCCTATCATATTTTCCTGAAAAACAAGGATTTCTGAATAAGGGAAGTATGACTTGGGAAGATATTTCAGTTTGCTTCCATTCCCAATGGGAAGATGAATACCAACTTCATAAGGTTGTTGTCAACATTAAGTAAAATCACATATGTAAATGGCCCCAGTCCATGCCTGATACCTGGGTGGTAGTTATAAAATTATAGGTCTGAAAAAGTAGTACGTCATGAAGGTTTTGATCATGAATCTTGTGTTCATAGAGCCCTGGGCTTATATTGTCCCTCTGTCACTTACTAGCTTTGCTAACTTGACAACATATTTAACTTCTCTGAACCTCAGTGTCCTCAGAGAAAATGGCACTACTAACAGTGTCTAACTCACAGAGTTGGTGTAGGATTAAATGCAATAATTAAATTAAATGCAATAATGCATATAGTCAGTGCTCAAAAAAAGACAATACTCATTAATGTCATCATTATTATGGGACGGAGGATGGTAAGTAGTATATCTTGGTTGTTTGAAATTATATGGGAAAATTTGGGTTGGGTGAGTATATATAGAGAATTCTTACCCTCCCAGTTGTTCAAGCTAAAAAACTTGGAATTATTCTTAAATCTTCTGTTTTTCTCACTCCCCACAACCAGTTCATCAGACATATAGGTAGAATCTAGCTGCTTCTCACCACCTCCATTGCTACCACTCCTGTCTGAGCCACCATCACCTCCCTCCTGGACACTACCCAGTAGCTGGTCTCCCTGCTTCTATCCTTACCCCCAGCAATCTTTCATCAGCACAGTAGCCAGAGGGATCATGCTTAAAAACACAAGGCAGTTCCATCTCGTCTCTACTCAAAACCCTCCACTAGTTCCCCAACTCCCCCAGAACAAGAACCAAATGAGGCCCTGTAGGTCTCTCCCTATGCGATCCGCTCCCTCCTTTGCTTCTCTCTGTCCTCACCTCCCACCACTCCCTCTCTCACTCCGTTCATTCCAGCCACACTAGTTTATCTGCTGTTTCTTGAACACACCAGGCATACTCCTATTTTGAGCACTTTGCATGGGTTGTTCCTCTGTTCCTGGAATGCTCTTCCCCTAGACATTTGCATGGTTCATTCTCTCCCATTCTTCCCATCTCTGCTCAGATGTTGTCTTCTCCACAAGGCCTTTCTTGATCACCTGCCCAAATACTAACAGGCAGCCCCCCTGACAATTTCAAATTCCTCTTGTCCTGCTCTTTGCTTCTATCTTTTCTTAACAGTCATCCCACCCAACACACCATACACTTACTTACATATTATATTTACTGCTTGTTGGCAGACTTCTCCTGCTAGAACACAAGCTCCATAAGGACAAGGATCTTTTTTTGTTGTTGTTCATCAGTCTATCTCCAAAGCCTAGGACAACACTGGGCACACAGTTCAGTTCAGTTTAGCCCCTCAGTCATGTCTGATTCTTTGTGACCCCATGGACTGCAGCATGCCAGGCTTCCCCGTCCATCACCAACTCCCAAAGCTTGCTCGAACTCATGTCCATTGAATCAGTGATGCCATCCAACCATCTCATCCTCTGTCTTCCCATTCTCCTCCCGCCTTCAATCTTTCCCAGAATCAGGGTCTTTTGCAAAGAGTCAGTTCTTTGGACCAGGTGGCCAGAGTACTGGAGTTTCAGCTTCAGCATCAGTCCTTCCAATGAATATTCAGGACTGATTTCCTTTAGGATTGACTGGTTTGATCTTGCAGTCCAGCACACAGTAGGCATTTGATAAATGTTTGTTAAAGTAAAGAGTGCACCCAAGGGAAGGAACAACTGTAAAGATCTAGAGACAACTTATAAATGAGAAATCATAGCACTTCCCTGGTAGTTCAGTGGCTAAGACTTTGAGCTCCCAATACAGAGGGCTGGGGTTTAATCCCTGGTCAGGAAACTAGATCTTGCATGCCACGGTTAGAAGATCCTGTATGCTGCAACTAAGAAACATGATCCGTGTGCCATGACTAAGACCCGGCACAGCCAAATAAAGAAATGAAGACATGGAAACTTATATTGCCATATGTAAAATAGATAGCCAATGAGAATTTTTGGTATGTCTCAGGGAACTCAAACAGGGGTTCTGTATCAACCTAGAGGGGTGGGATGGTGTGGAAGATGGGAGGGAGCTTCAAGGGGGGGGGGGACATGACTGATTCATGTTGATGTGTGACAGAAAACAACAAGATTCTGTAAAGCAATTATCCTTCAATTTAAAAATAAATTAATCCATTTTGAGTTTATTTTTGTGTATGGTGTTAGAAAGTGTTCTAGTTTCATTCTTTTACAAGTGGTTGACCAGTTTTCCCAGCACCACTTGTTAAAGAGATTGTCTTTAATCCATTGTACATTCTTGCCTCCTTTGTCAAAGATAAGTTGTCCATAGGTGCATGGGTTTATCTCTGGGCTTTCTATTGTGTTCCATTGATCTATATTTCTATCTTTGTGCCAGTACCATACTGTCTTGATGACTGTGGCTTTGTAGTAGAGCCTGAAGTCAGTCAGGTTGATTTCTCCACTTCCTTTCTTCTTTCTCAAGATTGCTTTGGCTATTTGAGGTTTTTTGTATTTCCATACAAATTGTGAAATTATTTGTTCTAGCTCTGTGAAAAATACCATTGGTAGCTTGATAGGGATTGCATTGAATCTATAAATTGCTTTGGGCAGTATACTCGTTTTCACTATATTGATTCTTCCGATCCATGAACATGGTATATTTCTCCATCTATTAGTGTCCTCTGATTTCTTTCACTAGTGTTTTATAGTTTTCTATATATAGGTCATTAGTTTCTTTAAGTAGATATATTCCCAACACCATACACAAAAATAAACTCAAAATGGATTAAAGATCTAAACATAAGACCAGAAACTATAAAACTCTTAGAGGAGAACATAGGCAAATCACTTTCTGACATAAATCACAGCAGGATCCTCTATGACCCACCTCCCAGAATATTGGAAATAAAAGCAAAAATAAACAAATGGGACCTAATTAAACTTAAAAGCTTCTGCACAACAAAGGAAACTATAAGCAAGGTGAAAAGACAGCCTTCAGAATGGGAGAAAATAATAGCAAATGAAGCAACTGACAAACAACTAATCTCAAAAATTTACAAGCAACTCCTGCAGCTCAATTCCAGAAAAATAAATGATCCAATCAAAAAATGGGCCAAAGAACTAAATAGACATGTCTCCAAAGAAGACATACAGATGGCTAACAAACACATGAAAAGATGCTCAGCATCACTCATTATCAGAGAAATGCAAATCAAGACCACAATGAGGTACCATTTCAAGCCAGTCAGAATGTCTGCAATCCAAAAGTCTACAAACTATAAATGCTGGAGAGGGTGTGGAGAAAAGGGAACCCTCTTACATTGTTGGTGGGAATGCAAACTAGTACAGCCACTATGGAGAACAGTGTGGAGATTCCTTAAAAAACTGGAAATAGAACTGCCTTATGACCCAGCAATCCCACTGCTGGGCATACACATCGAGGAAACCAGAATTGAAAGAGACACGCATATCCCAATGTTCATCGCAGCACTGTTTATAATAGCCAGGACATGGAAGCAACCTAGATGTCCATCAGAAGATGAATGGATAAGAAAGCTGTGGTATATATACACAATGGAGTATTACTCAGCCATTAAAAAGAATACATTTGAATCAGTTCTAATGAGGTGGATGAAACTGGAGCCTATTATACAGAATGAAGTAAGCCAGAAAGAAAAACACCAATACAGTATACTAACACATATATATGGAATTTAGAAAGATGGTGACAATAACCCTGTACGTGAGACAGCAAAAGAGACACAGATGTATAGAACAGTCTTTTGGACTCTGTGGGAGAGGGCGAGGGTGGGATGATTTGGGGGAATGGCATTGAAACATGTATAATATCATATAAGAAATGAATTGCCAGTCTAGGTTCGATGCAGGATACAGGATGCTTGGGGCTGGTGCACTGGGATGACCCAGAGGGATGGTATGGGGAGGGAGGTGGGAGGGGGTTCAGGATTGGGAACATGTGTACATCCATGGCGGATTCATGTTGATGTATGGCAAAACCAATAGAATACTGTAAAGTAATTAGCCTCCAATAAAAATAAATAAATTTAAATAAATAAATAAATAAAATTTTAAAGGAAATGAATAATAAATGAATAATAAATTTAAAAAAAAAGAGAAATGAATCACAAGGTCCTCAAGGCATTTAGACATTGAACTCTAACTTGAAAATATGGTTTTATTTGGAAAATTATAATCCAAAGTAAAGCTTCTCAGCTGGTGCTACTGGTAAAGCAAATGCAGGGGACATAAGGGAGTTGGGTTTGATTCCTGGGTGGGGAAGATCCCCTGGAAGAGGAAATAGCATCCCACTCCAGTGTTCTTGTCAGGAGAATCTCATGGACAGAGGAGCATGGCAGGCCACACCCATAGGGTTGCAAATAGTTGGATACCACTGAGCATCTGAACACACACAGCACACTGTGCAGATTACAATCCAAATTAAAAATTTAATGAAGAATTAAGTGATCTGGTAACAATAGACCCACATTCTCTAATGGACACTGCAGTCAGAGTGGAGAAATGCTTTGTCATTTGGTTTGCCATGGTACCAACGGCACCCACTTTCTTCGCCTAGGTTATCTTCCTGGACTACCTTCCTGGACCCTGGGGCTGTCTGGATTCGCTATCTTTGACTAGCTGCTCACAGCTGGAATGTCTCTGTTCCCATCTCTACGGCAGGAGTTCCATCCTGTGGGTGGGGTCTCCCCTCTGCCGGGGCTGTCTATTCCTGCTCTCAGTAATTAGATACTGGGGTGATTGACCACGGAAGATCAGTTCTCAATCACTCCTGAACACATAAAATATTTGTGAAGACACGAAATAAAAATGTTACTGTGCTGGGAACATTGATCAGCAGGGTGATGTTTATGGAGCATTGTTAATTGGATTTCTAGAATGAGATGTTCTGTCGGTTGGAGTCTATCTGATGAAACGTGGGCTGTGACAGCAGCTCCTGGCAATGACCTGGGGATGGCTTCATGGTCAGGGAACTGGGCAGCCATCTGACCAACAGGCTGGGGAGAGGAAGGAGGATTGACGAGGTCGCTGGGCACTCTAGTGGTCCAAGCTTCTTATCAGTGAGCTGTAGGGAGTACTCCATCTCTCAGATTTATCAACAACTTTAATGAATGTCATGTTTGAGATAATGACCTGTATCTGGACTTGCACAAAGCCCTGAAAATACTTCTACGAATTGTGTTTTTATCTCAAGGACTGCAGCGTGCGACGTGCAACATTACCATTGATATCATCTATTGAGAACTCTTTCCCAGGTTCTTTATTAAGGTTTAATTAAATTTTATGTGTTATCAATTAGGATTAATCTACATTTAGTCTGAATTAGAGGAAGCCAATTATAAATAACACCACTTCTCATTTATTCCTGAATACAAAATGAAGGTTTTTAAACTTCCTTTGGAAGAAAAAATACAATCCCACTGAACCAAATATACACTTTAAAGAATTTTATGCCCAAAAGCTAAGAGTTCTATTAAAATAAAGTGAATGGATGAAAATTCCTGTAGAAAGGTGCTATAGACAGAAAATGGGAGTAGTGAAGGGAAGGAGAGGTAGCCTGAATTACAAAGAAAGCTGTTGTCTGGGAGGAGTTTCAAGAAACCTGCATTTTCTATTTTCACAGACTGAAAACTCAGCAGTGGCCACAGGACTGGAAAAGGTCAGTTTTCATCCCAATCCCAAAGAAAGGCAATGCCAAGATTGTTCAAACTACCACACAGTTGCACTCATCTCACACGCTAGCAAAGTAATTCTCAAAATTCTCCAAGCTAGGCCTCAATAGTACTTGAATGGAGAGCTTCCAGAAGTTCAAGCTGGATTTAGGAAAGGCAGAAGAACCAGAGATCAAATTGCTAACATCCATTAGATCACAGAAAAAGCAAGAGAATTCCAGAAAAACATTTACTTCTGCTTTATTGGCTACCTAAAGTCTTTGACTATGTGGATCACAAGAAACTGGAAAATTCTTAAAGAGATGGGAATCTCTTTAAGACCATCTTACCTGTCTCCTGAGAAACTGGTATGCAGATCAAGAAGTAACAGTTAGAACCAGAGATGGAACAATAGCCTGGTTCTAAATTGGGAAAGGAGTGTCAAGGCTGCATATTGTTACCCTGCTTATTTAACTTATATGCAGAGTGCATCATGTGAAATGCCAGGCTGGATGAAGTACAAGCTGGAATCAAGAATGCCAGGAGAAATATCAATAACTCCAGATATGCAGATGACACCACCCTTATGGCAGAAAACGAAGAGGAATGAAAGAATCTCTTGATGAAGGTGAAAGAGGAGCGTGAAAAAGCTGGTTTAAAACTCAACATTCAAAAAACTAAGATCATGGCATCTGGTCCTATCACTTCATGCAAATAGATGGGGAAACAATGGAAACAGTGACAGACTCTTTTCTTGGACTCCAAAATCACTGCAGATGGTGATTGCAGCCATGAAATTAAAAGATTCTTGCTCCTTGGGAGGAAAGCTATGCCAAAGCTAGACAGCATATTAAAAAGTAGAGATATCACTTTGCCAACAAAGGTATGTATTGTCAAAGCTATGGTTTTTCCAGTAATCATGTATGGTTGTGAAAGTTGGACAATAAAGAAAGTTGAGTGCTGAAGAATTGATGCTTTTGAACTGTGGTGTTGGAGAATACTCTTGAGAGTCACTTGGACAGCAAGAAGATCAAACCTGTCAATCCTAAAGGAAATCAACCCTGACTATTCATTGGAAAGACTGATGCTGAAGCTTAAGTTCCAATACTTCAGCCACCTGATGAGAAGAGCCAACTCATTGGAAAAGACCCTGATGCTGGGAAATATTGAAGGCAGGAGGAGAAGGGAACCAAAGAAGATGAGATGGTTGGATGCCATCCCCAACTCAATGGACATGAGTTTGAGCAAGCTCCAGGAGTTGGTGATGGATGGGGAAGCCTGGCGTGCTGTGGTCCATGAGGTCACAAAGAGTTGGACACGACTGAGCAACTGACCTGAACTGATCTCTGATGGCCTTGGCCTTTAGCTTCTTGAGGCAGGATTTCGGTTCCTGGCCAAAGATTGAGGTCAGGCTGCGGCAATGAAAGCACTGTATCCTAGCCACTAGACCAGTGACCAGTGACAAGGCCTGGCCCTTCAGCTTTGTAGAAATGAATTCCCACAAAGACACAAAGTGGTGAAACAGGTAAAGTGTTTATTAGGAGGAAAGAGTGTACAGTGCGTGTGGGTAGACACATGGGTGGACTTAGAGAGAGAGTCTCACCCTGGTGGTAGTTTGAATCACTCATATGGATAATTTCTGCTGGGTTTCCTTTGGCCAATATCTTGCTTTGCCTGGTTCTGAGTCCGTATTTGGTGTATCTCAGAAACCTCCCATGTGTGTGCACACATCTCCCAGCCAAGGTGGATTCTGGTGGAGAGGCCTATGGGTATGCTGACATCACTCTCTTTTTTGACCTCCAAGGAGCCTCTCTGCAAGTGTATAGTTGGGAAGGTGTCCTTGATCATGAGAATGAAAAATATATGGTCTCTGTCTTTTATCTGGGCAGGGCTCAGCTCCTGTCTTGCGCTTGCTGTTTTGGAGTATCTGTCCATAGGGGACAGACTCCAGATACTCAGCCTGGAGTTCGTCCCCTGGGATCCATCTCTCTCCTGCATCAAGACAGCAGGCAATCTAAAGGATAAATCCATTTTCCCATCTCTAACCATGAGTTCGATAAAACTCTTCCCCAAGGAGGTGCAAAGGACCTTAACTGGCAGAATGATTATACTTGGTGGGACTACATCAAAAGATTTTCCTTCTGAAACTCTGGCCAGATATAGATTTATTAGATTTATAATAAATAAGTGCCATTAGCTATGAGAACAGCAAAAGCAATGGAGAAGCAGTCAGGCTGTGGGTAGTTGAGGCAAAGAGGCTTTGCAGTGTTAGCCTGGAGTGGTTGCAGAAAGAAACAGAATGCACCACAGTTATTGAAACATCTCTGCTCCCAGAAGAGGCCAGAACAACCATGTGGTTGTATTTGGTGAGGCCAGTTCAGAGTGGTTCAAATATTTCAAGTTCTCTGCTTTCTGGGCACAAGGAAGATTATACCCCATCCTTCCCTCCACCTTGGATCAGGGCATGAGACTTGCCTGGTCTATGAGATGCAAGAAGTGATGGGTATCAGTTCTGTGTAAGAGGTAGCACACCCTTTGCCATGGTTTCTGCCTCCTGCTGCAGAAATCATGGAAACAAGGTTTAGCTAGAGCATATACCAGCCTAAGATGGGCAGAGTCCTCCCTGCCAGCTTGCACAGGTCATGTAGCAGGAGCAAGAAGTAAACTTTTTGGTCAAACCACTGAGATGTTGAAGGTTTGGCTACTTTGGCATAACATAGTTTATTCTACCCAATAGACTGTCTCTAAGCTTTGATTTCTTCTAAGCTTTGGTACCTACCTCATTGGGTTATTATATGGGGAAAAGAAATGAAGTAATTTACAAAAAGTGTTTCACTCAATGTCTGGCACACAGCAGGTACTTAATAAATGTTAATGCTTGCTGTTATTGTTGTTGAGGTTGGGGATGCCTATATAATATGCCTAAATGACTTTGCAATACTGTGTGGGTTTCCCAGGTGGTACTAGTGGTAAAGAACCTGCCTGCCAATACAGGAGACAAAAGATGTGGGTTCGATCCTTGGGTCAGAAAGATCCCTGGAGGAGAATATGGCAAGCCACTGCAGTATTCTTGCCTGGAGAATCCCATGGGCAGGGGAGCCTGGCAGGCTATAGTTCACAGGGTCGCAAAGAATCAGACATGACTAAAGCAATTTAGCACAGCACATGTGATACTGTGTTCAGAGTTTATTTAAACTTTTAGAATTTTGGTATCTTGCCCTCTCACCTAATCAGAAATTCCATATGAGGCACCCTTGATTCCCTCCTATTAGAACAGTTTCCAGAGTAGACAGAGTCTTATAATGCCTGGTCCTATTGACCTCCTCTTCTCTCTGACACCACTACCTAGTAATCCCGTAATATATAGTTTAATAAAGCACAAAAACCAGCCTTGTGATGACAGCCCATTTAGGGAGGCACTGTGCTTTCAGTGGGCAGCTGGAGACCTAGCCTGCACAGGCCTTCTAGTACATCTGTGATTTCAAGGACCCCTTTCCCACAAATATCCAGTAATTGGAAGAGTAACTTGTGATTTGTCTGACTTGGGCTTCTGTACATGTTCTGGCCTGAGTCTCATTTAAGTGTGTCCAATCTGCACACAAGGTGTAAACCAACTGACTTGAAGAGACTTGAATTCCATGGGTGACCAATAAGCAGGTGTGTGTTGTGAACTCTTCCCAGAGGCTTGATGTGCTCTTGTCCCAGAAAACTTTTTAGAGGTTGCCATGTAGTAGGAAACCTTTGGGACATTTGGGAACAACGATAAGACTAGTGCAAGTATTGCCTGCACCCAGAATTTAAAGCGACCAATTCCTTTGGACTGATGCAAAATCCAAATTGGCCCAGTGTGTGTAAACTCACTACAATCAGGAATGTTTTGATTGCAAGAAACAAAAAACCAGCATAGACTAAAAAGAAAAGTTACTGGCTGTCTTCACTGAGATATGAAATGAAGAAAAATACCAGCTTCAAGGATGGCTGTATCTGGGTATCCAAATGATGTCATTGACTCTTTCTCAAGCCCTACTCTGACTTACTTTCTCTGTATTGATTTGCTTTTCATCAGTATTTCACATGGTGGCAAGGATAGCATCAACACCTCTAGAATTCTGTTTCTCTTACACCAATGATCCCAGCAAAAAAGCTGTGCCTCTATTTAAATAGTTCCAGGAAAAGTACTGAGGATGACTCTGGGGTTAATTTTTCTAATCTACAAAGAATTTCTGCAAATTGAAAAGATTTAAAAAATTCAATAAAGAAATAGGCAAAGGGTAGGAGTAGGCAATTTTCAGAAGAGGAAGTGCAGATGGCTAATAAGCAAACTAAATTATGCTCATTTTTATGGGGGAAGGAAAATGTAAATAAAAATGACAATAAGATCATGTTAGAAATTCATCAGTTTGGCTAAAACTGAAATGATTCATAATCCATGATTTGTGATTGTGTGGGATAAATAAAGGCTCTCATATTTTGCTGGAATGAGTAAGATTGCTTTAACCATTCAAAAAAAAATCTGGAAGTAGCTGCTGAAATTTAAAATATATATACTCTTTGACCCAGCCATTTAACTTTGGATAAACAGAAATAAAAATACCAGATCAGTAGCAAAATGTTTATTACAATATATCTGATACTTGCAAAAATATGGAAGCAATCTGAAAGTCCAAAATAGGGAATTGAATAACTTATATTATTTGTGTTCTGGAGTTTCATGCAGCTATTAAAAATAGTATTTGGCTATACATCTATAATCTCCTTCTAAGAAAAAACAGCAAATTGATACAGTAAGACCCAATTTTTGAAAAAAATGAAAATTTATTCCAGTGACTTTTTATGTATGAAGGTTTGCATTCTGCTGCTGCTGCTGCTGCTATGTTGCTTCAGTTGTGTCTGACTCTGTGCGACCCCATAGACAGCAGCCCACCAGGCTCCCCCATCCCTGGGATTCTCCAGGCAATAACACTGGAGTGGGTGAAGGTTTTCATGAGATGGGAAAAAATATGGAAAGATACATACTAAATAGTTGATATTAGTTACTTTGAAGGGAAGGGGTCTTGTGGGTATATATTGCTATTGTAGTTTGAAAGAAAAAATCATTATAGTTTATATAAAAAAAGAACAAAGTGTTCTCATGTCCCTGAAACACATTATAACAAAGGGCAGGTACAGAGTGGCACCCTAACTCTTAGGGTGGGCATAGGGGGATAGGCATGCCTCGTCAAGGCTCTTTTAAAGTGCCTTCTGGCCAGTACTGGCTGTGATGTTTGCACTGCCAAGCTCTGCCACAAGGGGATGTATCTGTCATCTGTTGGCCCTGATCACACTGGGCCTTCTGTCTGAAGAATGGACACATTGGATTCATGGGGGCCTGCATCTTATATTTCAGCAAATGTGATATATGTTGTGCCTGCAATTCATAGGTTCTCTTATGAATTGAATCTGTTGAGTCTGGTTACCAAAAATCTTTGTGTTCATGAGATCCAAGCCTTGTGATTTTATTTGGTTGTGTGAAGGCTCCTATTGTTAGTTAATGTTGTCCATAGATCATGCATGGAGGCCTGATATTCAAACTGAGTAATGGACTAAAGGGCAGAGGACTTTTGACTTGGCTTATTTTCCCTTTCACTTCATTGTTATTTATTTGTTTATTTTTGGCTGTCGGGTCTTAGTTGCAGCACATGCAATCTTTCTTTACATCATATGGGATCTTAGTTCTCTGACCAGGGATCCAACCTGAGACCCCTGCATTGAAAGGTGGATTCTTAACCACGAGACAACCAGGGAAGTCCCCATTGTTATTCTCATTTCAATAATAACAACAACATTGTGAGACATAACCAGGGAGTTGATATTATTCTTGGGGATCTATGTTTGTGTCCCCATTAGTCAGCACATCCATCTAACAGATATTCCTGGTGTGTTTGGCACGGTGCTAGGCACGCCATTGACCTTGTGGTCTGTGTTTTCCACATTAATACTGAACAGCTATTGCTATATGGAAATGAGGAAAAAAGAACAGTCTCCTAAGTAATAACTGAGTCAAAGGAGAAATGAAATATATAATCAAAGGCCATTTAGAGAATAATGAGAATGTGAATAATACATATGAAAACTTATAGGATGTAGCCAGAGCTCTTAATTTGCTTTTTATTGTTGAAAATAAAAATGAGTAAAGTTAGCTTTAAAAGAAGTATGAAAATTAGCACAAAATTTTAAAGTGAAGAAAGATAAATCCCTTCAAGAACAAAGCAGAAATTTATGGTTTTGAAAACACACATGCTCAAACTAGGATAAATGCATCCAAGAGGTGACTCTTGGAAGAAAACAAGTAATATGGCTAAACCTCTGGCAAATTGACTGAGAGGGGAAAAAACAAAATAAAATTTTAAATGATGATGAACTCTTAAAAACCAAGATATTACAATGTACAACTCTTTGTAAAGAAATGAAAAAAAACTCAGTGCTGCAAATTCTTTAGTGAAGTATGAATTATAAAAATTGACTCATGAAAAAGTAATAAGTCTAAAGAGAAAATAACCATATTAAAAATAAAAAAGTTGAAGTGTTACTAACCGGTAGCTCTAAAATAACCTCCTTGAACAGAAATTTTTCTAATGTGTTTTTCTCATATTTTCCAGCAACAGATTATTCTTGCACTTGACAAATGGTTCCAGATTATAAAAAAGCATGGAAAATTCTCTAATTCATTTTATGAGGATAAAGCAACCCTGAAATCCAATCTTGAAGAAGTTAGTGGGAAAAAAGGAGAGAACAGAAGACCAGGGAACTAGATGAAAAACTATAAATAAAATAATAGCAAACAGAGCTCAATAATACATTAATAGAATCATTCGCCATGACCATGTCAGATTCAGCCCCAGAATGCACAGACTTTTGTCTTTCAGATCATTTTATTTAAAAAGAAATAAAATAAAACTTTCAACTAGTTGAGGAGCCCTTTTTGTGCCTCTTCTGGACTCCATCCTCTTCCTCCTTTTCTCTCACCCTCCGTCCATCCCTCACCCCCTTTCAAACAACAGTGATAACAACTATTTTGGAGTTGGTATTTATCCTCCTAATCTGGATTTGGAATCTCTACAACTTTTATGTGTTCACAAATATTTACCTACATATTACTCTATGTGTCCTCAATATCCCATAACTGGTTTTATTCTAAATGTGTCCCACCAGAACTTGCTTGGCATCACTTTCTTAAGATGGATCCATGCTGATACAAGCAGAACTTGCTCATTCATTGTGTAAATGCACATATTTTATTTTAACCATTTTTTTTTGGACCTGCACATTTAGGTTATTTCCTTCTTTGGGTGGCTATTGTCAACAATAATACAGCAAACGTCGTGTACCCTTCCCCACTTGCCTGTTGCAGTGGTCTCCTCTCCTATCATCAGGGTATGAGTTCGGTTTTCCACATCCTTGCTAACCCTTGTATGGGATGAGCTTTTATTTCCGTTTTAATTTGTGTCTCCCTGATTACTAGCAAGGTGGAGGTTTTTTCAGTGTTCATTGATCACCTGCCGTGGGCCAGCGTGAGGAACTCCGCCCATGGCAAAGGTCATGAGGAAGGAGGCTTGGCATACGCAAAGGCGGGATCAAGCCTCAGGAAACCCCCTGTTCCCAAGCATCTAACCCCAAAACCAGAGTCTGTTTTATGCTCTCACCTACACCTCTGACTTTACGGGGGCTCTCCCCCATAACCATTTTTCTTGGAGAAGGAGTAGACATGAAGCTCCAAGGCAATAAAAATTCTTGGGCGTGACAAGAGTGTTTCAGCTTACGGACTCCTCTGAAGGTTATCTAGCCTGCCTGTATAGGTTCGTCCGGCCACATGTGATTGTTTACAGCCTCCCAATCTGAGAGGCACGAGATGTTTTAGACTTACTAAAGGCAAATTCTTTCGGGGAGTTAAAAATTATTAGTATAATGGGTTGGTTAGGAATTATATTGGTGTGAAGGGTTTTTCATTTGTTGTGTCAATAATTGCTGCTAATTCCCTGCTCTGGGTGGGACAAGGGTGTCTCAGGTCAAACCTCTCTGCTGACAGACTAGCTTGTGTGACAGGATTATCTATACTCCTGCCACATGATTGTTTATTACCTCTCAACCATAAACAGCACAGAGAGTTTTGGAGTATTTTGAGAGTCTTAATTAGCATAGGGCTTTTTCTTCTTGTTGAGTCAGTGATTGCCGCCAGGCCTCCATATCCTTAGGCACCTGGGAATATATTAATCGATGTATTTGGAATATAACAAAGGAAATATGGTAGTTTTTGATGTTAGCAATACTAGACTTTTTGAGTTAGTGGATTTTCTCTTTTATAATAGATCACTGTACTTTGTTATAAATCACTGTGTCCTTGCTATGTAAGAATGTAACTTTATCATATCTTAAGACTAAACAGATCTTAAGGGGAGCATTGGTGAAAGGATTTTCATTTGTTTGGCTGATGTTTGCTGCTAAATCTCCATGTTCCCTGCCCTTATAATGAATATAACTAACATGTAGGAGAAATAAGTATTAACCTTTAAGACTAATCATGTTAACCTTGGGTTAAATAAATTCCTTTCTTGACTGTAACTCACTACACCCTCACCCTATAGGAATGTAACTTTATTTGGAGGGTGGTGCCTGGTTTAAGAAAAAACACCCTTGGAAGGAATAAGTCTTTTGGTTATCAGAAAGAAAGGATCATAAATGTCAGCAGGTCTCACTCATGGCCAGAAGATGATGTACCTTTTTTATACATTTATGTGAAGCACCTGATTTTGATAAAGGTCAGGACTGCTGACTCCTGTGTGACTCTGTATTCATCCCTATGTGTAACAAAAGGTATATAAGCAAACCCCAAAATAAAGAAATTGGATCAGTTTCTGGAAAGACTGATTCCCCCATGTCGCTTCTTTCTTGCTCCTGTTTTTCTGGCTGAATTCCCATCTGGAGCATGGATGCTATTCCACGTAATCCAAGTTGTTTAGCCTCCTTTTCTCCACTAATCTTCCTACTACACTATCCATTTCTAATCTCTCTATATCTGTGATTAAATATGTATTTTTCCAAAGATGCTGACTCTGTCCCCACCTTCGAATCACCCTGGATCCACCGGGGCTGGATCCCGGCAATCACCAGTATATTCTCTCTGAATTATCTGTTTATATCTTTTGTCTATTTTGGGGGGTGGGGGTGGGGTATGCTACAAGGCTTGTGGGATCTTAGTTCCCGGACCAAAGGTTGAACCTGGGCCTCAGGAGTGAAAGTGAGGAGTCTTAACCACTGGACCGCCAGGGGATTCCCCTTTGCCTCGATTTTAAAAATCCTTTTCCTATTGATTTTTAGGATTTCTTTATATATTCTGGATGCTGACCCAGAACTATTTAATAACAGAAAATCTATTAATATATAACATCACAGAAATAGATTAAAAAATACCCCATGTGATATGTCAATAGGTACCCAAAAGATGTTTTTCTCTAGAACTTGATATATATTCCTGATAAAAAACTCTTTGAAAACTTAAGAATAAAAGCACAAGAAAGTACCTCTTTTAAACAAGGTGTACATCAGACTTGCTGTTGAGACATCAAATGCATTCCCATTAGAGATAAGGATGCTTACTGTTATGGGCTGAATTGTTCCCCCCACCTCCAGCCCCATCCCCCACTGCTACTCAAATTCGTGTGGTCAAGTTCTAACCCCTAGTACCCAGAATGTGACTGTGTTTGGAGGTACAGTCTTTAAAGAGGTGCATGCATAATTTAAAATGAGGCCACTAGGATGGGCCCTAATCCACTATGACTAATACTGTTGTAAGAAGGGGACACAGAGAGAGGCCCGTGTGAAGACAGAGGGAGAAGACAGCTACCTCCAAGCCAAGGAGAGAGGCCTCGGAAGAAACCAGCCCTGCCAACGTCTTAGTCTTAGACTTGTAGCCTCCTGAAATGTGAGAAAATAAATGTCTGTTGTTGTTAAGGCCACCCAGTCTGTGGGACTTTGTGATGTCAGTCAGTTGAGTTCAGTCGCTCAGTTGTGTCCGACTCTTTGCGACCCCATGGTCTGCAGCATGCCAGGCTTCCCTGTCCAACACCAACTCCCAGAGCTTACTCAAGCTCATGTCCACTGAGTCGGTGATGCCATCCAACCATCTCATACTCTGTCATCCCCTTCTCCTCCCACCTTCAATCTTTCCCAGCATCAGGGTCTTTTCAAATGAGTCAGTTCTTCACATCAGGTGGCCAAAGTATTGGAGTTTCAGCTTCAACATCAGTCCTTTCAATGAATATTCAAGGCTAATTTCCTTTAGGATTGACTGGTTGGATCTCCTTGCAGTCCAAGGGACTCTCAAGAGTCTTCTCCAACACCACAGTTCAAAAGCATCTATTCTTTGGTGCTCAGCTTTCTTTATAGTCCAACTCTCACATCCATACATGACTACTGGAAAAACCATAGCCTTGACTAGACGGACCTTAGTCGGCAAAGTAATGTCTCTGCTTTTGAATATGCTGTCTAGGTTGGTCATAACTTTTCTTCCAAGGAGCAAGCATCTTTTAATTTCATTAATTTGTGATGCCAGCCCCAGTAAATACTCTCACCTTTACCAATATTATATGGGTGTGTTGTGACATATTTGACCAATGACCATATGGTGTAACAGAGAAATGAGACACAGCTATGAGAAAGAAAGAGGCCAATGCATTATTTATGAGTGATATATGATAACTATAGCAGCGTCAATAGGACAGTTTGTCTGATAACAGAAGTAGTTATCAGATAAGCATCTAAAACTCAATAATCAGTAAGGAAACTATTATTAAATGTCTTATTTGCAATAGCAATAGAATATAAAATAACCAGACTGCTTGTAATGGGAGACGTGCATGAAGAAAACTATAAAAATTTACTGAGCAATACAGATGGTTAAAATAAATAAAGAATTGCATTAATTGCTTGAATGGGAACCTAAAGCATTCAGAGATTTAAATTCCTCTAAAATTAGCTTACAGACTTAACCCCTGGAATTTACATTCTTTAGTAGCTTAATAAAATAATTCTATGGTTCAGTTAGGGCAGTTTGAGAAAAGAGTCGTAATGGAGGACTTGAAAGCCCTAGTAATGAAATAGGATGGCATGGCTCAAGAGTTCAGAACCAGGTAAGCGGGTCAGACACTTGAACAGTCGTCAAAAGTGGGATGTGGAAAACAAATGATGCAAAGATAATCTTTTAAAAATCAAAGAGGAGTGGAAGCTGGAGTAGAGGAACAATGTAGAGCAAGTAAGGCCAGAATAGAGCAAGGGGTACAGCTAGTAACCAGTCAGGGGCAACCACAGGGCCTGGTTCTGGCCGCCATCTTCCCCTTACATCTATTTCTGTTTGCTTTGGAGCAGTCTGCAAGATGGTCAGGATCACCCTAATCATTGTTGCCCTTCCCTATGGCTGTGTGGAGTTTCTATGAGGGCCCCCGGTGGAAAGATTTCATGGAATAGAAATCATACTCGGGATGTGTTTCATCCAGCTCGGGTGGGTCAGGTCTTTATGGTTGGCTGGAACAGTAAATCATGCTTGGGCGGGGCGGGGGGTGGGGTGTGTTCCCCAAGTAAGTCTCTGGCTCATTCTCTCAGGCGTAGCGTAGGTGTTGGAGGCGCAGGGGACTAACCTCACCTCACCTCTCCTCTCAACCACAGAGCAGCTGGCGGAGGAGGGATGGCAGGGGTCTTACAAGGCTAACTGTGGGAGTGGGAGGAATCTGGGAAGTGGGAGAAAGTTGACTCATTCAGTGATCTGGAACAGACTCTAACTTGTGAGTGGGATGGATGGTGTGGAAGTGGCATGAAGGAGTAGGAGGGTGAGTTATGAGGGAATGCTCCCAGTATAATGCATGATCTAGAATAGGAATTGGCAAACATTTACTGGAAGGGGTCAGATAGTAAATATTTTAGGCTCTGTGGATCACGTGGTTGCAATTACTCAGCTCAGCTCTGCCCTCGGACTGTGAAAGCAGCCATAGGTTGTAGAGAAGCAAATATGTGTTCCAATAAAACTTTATTTACAAAAACAAGTGGCAAGTGAGGTTTGGCCCTCAGGCTGTAGTTTGAAGATCCCTCATTTAGAACTTGAGTTTGCAGTTAAACCCATCTCCACAGCTTTGCTGTGTCTTGTATAACACTGGCAAATCACATTATTTATTAAATTTGTTTCCTCTTGTCTATTATGGGGATAATAATAGGTCTGTAGCAGTGGTCCCCAATCTTTTTGGCACCAGGGACAGGTTTCATGGAAGACATTTTTTTCCATGGACTAGGGGTTGTAGGGGATGGTTACAGGGTGATTCAAGCTCATTACATTTCTTGAGTTCCCTGAGCAGGAGATGGAGCTCAGGCTGTAATATGAGAGATAGTGAGTGGCTGTAAATACAGATGAAGCTTCACTCACTCACCTACCACTCACCTCCTGCTGTGAAATCTGGTTCCTAACAGGCCATGGACTGCTACTGGTCCCCAGGATTGGGGACCCCTAGTCTATAGGATTATTGCACATAGTTAGTGCTCAAGGAAGTCAGCTTTCTTGTCACTTTGTTGTCAGAGTCATCATTATAAATATTGTTTTTTGTGAGAAGAAGGCAGTCAGGAAGGTCATCCCAGGATAAACAGTCTCTCTCCTGGATTAAAAATAAAATCAGAACACCAATTCTACTTAATGCTTCCGTCAGTAGACATGAGTCTTTAACATTTCTAAAACTCTGTAACATCTGTTGCCAGGTCTTTGGCTACACTTCGCATCAAATTTGAATTCCTGAAGGATCTGTGGTCATTTTTGAAACTTCAAATTGGAGGCTGCACTAGAGGTTTTCACAGAACTCACATCAGGACTTTTTTGTTGTTTAGGAAATACAAGTCACTGTCCCCATAAATAACATTCTGACTTTTCAAGTGTCCATAAAATGGCCAAACCATCCTTCTGCACGTTGGCTAAATTTCTTTCTCACCAGGCAGTCATTTGTTGCTCCGGACATTTAGGAAGATATATTTCCCTTCTACCCTCTCTGCTGCATCAGAGCATCCCCAAGTCCCTTCTCTGGGGACTACTTCTGTGGTGACATTGTTTTGTCACTGTCAGGAGCCAACATGTGGCCTCTGAAAAGCTGGCTTTAATTTGATCAAAGGGCCTCTGGCATTAAGATGTCCAAATTATTTTATTTGATTTTTTTCAGAGGCAATAAATCAGTGTCTCTTGAAATATATCTCGCAGCCATCTCTTATGCGCATTCCCACTGTCTTGGTGGGGGGACACCATCATCTCACTCCTGGATTATGAGACCAGCTTCCTGACTGGTATCTATGCTTTTGCTTTTACAGTTCCTCTCCACAGAGCCCCCATCCATTTCTCTACACAGCAGCCAGAGTGATCTTGGAAAAATGGAGAGTAGACTATAAAATATTTTAATGGCTTCCCATCAATCTTAGAATAAAATCCAAACTCCTTATGGTGGTCTACAAGGCCCTGCCCACCTCTCTCACCACATCGTGTTGCCTGGCCTACTTGGTTCAGCCACTTCATATTTCTCAAATACACTAAAATTCCTCCTGCCTCAGGACCAACTTCCCTCTGTGACAACACCTGTGTTAGTTTCTTCTTGCTGCTGTAACAAATTACCACAAACTTCCTGGCTTAAAATAACACACATTTCTTCTCCAATAGTTCTGGAGGCCGTGAGTCCAAAATAGGTCTCACAGGATCAAGGTGTGTTCCTTCTAGAGGTCCTAAAGGGAGAATCTGTTTCCTTGCCTTTTCCAGAAGTAGGGGCTGCGTGCTTTCCTTGGCTCGCAGGCACATCATGCTGACCTTGGCTTTCAATGTCACATCTTTTTGGGTTCTCCTGCCTCCCACTTTCTTTTATAAGGACTGTTGTTACAGTAAGTCCAGGCGAATATACAGGATAATTTGTTCACCTCACTGTCCTGGACTTAATCACATCTGCTAAGTGCCTTCTCCCATGTAAGGTAACAGATTCACAGGGTCTGGGGATTAGGACATCTTGTTATATTCTGATGAGCATGCTCCTCTTCCTTGTGGAGCTGATTCCTTTCCATCTCTGGCCTTAAATATAATGTATCTCCTCAGAGACGGCTTTCTACCCACCCCATCTATATTGGATTCTTCAAATTTTCTCTCTCATGACACCCTGTTACTTTTCTTTGTAGCAAATTCCTCATTAACTATGCCCCTATTATTTAAGCCTCTTTTAGTTGGATATTCTGTTCCTTAAAACTGAAGGCATTCTTAGAATAGGCCTTAATAACCTGCACCTGTGTCGTCCAAAGACTCTGGCCAGAGGGGCCCCTTACTCCCCACATATAAGCCTGATCTTGCCCTGCCCTGGTCTCAGCTGAAATCCTGGAGAAGGAGCAGGTGGATTAGATCTTGGCTTCCACCCAAATCAGTCTTGCCAACAGGCTCTCATGTCCAGAATGTTTTGGATGCCAGGGGCCCAGGCTGCTGATCCCTTTCCAGTGGGGAGTGAAGATTCAGATGTAGAAGGGGTTAACTCTCCCTCCTCCCCCTCACCAGTTAGAGAGCTACTGGCAGGACCTATCCTCATGTGAACCAGCAAATGGTCTGTCTGGTTGGAGTGCTTTCATGCACTAAAATTTATGATATTAATCACAGCTCAGTGAGAACATTTTCCAGCTAAAGGCTCTCTGTTTTAGGGTGGGTTTCCCAGAACTAGACCCTGAGTTGAAGCTGTGTGTTAAAGTGATTTATTAGGAGGAGTTCTCAGGGAACACTGGTAGGAGTGGGTAAGTAGGGTGGGGACTGGCAGAGGCCAGGGAAGTGTTATGTTGTCAAACCATGACAAATGGATGATCAACTTGAGTCAGTCCCACAGGAGAGCCCTGAGGGGAGCGAGGTTATCCCTCACAGTAGTCCCATCAAGACAAGAGAGCAGGCAGGTTTACAAGCCTGGTAAAGAATCCGCCTGCAATGCAGCAGACCCCAATTCTATTCCTGGGTCGGGAAGATCCGTTGGAGAAGGGATAGACTACCCACTCCAGTATTCTTGGGTTTCCTTTGTGGCTCAGCTGGTATAGAGTCAGCCTTCAATGTGGATGACCTGCAATGTGGGTTCTGTCCCTGGGTTGGGAAGATCCCCTGGAGAAAGGAAAGGTTATTCTCTCCAGTATTCTGGCCTGGAGAATTCCATGGACTGTAGAGTCCATGGGATCTCAAAGAGTCAGACATGACTGAGCGACTTTCACTTTCACCCATCACTAATTGGTTAAGCGCTTTCCTCTCAAGGGAACCTAGGCACTGCAGGCTCTTGGCACAAACAGACAAAGTGAGAGCAGTCCTTGACAATGCAATGCAGGTCCTGGCTGCGGAAAAGCACACCCGTACTTGTGTGCAGACAGCAGTGAAGGGATCTGGGTCTGCACACCTGTGCTTATGTGCAGAAATGGCCAAGGGATCTGAGGACACATGGGCAGGGCATTGAGAGCCTTGCTATGTTCTCCAGCTCCAAGTGGACCCATTAGTTCTTTCCATACATATTCATCCATCTTCCACTCTGTGCCAGACTCTGGAGGTGCAGGTCATGAAGACATGGTCCCAGCCCTCATGAAGTTTATGGTCGAGTAGGAGAGAAAGCTATTAAGTCTGGTAAATGGTTGGGCAAGGAAGGTTTCTCTGAATAAATGATGCTGAGCTTAGAGTTGAAGGATGATGAGACTGAACCAGGCAAACAAGGGAGGAAAAAACATTATAAGCCAAGGGAGCATGTTCAAGGGTCCTGAGGCAGGAATCAACAGGAGGAACAGAAAGAAGGCTAGTATGTTGGGAGTACCAAGAGAAAGGGGGAGTGATAAGAGATGAGCCTGTGGCCTATGGATGATTCTTTCCTGCCTGATTTCCTTTCATTTCTGTTCAATATCTTCCAGACTCATATCTGTGGCCCATTCTACAATATGCTCCCTGGAAGCTGAGGGGAAATGGGGACATAAAGAGGATGTTAGGTGGGAGAGTCTATTTTCAACTGTTCATCTTTTCCCCACTGAAGCTCATAGCTGAAATTAATACATAAATTTACAGCTGCAAGTCAGTTGTGATAAATAATCCCAGAAGTGTTCCGATTATTTACATTTTTATGGAATCTTGCCTGAGCAAACCCAGAGAGCTCACCAGGCACTTGAAGAATTATGTCTTGTTCAAAACCAATTTAATAGCAATGGAAAATAAAGCCATCTGTGGGAACTTGTAGAGCAGAGCAGTAATTTTGTGCCAGATGAGCAATATACAAAAAGCACCAAATCAACCAGATCACACTGAGCTCGTGGGAAAGTAACAATGGCAACCTAAATGAACTGTCCAGAACATCGGCCTTGGAGTGTCTCTTGCTTACATGCTATTTGGACGAGCGTTCTGGTCACATGGTGAAGTGAGCGGGTGCTCACTGAAGACAGGTAATATGATAAGGGAAGAAAGTTGGCTTTGTGGAGGGATCAGGAGCATGGGACTGGAGCCAAAGAGTTAAGATTTGCATGTGGGTCCTGCCGCTTACTTGTTGAGCAACATCAGGCAAGTCTTTGTTCCTAATTTTCCTAATGGGATAATACATGTGTATTTCTCCTAGCCAAGCACCCTTTCCCCCGCAACATTAGTTTTATCTTCTTTCCTTTTTCATGGTCTATCATTAATTTTTAAAGGCTTTATTGAGGTACGATTTACATACATTAAAATTCACCCATTTAAATATACAGTTCAATGATTTTTTTTTGCAAATTTATATAATGGTGCAATCATTAATATCTCCACAATCCAATTTTAGAATCCTTCCATCACTCCCCAGTTTCCTCACTCTCATTTATTTACTGATTTTAATTTATTTTTTATTGAAGGATAATTGCTTTCAGAATCTTGTTGTTTTCCTCAACATGAATCAGCCATAGGTATACATATATCCACTCTCTTTTGAACCTCGCTCCCGTCTCCCACCTCATCCCATCCCTTTAGATTGATACAGAGACCCTGTTTGAGTTTCCTGAGCCATACAGCAAATTCCCATTGGCTATCTATTTTACATATGGTAATGTGAGTTTCCATATTACCTTTTCCATACATCTCACTCTCTCCTCTCCTCTCCCCATGTCTATAAGTCTATTTTCTATGTCTGCTTCTCCATTCAGTTCAGTTCAGTTCAGTTGCTCAGTCGTGTCCAACTCTTTGTGACCCCATGGACCACAGCAAAGCAGGCCTCCCTGTCCATCACCAACTCCCTGAGTTTACTCAAACTCATGTCTGTTAAGTTGGTGATGCCATCCAACCATCTCATCCTCTGTCATCCCCTTCTCCTCTTGCCTTCAATTGTTCCCAGCATCAGGGTCTTTTCAAATGAGTTAGCTCTTCGCATCAGGTGGCCAAAGTATTGGAGCTTCAGCATCAGTCCTTCTAATGAACAATCAGGACTAATATCCTTTAGTATTGACTGGTTTGATCTCCTTGCAGTCCAAGGAACTCTCAAGAGGCTTCTCCAACACCACGGTTCAAAAGCATCAGTTCTTCAGCACTCAGCTTTCTTTATAGTTCAACCCTCACATCCACACATGACTACTGGAAAAACCATAGCCTTGACGAGATGGACATTTGTTGGCAAAGTAATATCTCTGCTTTTTAATATGCTGTCTAGTCCTGGGTGTTCTTTGGAAGGAATGATGCTAAAGCTGAAACTCCAGTACTTTGGCCACCTCATGTGAAGAGATGACTCATTGGAAAAGACTGTGATGCTGGGAGGGATTGGGGGCAGGAGGAGAAGGGGACGACAGAGGATGAGATGGCTGGATGGCATCACAGACTTGATGGACAAGAGTTTGGGTGAACTCCAGGAGTTGGCGATGGACAGGGAGACCTGGTGTGCTGCGATTCATGGGGTCGCAAAGAGTCGGACATGACTGAGCGACTGAACTGAACTGAACTGAGACTGGTTGTAACTCTCCTTCCAAGGAGTAAGCGTCTTTTAATTTCATGGTTGCAGTCACCATCTGCAGTGATTTTGGAGCCCCCCAAAATAAAGTCAGCCACTGTTTCCCCATCTATTTCCCATGAAGTAATGGGACCAGATGCCATGATCTTAGTTTTCTGAATGAGTTTTAAGTCAACTTTTCACTCTCCTCTTTCACTTTCATCAAGAGGCTCTTTAGTTCTTCTTCACTTTCTGCCATAAGAGTGGTGTCATCTGCATATCTGAGGTTATTGATATTTCTCCTGGCAATCTTAATTCCAGCTTGTGCTTCATTCAGCCCAGTGTTTCTCACGATGTACTCTGCATATAAGTTAAATAAGCCAGGTGACAATTATAGCCTTGACATACTCCTTTTCCTATTTGCAACCAGTCTGTTGTTCCATGTCCAGTTCTAACTGTTGCTTCCTGACCTGCATACAGATTTCTCAAGAGGCAGGTCAGGTGGTCTGGTATTCCCATCTCTTTCAGAATTTTCCAGTTTACTGTGATCCACACAGTCAAAGGCTTTGACATAGTCAATAAAGCAGAAATAGATGTTTTTCTGGAACTCTCTTGCTTTTTCGATGATCCAGCGGATGTTGGCAATTTGATCTCTGGTTCCTCCATTGACCTCCTGTATATAAATTCTTCAGTACCATTTTTCTAGATTCTGTATATATGCGTTAGAATATGATATTTATCTTTCTCATTCTGACTCATTTCACTCTGTATAATAGGTTCTAGGTTCATCCGCCTCATCAGAACTGACTCAAATGTATTCCCTTTTATGGCTGAGTAATATTCCTTCATGTATATGTACCATAACTTCTTTTATGATTGGGTTGTTTGTTTTTCTGGCATTGAGTTCAATGAGCTCCTTGTATATTTTGGAAATTAATCCTTTGTCAGTTGTTTCACTTGCTACTCTTTTCTCCAATTCTGAGGGTTGTCTTTTCACCTTGCTTATAGTTTCCTTTGCTGTGAAAAAGCTTTTAAGTTTAACGAGGTCCCATTTGTTTACTTTTATTCCCATTATTCTAAGAGGTGTGTCATAGAGGATCTTGCTTTGATTTATGTCATTAAGTGTTCTGCTTATGTTTTCCTCTAAGAGTTTTATAGTTTCTGGTCTTACATTTTGGTCTTTAATCCATTTTTAGTTTATATTTGTGTATGGTGTTAGGAAGTGTTCTAATTTCATTCTTTTACATGTAGCTGTCCAGTTTTCCCAGCACCATTTATTGAAAAGGCTGTCTTTGCTCCATTGTAATTCTTGCCTCCTTTGTTGAAAATAAGGTACCTGTAGGTGCATGGGTTTATTTCTGGGCTTTCTATCTTGTTCCATTGGTCTATGTTTCTGTTTTTGAGTCAGTACCATACTGTCTTGATGACTGTAGCTTTGTAGTATAATCTGAAGTCAGGAAGGTTGATTTCTTCAGCTCCATTCTTTTTTCTCAGGACTGCTTTGGCTATTTGGGGTCTTTTTCCATATGAATTGTGAAAATTTTTGTTCTAGTGCTGTGAAAAATGCCATTAGTAAAATGGCACCCCACTCCAGTACTCTTGCCTGGAAAATCTCATGCATGGAGGAGCCTGGTAGGCTGCAGTCCGTGGGGTCGCTAAGAGTTGGACATGACTGAGTGACTATACTTTGACTTTTCACTTTCATGCATTGGAGAAGGAAATGGCAGCCCACTCCAGTATTCTTGCCTGGAGAATCCCAGGGATGAGGGAGCCTGATGGGCTGCCATCTATGGGGTCGCACAGAGTCGGACTGACTGAGGTGACTTAGCAGCAGTAGCAGCATTGAATCTGTAGATTGCATTTGGTAGTATAGTCATTTTCACAATATTGATTCTTCCTACCCAGGAACATGGAATATCTCTCCATCTCTTTATGTCATCTTTGATTTCTTTCATTAGTGTCTTATAATTTTCTATGAAGTTCTTTTGTCTTCTTAGGTAAGTTTATTCCTAAACATTTAATTCTTTTTGTTGCAGTGGTGAATGGGATTGATTTCTTAATTTCTCTTTCTGATTTTTCATTGTTATTAAATAGAATTGCAAGTGATTTCTGTGTATTGATTTTGTATCCTGAAACTTTGCTAAATTCACTGAGTAGCTCTAGCAATTTTCTGACACTATCTTTAGGGTTTTCTATGTACAGTATCATGTCATCTGCAAAGAGTGAGAGCTTTACTTCTTTACCGATCTGGATTCCTTTATTTCTTTTTCTTCTCTGATTGCTGTAGCTAGGACTTCCAGAACTATGTTCAACAATAGTGGTGAAAGCGGACATCCTTGTCTTGTTCCTGATTTTAGGGGGAATGCATTCAGTTTTTCACCATTGAGGATAATGTTTTCTTTATGGCCTTTACTATGTTGAGGTAGGTTCCTTCTATGCCCATTTTTGGAAGAGTTTCAATCATAAATCAGTGCTGAATTTTGTCAAAGGATTTTTCTGCATCTATTGAGATTATCATATGGTTTTTATCTTTCAATTTGTTAATATGGTGTATCACATTGATTGATTTGCATATATTGAAGAGTCCTTGCATTCCTAGAATAAACCCAACTTGATCATGGTGTATAAGCTTTTTGATGTGTTGCTGAATTCTGTTTGCTAAAATTCTGTTGAGGATTTTTGCATCTATGTTCATCAGTGATATTGGTCTGTAGTTTTCTTTTTTTGTGTTGTCTTTGTCTGGTTTTGGTATCAGGGTGATGGTGGCCTCGTAGAATGAGTTTGGAAGTGTTCCTTCCTTTGCAATTTTTTGGAAGAGTTTTAGAAGGATAGGCTTTAGCTCTTCTCTAAATGTTTGGTAGAATTTTCCTGTGAAGCCATCTGGTCCTGGGCTTTTGTTTTTGGGGGAGATTTTTGATCACAGCTTCAATTTCAGTGCTTATAATTGGGTTGTTCATAATTTCTAATTCTTCCTGGTTCTGTCTTGGAATATTGAGCTTTTCTAAGAATCTGTCCATTTCTTTCAGGTTATCCATTTTATTGCCATATAGCTGTTCATAATAGTCTCTTCTAATCCTTTGTATTTCTGCCTTGTCTGGTGTAACCTCTCCTTTTTCATTACTAATTTTGTTGATTTGATTCTTCTCTATTTTTTTCTTGATGAGTCTGGCTAAAGGCTTGTCAATTTTGTTTATCTTCTCAAGGAACCAGCTTTTAGTTTTATTAATCTTTACTATTGTTTCTTTCATTTCTTTTTCATTTATTTATGCTCAGATCTTTATGAATTATTTCCTTCTATTAATTTTTTTTTATTCTTCTTTTTCCAACTATTTTAGGTGTAAACTTAGGTTGTCTATTCGATGTTTGTCTTGTTTCTTGAGGTAGGATTGTATTGCTAAAAACTTCCCTCTTAGAACTGCTTTTGCTGCATCCCATGGGTTTTGAGTTGTTGTATTTTCATTGTTGTTTGTTTCTAGAAATTTTTTTATTTCCCTTTTGACTTCTTCAGTAACCTGTTGGTTATTTAGAAACATGTTGTTTAATCTCCATGTGTTTGTGTTTCTTGTTTTTTTATTTCTTGTAATTTATATCTAGTCTTATAGCATTGTTATCAGAGAAGATGCTTGATACAATTGCAATTTTCATAAATTTACTGAGGTTTGATTTTTGACCTATCAAGATGTGGTCTATCCTGGACAATGTTCCACGTGCACTTGAGAAGAAGGTGTATTTTTCTGCATTTGGATGGAATGTCCTGAAGATATCAATGAGATCCATCTCATCTAATGTATGATTTAAGACTTTGTTTCCTCATTACTATTCTGTTTTGATGATCTGTCCATTGATGTGAGTGGGGTGTTAAAGTCTCCTACTATTATTGTGTTACTATCAATTTCTCCTTTTATGTCTGTTAGTGTTTGTCTTATGTATTGAGGTGCTCCTATGTTGGGTGCATGCTGCTGCTACTGCTGCTAAGTCTCTTCAGTCGTGTCTGAATCTATGCGACCCCGTAGACGGCAGCCCACCAGGCTCCCCAATCCCTGGGATGCTCCAGGCAAGAACACTGGAGTGGGTTGCCATTTCCTTCTCCAATGCATGAAAATGAAAAGTGAAAGTGAAGTCGCTCAGCTGTGTCTGACTCTGTGCAACCCCATAGATGGCAGCCCACCAGGCTCCTCCATCCATGGGATTTTCCAGGCAAGAGTACTGGAGTGGGGGTGCCATTGCCTTCTCCAATGTTGGGTGCATAGATATTGACAATTGTTATGTCTTCCTCTTGGATTAATCCCTTGATCATTATGTAGTGTCCTTCCTTATCTCTTGTAATATTCTTTATTTTAAGGTATATTTTGTCAGATATGAGGATTGCTACTCAAGCTTTCTTTTGCTTCCCATTTGCATGGAATATATTTTTCCATCCTTTTGGTTCAGTTCAGTTTAGTCGCTCAGTCGTGTCCGACTCTTTGCGACCCCATGAATCACAGCACGCCAGGCCTCCCTGTCCATCACCAAATCCCGGAGTTCATTTAGACTCATGTCCATTGAGTCAGTGATGCCATCCAACCATCTCATCCTCTGTCGTCCCCTTCTCCTCCTGCCCCCAATCCCTCCCAGCATCACAGTCTTTTCCAATGAGTCAACTCTTCACATGAGGTGGTCAAAGTACTGGAATTTCAGTTTCAGCATCATTCCTTCCAAAGAAATCCCAGGGCCCATCTCCTTCAGAATGGACTGGTTGTATCTCCTTGCAGTCCAAGGGACTCTCAAGAGTCTTCTCCAGCACCACAATTCAAAAGCATCAATTCTTCAGCACTCAGTTTTCTTCACAGTCCAACTCTCACATCCATACATGACCACTGGAAAAACCATAGCCTTGACTAGATGGACTTTAGTCGGCAAGGTAATATCTCTGCTTTTGAATATACTATCTAGGTTGGTCATAACTTTTCTTCCAAGGAGTAAGCGTCTTTTAATTTCATGGCTGCAATCACCATCTGCAGTGATTTGGGAGCCCCCCAAAATAAAAACTGTTTCCACTGTTTCCCCATCTATTTCCCATGAAGTGATGGGACCAGATGCCATGATCTTTGTTTTCTGAATGTTGAGCTTGAAGCCAACTTTTTCACTCTCCTCTTTCACTTTCATCAAGAGGCTTTCACTTTCTGCCATAAGGGTGGTGTCATCTGCATATCTGAGGTTATTGATATTTCTCCCGGCAATCTTGATTCCATCTTGTGTCTCTTCCAGCCCAGCGTTTCTCATGATGTACTCTGCATATAAGTTAAATAAGCAGGGTGACAATAAACAGCCTTGACACACTCCTTTTCCTATTTGGAACCAGTCTGTTGTTCCATGTCCAGTTCTAACTGTTGCTTCCTGACCTGCATACAGGTTTCTCAAGAGGCAGGTCAGGTGGTCTGGTATTCCCATCTCTTTCAGAATTTTCCACAGTTTATTGGTATCCACACAGTCAAAGGCGTTGGTGTAGTCAATAAAGCAGAAATAGATGTTTTTCTGGAACTCTCTTGCTTTTTCCAGGATCCAGCAGATGTTGGCAATTTGATCTCTGGTTCCTCTGCCTTTTCTAAAACCAGCTTGAACATCAGGTAGTTCACGGTTCACATATTGCTGAAGCCTGGCTTGGAGAATTTTGAGCCTTACTTTTTTCAGTCTATATGTGTCTTCAGGTCTGAAGTGGATATCTTGTAGCCAGCACATATATGGGTCTTGTTTTTGTATCCATTCAGCCAGTCTGTGTCTTCTGGCTGGAGCATTTAATCCATTTACATTAAAAGTAATTATTGATATATATGTTCCTAGTGCCATTTTATTAATTGTTTGGGGTTGATTCTGTAGATCTTTTTTCTTCTCTTGTATTTATTCACTATTTAAGTCCCTTTAACATCGAGAATTCTGAAAGAGATGGGAATACCAGACCACCTGACCTGCCTCTTGAATAACCTATATGTAGGTCAGGAAGCAACAGTTAGAACTGGACATGGAACAACAGACTGGTTCCAAATAGGAAAAGAAGTACGTCAGGGTTGTATATTGTCACCCTGTTTATTTAACTTATATGCAGAGTACATTATGAGGAACGCTGGGCTGGAAGAAACACAAGATGGAATCAAGATTGCCGGGAGAAATATCAATAACCTCAGATATGCAGATGACACCACCCTTATAGCAGAAAGTGAAAGCCTCTTGGTGAAAGTGAAAGAGGAGAGTGAAAAAGTTGGCTTAAAGCTCAACATTTAGAAAACAAAGATCATGGCATCTGGTCCCATCACTTCATGGGAAATAGATGGGGAAAGAGTGTCAGACTTTATTGTTTGGGCTCCAAAATCACTGCACATGGTGATTGCAGCCATGAAATTAAAAGACACTCCGTGGAAAGAAAGTTATGACCAACCTAGATAGCGTATTGAAAAGGAGAGACATTACTTTGCCAACAAAGATCAGTCTAGTCAAGGCTATGGTTTTTCCAGTGGTCATGTATGGATGTGAGAGTTGGACTGTGAAGAAGGCTGAGTGCCGAAGAATTGATGCTTTTGAACTGTGGTGTTGGAGAAGACTCTTGAGAGTCCCTTGGACTCCAAGGAGATCCAACCAGTCCATTCTGAAGGAGATCAGCCCTGGGATTTCTTTGGAAGGAATGATGCTGAAGCTGAAACTCCAGTACTTTGGCCACCTCATGAGAAGAGTTGACTCATTGGAAAAGACTGTGATGCTGGGAGGGATTGGGGGCAGGAGGAGAAGGGGATGACAGAGGATGAGATGGCTGGATGGCATCACTGACTCAATGGACGTGAGTCTGAATGAACTCCGGGAGTTGGTGATGGACAGGGAGGCATGGTGTGCTGTGATTCATGGGGTCGCAAAGAGTTGGACACGACTGAGCCACTGAACTGAACATTTGGTGTAAAGCTGGTTTGGTGGTACTGAATTCTCTTAACTTTTGGTTGTCTGAAAAGCTTTTTACTTCTCCATCAATTTTGAATGAGATTCTTGCTGGGTACAGTAATCTTGGTTGTAGATTTTTCCTTTTCAGTACTTTAAATATATTCTGCCATTCCCTTCTGCCCTTCAGAGTTTCTTCTGAAAGATCAGATGTTAAGCATATGGGGTTTCCCTTTTATGTTACTTGTTGCTTCTCCTTTGCTGCTTTTAATATTCTTTCTTTGTATTTATTCTTTATTAGTTTGATTAGTGTGTGTCTTGGCGTGTTTCTCCTTGGGTTTACTCTGTATGGGATTCTTTGTGCCTCTTGGACTTGATTGACTATTTCCTTTTTCATGTTGGGGAAATTTTCAACTATAACCTCTTTAAAACATTTCTCATACCCTTTCTCTTTCTCTTCTTCTTCTGTGACGCCTATAATATGAATGTTGGTGTGTTTGATATTGTTCCACAGGTTTCTGAGACTATCTTCAGTTCTTTTCATTCGGTTTACATTATTATGCTCTTCAGAAATTATTTCCACCACTTTATCTTCCAGCTCACTGATTTGTTCTTCTGCTTCAGATATTCTGCTATTGATTCCTCATGGAGTATTTTTTAATTTCAGCAATTGTGTTGTTTGTATCTGCATGTTTATTCTTTAATTCTTCTAGGTCTTTGTTAATTGATTCTTGCATTTTCTCCATTTTGTTTTCAAGGTTTTTGATCATCTTTACTATCATTATTCTGAATTCTTTTTCATGTAGTTTGCCTATTTCCTCTTCATTTATTTGGACTTCTGTGTTTCTAGTTTGTTCCTTTATTTGTGTAGTATTTCTCTGCATTTTCTTTTCTTTTTTTTTTAACTTACTGTGTTTGAAGTCTTCTTTCCCCAGTCTTCAAGGTTGAGTTCTTTCTTCCTTTTGGTTTCTGCCCTCTGAAGGTTGGTCCAGTGATTTGTGTAAGATTCATATAGGGTGATATTTGTGCTGAGTTTTTGTTTGTTTGTTTTTCCTCTAATGGGCAAGGCTGAGTGAGGTGGTAATCCTGTCTGCTGATGATTGGGTTTGTATTTTTGTTCTGTTTGTTGTTTAGATGAGGAGTCCTGAACAGGGTGCTGCTGGTGGTTGGATGATGCACAGGGTGCTACTGGTTGTTGGGTTGGAGGTCTTATATTTAAGTGATTTCCTTTGTGTGAGTTCTCACTATTTGATACTCCCTAGGGTTAATTCTGGAGAAGGCAATGGCAACCTACTCCAATACTCTTGCCTGGGAAATCCTATGGATGGAGGAGCCTGGTAGGCTGCAGTCCATGGGGTCGTGAAGAGCTGGACACGACTAAGCGACTTCACTTTCACTTTTCACTTTCATGCATTGGAGAAGGAAATGGCAACCCACTCCAGTGTTCTTGCCTGGAGAATCCCAGGGACGGGAGCCTGGTGGGCTGCTGTCTATGGGGACACACAGAGTCAGACACGACTGATGTGACTTAGCAGCAGCAGGGTTAATTCTCTGGTAGTCTAGGGTCTTGGAGTCAGTGCTCTCACGCCAAAGGCTCAGGGCTTGATCTCATTACATTGTCCTTCTAAAAAGATGCCATTAAAAACGCCTCCATGGAAATCCACTCAATTGCTTTTCCATCTCAGCACATTCTTTCCTCTGGCAGAATATTCGATGTACAAGTTAAGAATGGTCTAATCCACTCTATGACAATGATTCAAGGAAGCTTTTCCAAATAATTTCTTCTTTACAACCGAATACCTGGGGTTTCATAGAGATGTTCACCACCATTTCAAATGGTCCTGGCAGCAGGTCAAGCAGACACCTCAGCCATGGAGAAGTCATGTTGGTTATGAGTGTTCCTCTTAGGCATCCAGATTTTTCCAGGGAACTCTGACTGATGGTTATGATTCAGGAGGATGTATAAGTCCAGCTGCCTGGGTTTTCTTGAATCCCAACCAGATTTGCAGCACACCCCCCCCCCCCAACCCCCAAAGGAATGCGAGGACCACTGACCTTAGCTGCTTGCAGGAAATTTGTTGTTTCTGGCATAAATAGTCTGATGGGGAGGAAGAAAAGGGGAGGCAGTCGGAGCATGAAGGGCAACGTGAGGTCTGAATAAGAGCTCTGTATGGAGAGACAGAGACCGGTCTGCAAGAAAGAGCCTCACACCAATTTACAGTCGATTCCAGCTCCCACCTCCTGTTCAAGGCAACTATGGATGTATTTTCCATCTCTCTTCTAGAAGTTTCATGTAAATAGAATCATACGGTATGTGGCCTATGAGTTTGACTTCTTTCACTTAGCACACTCTTTTTGAGATCTGTGTCACTGCTTAGCAATAGTTTGTTTTCTTTTATTGCTAGTATGGAAAAATTCATTTTGTTTACCTGTTAAAAAGTAATTTGGATTGTGTAGTTTTTGGCTGTTATGAATTGCTTTGAACAATTGTATGGGTGTCTTTGTGTGGACACGTATTTTCATCTCTCTTGAATAGACATCTAGGAGTAGAATTGCTGGGTTGTATGGTAAGTAACTTTTTAGGAAGCTATCAGATTATTTTCTGAAGTGGTTATACCATTTAACATTTCCACCATCAACATGAAGATTGCAGTTGCTTCGTACATTCTCACTAGCACTTGATTTGTCACTTTTTTTTACTTAACTATTCTAAAGTGTGTGTTGTGATTTAAATTTCCATCTCTGTCATGGCTAATGGTGTTGAGCACATTTTTATTCACTGATTATCCATTGGCATATCTTTTTTGGTGAAGGGTTCATTTAAATATTTTGCCCATTAAAAAAAAAATTGGACTGTCTTCTTCCCACTGAATCATAAGCATTTGTTTTTCTGGATACAAGTCCTTTTTCAGATATGTGTTTTGCAAACATTGTCTTTCAGCCTGTGGCTTACCTTTTAATTTTTCTTAGTGTTATCCTTTAAAGAGCAAAAGTTTAAAATGTTGATGAAGTATAATTTGTCAATTTTTTCTTTTATGGATTGTGCTTTTAATGTCGTATCTAAGAAATGTTTGTCTAGCCCAAGGTCACAAAACTCTCTCATATTTTCTGCTAGAAATTTTGGCTCTTATATTTAGATTATGATCCATTTTGAGTTAATGTTTGTGTGTAGTGTGAGGTAAGGGCCTAAGTTCATTTTCTAACATAAGAATATTCAATTGTTCTTGCATCATTTGTTACAAAATTATCCTTTCCTCACTGAATTACTTTGGTCCTTTGTTGAAAATCATTTGACCATTTATGTGCAGGTTTAAACTTCAGTACTTTGGCCACCTGATGCGAAGAACTGACTCATTTGAAAAGACCCCAATGCTGGGAAAGATTGAGGGCAGGAGGAGAAGGGGATGACAGAGGATGAGATGGTTGGATGGCATCACCAACTCAATGGACATTGGTTTGGATGGACTCTAGGAGTTGGTGATGGACAGGGAGGCCTGGCATGCTGCAGTTCATGGGGTCATGAAGAGTCAGACACGACAGAGCGACTGAACTGAACTTAACTGATCTTTTCTTTTGAGGAATAATCTTTCTCCCATTTGATAAATGTTTGTGGGACAGTAATAGAGTGGGCACAGGAACCAAGCTGGGATCCTCTGATGCTTTCTATCAAGGATTTGAACCCTGAGAAGCAAGATCAACTAACTGAATGGTATGCAATTAGATTCAGCTTTAATGATAGTTTCCTACCCAGACTCATTCCATAAGACTCTGAATAATAAGAATGAGCAATCCATGTAGCATTTAATGTAGCCCATGTGTAAGTGTTAAGTTGCTTCAGTCATATCTGACTCTTTGCGACCCTATGGATTGTAGCCCACCAGGCTCCTCTGTCCATGGGGATTCTCCAGGTGGGAATACTGGACTGGGTTGCTATGCCCTCCTCTAGGGGACCTTCCTGATCCAGGGATTGAACCTGTGTCTTTTAAATCTCTTGCACTGGCAGGCAGGTTCTTTTTCACTACCACCATCTGGGAAGCCCTACTAAGTGCCTGGCATTATCCTAAACACTAATTATATAAACTCATAAATGCTTACCCCAAAGCTGTAAGACACAGACTACCATTGTCCTCATTTTATAGTTGGGAAAACCAAAGCAGGCAGAGTCTAAGTAACTTTGTTGTGGTTGTTCAGTCACTAAGTCATGTCTAACTCCTTGTGACTCCATGAACTGCAGCACGCCAGGCTTCCCTGTCCTTCATTATCTCCCTGAGTTTGCTCAAACTCATGTCCATTGAGTCGGTGATGCCATCCAACCATCTCGTCCTCTGTTGCTCCCTTCTCCTCTTGCCCTCAATCTTTCCCAGCATCAGAGTCTTTTCCAATGAATTAGCTCTTCACATCAGGTGAAGGATTGGAGATTCAACTTCAGCATAGTCCTTCCAATGAATATTTAGGGTTGATTTCCTTTAGGATTAACAAGTTGGATCTCCTTGCTGTCCAAAAAGCACTCTCAAAAGTCTTCTCCAGCACCACAATTTGAAAGCATCAATTCCTCAGTGCTCAGCCTTCTTTATGGTTCCAACTCTCACATCCATACATGACTACTGGTAAAACCATAGCTTGGACTATATGGACCTTTGTTGGCAAGTAATGTCTCTGCTTTGTAATATGCTGTCTAGGTTTGTCATAGCTTTTTCCCCAAGGAGCAAGAATCTTTTAATTTCATGGCTGCAGTCACCATCTGCAGTGATTTTGGAGCCCAAGAAAATAAAAATCTGTCACTGTTTCCACTTTCCCCCCAATCTATTTGCCATGAAGTGATGGGACCAGATGTCATGATCTTTGTTTTTAGAATGTTGAGTTTTAAGCCAGCTTTTTCACTCTCTCTTTCATCTTCATCAAGAAGCTGTTTAGTTCTTCTTCACTTTCTGCATTAGGGTGGTATCATCTGCAAATCTGAGGTTGATATTTCTCCTGGCATTCTTGATTCCAGCTCATGCTTCATCCAGCCCAGCACTTCATATGATGTACTCTGCATATAAGTTAAACAACAGGGTGACAGCTCTTGATGTACTCCTTTCCCAACTTTGAACTGGTTTGTTGTTCCATGTTCAGTTCTAGCTGTTGCTTCTTGTCCTGCATATAGGTAAGGTGGTCTGGTATTCATATCTCTTTAAGAATTTTCCACAGTTTGCTGTGATCCACACTGTGAAAGGCTTTGGCATAGTCAGTGAAGCAGAAGTAGATTTTTTTTTTAAAATTCTTTTTATTTTTCTATGGTCCAGCAGATATTGGGAATTTCATCTCTGGATCCTCTGGCTTTTCTAAATCCAGCTTGTACATCTAGAAGTGATTGGTTCTAAGTAAATTGCCCAACCTCAAAAACACTATGTAGCAAGGCTATGGTTTGAACCAGGAAATCTGATTTCAGAGACCATGCCTTTAAACATCAGGCTATCCTATCTTGGTTGAGCTTCCTCTTTCCTAACCTGTGGAGGTGTTTTTGTTCCTGCCTACTTCAAGGCCTGGGTATAGTCTGGAGGCTACCTTAGAGGGTCCAATCCCCATTTCCTCTCAGTAAATCACCTATGTCTTGAATTACCTACAGTTTTTGTTTCTTCAACCAAAGTCCCTTTATAAGTCCAATTCACAAAGTCATTGCAAGGATTTAAGAAAGATGATGCATGTCAACCACTAAGTGCAGTACTAGGACATAGCACATCAGTAGCTCTCAGAGATGATGATGGTGATGATGAAGATAGTGATGATGGTGGGGAAAATGATGCCAATATAAAAATATATGTCTTATCAAGCCCTAAACCTAGGGATCCAAATCCTGGAATGAAAAGCAAGAGAAAGGATATCTTAATTGCACTTGTCCTTGTGGCAGGGTCCGTTTGGTGGCTGTATCTATTGGTGTACAACAAATTATCTCAAAGTGTATCAAGTTAACACAACATTGACCCCGCAGCATCTGTGGATCAGGAATCAGTCTCTTATGATCCTGCAAACAGGCTATTGGCTTGGGCTTTATTATCATCTGAAGGCTAGACTGGTAGGGAATGGGTATATGCTTCCAAACTCACTTCTGTGGTTGCTGGCTAGTCTCAGTTCCTTGGCATGTGGGCTTTTCCATAGAATGCTGTGTGACATGGCAGCTGGCTTTCCCCAGGGCAAGTGATCCAAGAGAGAGCAAGATGAAGTGCCCAAGATGGAAGCCTCAGTACTTTTAAAACTTAAAAATTTTTTTAAATTAATTTATTTTGTAATTGATGGATAATTGCTTTATAGAATTGTGCTGGTTTCTGCCAAACATCAACAGGAATCAGCCATAGGTATATGCAAATCCCCTCCCTCTTGAATCTCCCTCCCATCTCCCTCCCCATCCCACCCTTCTAGGTTGTTACAGAGCTCCAGTTTGAGTTCTCAGAGTCATACAGCAAATTCCCATTGGCTATCTATTTTTTCATACGGTAATAAGTTTCCTTGTTATTCTCTCCATACATCCCACCCTCTCCTTCTTCCCTCTGCACCCTGTCCATAAGTCTGTTCTCTGTGTCTGTGTCTCCACTAAGAGTTAGTCACTCAGTGGTGCCCGACTCTCTGCGACCCCATGGACTGCAGCCCACCAGGCTCCTCTGCCCATGAGATTTTCCAGGCAAGGATATTGGAGTGGGTCGCCATTTCCTTCTCCAGGGGATCTTCCCAACCCAGGGATTGAACCCGGGTCTCCCACACTGCAGGCAGATTCTTTACCAACTGAGCTACAAGGGAAGCAGTGTTTCCACTGCTGCCCTGCAAATAATTTCATCAGTATCATCTTTCTAGATTGCATATATACGCATTAGTATAAGATATTTGTTTTTCTCTTTCTGACTTACTTCAGTCTGTATAATATGCTCTAGGTTCATCCACCTCATTAGAACTAACTTGAATGCATTCCTTTCTATGGCTGACTAATACTCCATTGTACATATGTAACACAGCTTCTTTATTCATTAATCTGTTGATGGACATTTAGGTTGCTTCTGTGTTCTCTCTATTGTAAATAGTGCTGCAATGAAGATTGGGGTACATGTGTCTTTTTCAAGGTTGGTTTTCTCAGGGTATATGCCTAGTAGAGTCTTTTTATAACTGTATCTCAGATGTGTCATGGCATCACTTCTGCATTCTATTTGTAAGAAGTCAATTAGTAAATCCAACCCACACCCAAAGGGAAGGGATAAAAAGAGGGCATGAATAACACTGGGGACTCTCTTAGAGGCTGTATATGCCACCGTGACAGTCTTGTGGGAACCAAAGTTAGGTAAGGATGTACCACCCAAGGAAGCCAAAAGAAAGAGCTTGAGAATGAGTTTTTCATAAAATCCCTTAGACAGATGTCTACTCTCTTTAATCCCGAAGAATTTCTTAGAACATTCCCAGCAGTAGTCTTATTTGAGATGGATCAAGATTGGCTTTATAGCTTTTCATGGGAAGGAGAATAAACTAACCTGGATTCAGGTGCCCTTTCATTTATTGCATCATTAGACATCTACTGAACATCTACCCTGTGTCAGGCACTATGCCAGAGACACCTAAGACCTCAAGGGGTTCAAAATTCTAATGATAGAGAGAGACATGAGATAAAACAATTGTAATACAACAGAACTATGTATAAGGTAGGGCTTCCCTGGAAGCTCAGCTGCTAAAGAATCTGCCTGAATAAAGGAGACCTGGTTCGATTCCTGGGTCAAGAAGATCCCGTGGAGAAGGAAAAGGCCACCCACTCCAGTATTCTTGCCTGGAGAACCCTCATGGACAGAGGAGCCTGGCAGGCTACAGTGCATGGGGTCACAAAGAGTTGCACATGACTGAGCGACTAAGCACAGCACAGCACATGTACAAGGCATGGTAGTGGCACAGGAATGGAAACATCCAACTCTGCCTGAGAAGTTCTATGAAAGCTTCAGAGGGAATACTGAGGCTGGGTCTTGCAGCATGCATAGGAGTTTGCCAGAAAAGGGGGATGGGTGAAAGCATGAGGGGAGGAGGACAGACAAGGTGGCAATATACAAGGGTCTGCCATGTTCAGGGAAGTGTGAAGTTTGTTGTGGTTGAATGGAGGATAAGAGTGGATGGGTGACAGATGAATCTGGATATTTTCAAGGGTGGTATATATCATGTGGGCTTCCAGGTGGTGCTAGTGGTAAAGAACCCGCCTGCCAATGCAGGAGACATAAGAGATGCAGGTTTGATTCCTGGGTCAGGAAGATCCCTTGGAGGAGGGCATGGCAACCCATGGAGGATCCCATGGACAGAGGAGCCTGGGGGGCTATGGTCCACAGGATCGCAAAGAGCTGGACATGACTGAAGTGACTTAACGCTCATGCATATGTCTTGCAAAGGATGTTTTACTCTGTCCTGGATGGGACAGGGACACTCTGAAGGAGATTACACCCAGAGGTAATGTTGGATTAACATTGAAAATGCAATTGTGATTTCCACCACAAGGTGAGTTCTTCTTCAATACTGTGTCCGTCCACTGGGGCTCCCATAATAAAACACTGCAGACTAGGTGGCTTAAACAAGAGAAATTTACCTCTCACAGTTCTGGAGACTGGAGGTCCAAGATCAAGTTGTTGACAAGTCTGGTCTCTCCGGAGGCCTGTCTCCTTGGGTTGCAGATGGCTGTCTCGCTTTGTCCTCACATGGCCTTTATTCTGAGATGCCCTCTGTGGTGTCTCTCTTTCTCATTCAAAGGACACCAGTCATATTGAATTAGGAACCTTCACTTATGACCCCATCGACCTTAGTTACTTCTTAAATGCCCTAGCTCCAAATATAGTCACATTGGGGGTTAAGATTTCAACATATGAATTCAGAGAGGGGGATACACAATTTGGTCCATAACAAATAGCTATCATTTTATGAACCATGTATTATCTCCTGGGCTCTGTGCTAAGCAACTCCCATGCAATCTTCCATTTCATCCCCATGCCATTGCAACCTTGGATGAGTTACTCAACTTCTCTATGCCTCAGTTTCCTCATCTGCAAAATACTTGCCTTACTGTGTTATTGTGAGTATTAAATGAATTAATATATGTAAAGCATTCAGAACAGTGTCTGGTGCAGAGTGTTCGTTAAATATATGAATAAACTCTCTCTAAGATATAGATAGTATTCATATCCTCATATTACAGACAAGAAAATCAAGACCTTGAAGGAATAGAGGTTGGCTGGCAGAACCGCTTGAATTCAGTGCTGTCCTAATCACAATGCTATCATTTTGGATCTCTAAAATGGGCTTAGAGGGGGGGTCTCAGAGCTTGATAGATTCTGATGTGTTTCTCAAGGGAAGAGAGCCTGGCTAATCTCACATTTGGAGAGCAAGGCTTTTCAAAAAGCAACTGCTGGCCAACAGTCCTGTCTACACCAGGACTGGCACCCTGATCTGCCACCATCTGCTGCCTCAAATGGTGAGTAGGGACTTTTTTTTCCCCAGGTGACAAAGTGGGAATGCAGCACTGATTTATATATGGGTGCATTTGGAGAAAGCAGAAATTCTAGTGGTGCTGAAGCAGAGGGTGTCTGGTATGGGGGGACGTGCCACACTAGTGGTCGTTGGGACTTGTATGTCTTGCCTGTCCTTTGTGTTGCAGGCCACAGGGAGATATTGGAGATTTTTAAATAGGATATCCTCATCAGTATTAGGAGAAGGCAATGGCACCCCACTCTAGTACTCTTGCCTGGAAAATCCCATGGATGGAGGAGCCTGGTGGGCTGCAGTCCATGGGGTCTCGAAGAGTCGGACACGACTGAGCGACTTCACTTTCACTTTTCACTTGCATGCATTGGAGAAGGAAATGGCAACCCACTCCAGTGTTCTTGCCTGGAGAATCCCAGGGACGGGGGAGCCTGGTGGGCTGCCATCTATGGGGTCACACAGAGTCGGACACGACTGAAGCGACTTAGCAGCAGCAGCAGCAGCATCAGCATTAAGCCACAAGAATGGAGTTTGGCCAACCGAGGCTAAAAAAAAATCAATTAAAATTGAAACAGAAGTCAAACAATCATATCTTTGAAAGATTTGCCCCAAAGATCTAGGCAAAAAGAAGTAACAGAAAACCCCTCAAAGCATCTTCACTATTTTTCTTTCTCTGCAAGGACCACCTCCAGCTGTAGTCCAGGGAGAAATAATCTGATTGGCTTAGCCTAGGTCACATGACCAACACTAGAAGGGCAGCAACCTCTTTATTGTCAGTCCTGGCCAACAATCTTCAGTGCACCAGGGTAAGTTCCCTAAGTAAAAGTGGATGCTCTTACCTGAAGACAGGAAGTTGTTGGAAACACAAGGGGAGAAATTGGAAGCAGACTTCTACTAACTGAGACAGCAGACCTGAGAACCAAACTGGAAAACAGTGCTTTTGTTAACCTTTCACGGGATAATCTGCAGTCCTGTGTACATTGGAGCTGTGCTTAAAATCTGCCCTATGCCTAATTTTATTTTTATCTATTTATTTTGTGGTCCTACATCAGCCTTTAGAAAAACAACAGGTCATGACCTGGAAGCAGACCCCAGGGTGGCTGGGGGAGGTCAAGAGTCCTTTTGCAGGTAGTCCTGAGTATGGCTGGGGAGGTCTGGGGAGGGGAGGGGTTGGTGGGGAGTGCAGTGGGAGAGGGTGGGGCCATGCTGCTTTGTGCTTTGCCCTCCAGTGAATCTGCAGCCAGTGCCACAGGGCTTTACAGCAGACTCCCGCGGGTGACCAGGAGTATGAGGACCAGGGCCAGGGTCCAGGGAGCCAAGAGGCCAGAGCCATTACAGAGGTTTTGCTGGCAGCAGGATGCGGTGCATATGAGCTTGGAGCAGCCATTGTATATGGTCTCACAGCAGCTGGGCACACAAGGCTTGCTCACCTTCATCCTGACTGGGGTGTAGTGAGTCTGTGTAGTTGTGCCGTAGGTGACCACGGCCAGGCAGGACATGGGCTTGAAGCAGTTCTCCCCACTGTAGGCGCACACGTCCAGAGCCTGGGCCACAAGTCGGCCCACCAGAGACACCAGGAACAGGGTGGGGAGAGGAGCCACGGCTGGAGGTGAGAGGGCAGAGTGGGAGCAGGGAAGTGGAGAGCAGCTGGTCCTCGATTCAGCTCAACCCAGGGCTAGGGGAGGGCACAGGGGGAGTAGGACGGCACCTCATCCCCCAGGAATCCCTGGTCACCGGAGGCTCTGCAGCCCCTGTGTTACACAATCAGCTGGCTGTGCCTCCCATTCTTACAGCCCAGTTTTACAGGGATGTTCGCGAAGCTGTGGCCCAGGCCTAGTTTTAGGTTGTAATTTTTCAGATAAATATGAGTATTTTTCAATAGCTAAAAAATTCTGATGGTAGGCAACTAGATACATTTCTATCTATTATAGAAACAGAGGGTGTTTTATGAACAAACATACTTATGAATTTTTTCAAGTAGACAATGCTTGAGTAATATTATTCCTATGGTTCAAAACCTAAAATGATATATAAATGTATACATGTGAAAGTCTCTTTCCACTCCCAGGCATATAGAGAAGTGCTTACTAGTTTTTTATGTATGTACCCTTCTGGTGCTTTAAAATAAAAAAAAATTCTGTTATAAATACAGATGGATATGTATGGGAAAGACTTGTCCTGGGCTCCTCTCTGAAAGTTGTTGGGGGCCCCCGAGAAGGCCTGAAGAAGCTGAAGTTCTATTTTATGAACCCAGCCCCAGCTCTGTGAGTCTTCCCCTGACCTGAAGTCTTTTTTGGGGACGTGGGCCCTCAGAGTTCTCAATGTTCCGCTTCATTTTCCTGGGCAGATCCAAAGTTTCCAGGCCTGGGAATGAACGCCCTGTTTCAATGGAATACTCCAGCTTACTGAGACTGGGAAATCCTGGGGTCAGCTGAGTTTTCACATTCATCCCATTCATCCAGGTTCTCTTGGGCAGAGGCCAACCCTGTTGGCCTTTTGTTTTTGTAAATAAAGTTTTATTGGAACACAGCCATACCCATTTGTTACATATTGCCCGTGGCTGCTTTACTTTACAACAGCAGAGCTGAATAACAGAGAAAGGATGGCTTTCAGAGCTACACATATTTTCTACCTGGCTGTTTACGGAAGACTTTTGCCAACCCTCGGAGAAGGCGATGGCACCCCACTCCAGTACTCTTGCCTGGAAAATCCCATGGATGGAGGAGCCTGGTAGGCTGCGGTCCATGGGGTCGTGAAGAGTTGGACACGACTGAGCGACTTCCCTTTCACTTTTCACTTTCATGCATTGGAGAAGGAAATGGCAACACACTCCAGTATTCTTGCCTGGAGAATCCCAGGGACGGGGGAGCCTGGTGGGCTGCCATCTATGGGGTCACACAGAGTCGGACACGACTGAAGCGACTTAGCAGTTAGCAGTTTGCTAACCCTGCTGTAGGAAGAGAAAAGCTCATGAAGCACTTTGCTCTGCAGTGCTTTCCAGTGATTAGGGAACCTCACGCGGGCTCCTAGTGAGAAGCCATCATTTCAGAGAAGCAATGGCTCAGTCAGGAACTGTGGGAATTATCCTTGTTCCTCCTTCCCCTCAGCCTATCCCTGTCCCACATTCAATTCAACATCAGGCCTGTAGATTTCCCCTCCCAAATCTCCTCCATTCTGTCCACTTTTTCCATCTCCATCTTCATCGTTGCTTTGTCTCTTGCCTAGACCACCCTCCTAAGCCTTCCTCTTCTTCCTGTTTTTGCTCCAAAGCTGTTTCCATCTGTTCTTCACAGAGCAGCCAAAGTGATCTTTGTAAAGTAAAGATCAGGTCAGGTCACCCTCCTGCTTAAAATCCTTTAATGGCTTATTATTGTTCTTAGGATAATGACCCCAAAGGCGTTATGCAGACACTATTTCTCTGCCCAAGTACTCCCCAGCCTCCCTTCTTTTCCAAAACACTCCCTATTCTTCTGGTATTACCTTGACCATCACTTCCTTGGAGAACCTCTCTTGACCTCTCTCGCAAGGTAGGGCCTCTCATTTCAGGCTCTTGCAGCCCTGTCCTCATCCCTATGTGGGAACTTGTCTCATTACAGCTGCTGTTTTACATTTATTTATGTGGGTTTTTTTTTGTGGGGGGCCTTTTCCACGAGAGGAGGAACCCATATCTGACTCTGCTGACCACTGTGTCCTCAATGCCTTGCACAGTGCCTGGCACACCGTAGACCCTCCATAAATATTTACCAGATAGATAAAGGATGAATCACGTCATCCCAGCCACCTCTGGGTGATGGGAGAGATTCTGAGGTTTTAGGTGCCAGAGTCTCAACTTCATCCCTTGAGAATCATGTTTAACAGTGTGAGTTGGCAGAGCCAACTTAGGCTGATGCTGACTGAATGCCATTTGGAGACAGCAGCTGCTGAATTCCTTCCAGTTAGTGTCTCCAGCCCCAGACAGGGTGTACTCTAGCCTCCAGACTGTGTCCCTGAGATCAGTCATACCAAGAGGGCTGCTCCCAGCTCCTCCATGCCTGGTCCCCCCAGAACCCAACCAGTGAAGATGCTTAATGAGGAAAGAGAGACAGGTGTGTGGGTGCCAGGCCCTGCCACTCCCTTCGCTATCTGTTAAGTATTCCGTGGGATCCAGACACAGAATTTTATTTGTTTTTCTGGACCTAAGCTGCCCCCTGACATAGCCAGTGATTGCTTTTTTAAAATCACGAAGGGGAGCTAGGTCCTTTCATCTCCTGATAAGGTGCCAGGTGACAGAGAGATCAGCATCCCAACACATAAATCTGCAACTAATCCTTGGGAATCAATATTTTTCATTAAGAACCTGTGAGAGTTGGGCCATTATGGGGAAAATCTGTTTAGGTTGACACCTTGATGAAGTTATTCAGTTCAGGGGCTTAAGTCATTGAAAGGTAATAAAGAGCACAGAGCAATCTCGGGGCTGGTTAGGGGAGAAAACGATGGGAGTATTGAGCTTCAGTTCAGTGAAAAATGACCTGCTGATTTATTGGGGAATGATGGGGTGCTGGCCTCCTGAGCAGGCCAGGCCAGACACAATCAACATGGCAGCCCCTCACTCTCATTGCTTCTCACCATCTGCAGTCACTGCTATTTATAATCTATCTGGCAGTTTTTTTAAAAAAGTAGTGGGGAAATACTTAGGGCTCTTGGGATATTTCCATTTCCTACCTTCATACCACTCTTTCCCCTTTTGGACTTTCTCCTATAGGTCATGGGAGACAGGGGCATTGAAGTATTGTAAACAATCGCTAGCCTGCTTGACCCACCAGTCAGCTCGTCTCTCTTTGGGTTTTCCATCCCTGGTTTTATGTGCTGGAAGGTCTCCTCATTTGGGCAACTCCTTTGGACCTTGAAGTTGCTCTCCCATGGTTATGCAAACCCTCCCCTTGGCACCACAGTCTCCCCTTTCTGTTCCACTCTCAGCTCTGGACACCATCTCAATTTCTGTTCAGGGGCAGCTCCATGGCCTAGGGCCCATCATGAACCTCACACCAACTGGACCATCTCTGTGGTGCGGTCCACAGGTGGAGAGGATGGAGACGAGACACAAAGGTTGGGAGACACAGATGTAGAGAAGTTTGCTGGTGAAGTGGTAGAAGCTTTAAGCTCTTCTTATTGCTGGTCACAATTTTCTAGAAGGAAGACATGAGGTTTTAGAAACTGGCCAGGGACACTTGAAAGGATAGCCGGACAGGGTGAGAGGCCTGAATAGCATGTAGTCTCACCAGACCACACCATGGTGTGATTTCCTCCACCTGTGCTCAGCCTGCCTTGTGGAGGGAAGGAGAAGGCATGGTTGTGGGGAGACTTGTTTATACCCAGCCCTGTGTTATTCTGCCACATGTTACAGTTATTTACTTGTCTATTTAATCTACCTGATTAGTCTGTTGGGGACATTAAAATCCACATCTTATTGATTCTTATATCCCCAGAGCCAGACACAAAGCCTGGTACCTGGGCAGGTGTTTAATGGACCTGAGTGTTTGATGACTATTTTCCTTCCAGCTCTAAACTCTAATGGTTTTTTATTTGTCCAGTGGATCTCAGCCTTCTAAATTCTGGGTACTCAATTCATCCTCCATATCCCCTCCCCCGAGACTCACTTAAAGGATCTAGTCTTTTAAAGCCATTTACTTATTAATAGCCATTAATTTATTTAGCCATTTAAAAATCAGGCATTCAATAAGACAATAAATCACACCTTGAAAGAGTAGGCACACTAAACACACACATACCCAGCATTGACCTCCACACTCAACCAGTCTGTTGGTTTTGGTTAGCCTTATTGTAGTGCTATTGTAGCTAAATGTCCCAGTTTCACTAGGGATTTGTGACCCACAGGAAATCACTTGTGGGTTCCCTTCCCTCTTCCTCCAGGTGGCAGCATGGAGTAATGGTTAAACCCCTGGATTTTGGGATCAGTTTTCCTGGGCTCAAATCTTAGCACTGCCGCTTACTAGCTGTGTGTCCTTAGGTAAATTATTTAAACTCAGTTTCCCCTCTATAAAAAAGGGAGGTGAGTGGGATAATAAGTAAACCATCTCAAAGAACTGTTGCAAGGCCTTTTACAAAGAACTTAGAATATAATGGGCACTTCATAAAGTCTAGGTGATGGAAAAATCACGTAGCTGGGACCTCCAGATTCAGGGACCTCCCCATAGACGGCAAGAAGCCCCCAGCCATCCAGATCCTCCGCCGGGAGAAATGAATATTGCTTTTTAGCGTTGCTCCCCGTGATTTCCAAAGGTAGCAGCATTTCTGAGCGAAAACGAACGCTTGCCTACTGCTCTCTGGTTCTGTGTGTATTGATTAGCGTCGCGGGGGTGGAAATGGGGTACTGTTCTAGAAACACTCACTTTGATTCCTCAAGTAAATCCCCCCTGGTGTCCTGCGAGGAAACTAATTGGGAGTTGATTCTGATGAATAAATGTGCTGCCGCCGCCTGAGGAATTGACCACGCCAGCAGATGGCTGGAGCATGAGAAACACTCTGTCGCGGCCTTCCAAGGGGCCCATCAATAATAGATGGGCTCCGGCCCTCCGAGAGGGAGGCATTGCTGCTGCAGGTATGAATTATGGATGCCGTTTAGGGTAATGCGGATCCATCTCAGAGGTTCCGCTCAGTTTATGTGCTAGTAAAAGCCGGCAATTTGCTTGTGTTCCAGCTATAATTTGCGCTACATTAAGGGACCCTCCTTTCCATAATGGATGTGCGGTTGGACGCAGGCGCAGTCAAGCCTCGAGGGCAGCGGCCCGCCTGGCAGGATGCGGCGCAAGGCCAGGTGTGGTCCTGTGCAGCTCATCGCCGCGCCGGAGACCCTTGGGTGTGCAGGCAGATGGAGGCCTTTAGCTTGTCTCCTGGGAAGAAGCCCCACTTAAACCCGGAGCCCTTCTGTGAGTCATCGGTCAGATGCAGTGGATGTTTGTCTGGAGACAAGCAGGAAAAAAAAGGCCTATGGGTTGCTGGTCTAGACAGAAAGACACCCAGGTTTTGCGAGAGAAGCAGTTGGTGAGATGATGATGGAGCCAGACTGCCCAGGCTGAATTCTGGCTTTGCCATTTCCAAGTTGTGCGCAGATTGGCCTTTTTGTGTGTGTGTGCCTCTTCGCCCCAAATAACAGTAAGGGTGCTGACTAGACAGAGGCTGAAGCCAGCGCAAGCGCATGAAGGCCAACTGTTGAATTAGGACTGTTGTGAGCTGGTTGTTAAAAAAAAAAAAAAGCCACTATTAAAAATTAAATTCTATAAACTTGGAGTTAAATTATATTAAAACCAAAGCAATAAGACCTCAAAACTCATCAAGTCCTAATCATTTGACTTCATTTTACTATAATATATGGCCTTGAGGTGATTTCTGTGTGTCGCATCTGGTTGGGGGCAGCTATAGGACATGCTACTGGGTATCTCTTCCCAACTCTGAGGTCCAGGGCCCCATACTGGCATTGTGAAACTGGCGGTGGAGGGAATGTTTATACCAGGCACGTGGGCAAATGTTTCCCTTGGGAACTGGTTGTTAAAATTTTCAGAGCACATCACTAGTATTGACCTAATAAAATTGCTTAGAGGATTAGCTAGTTAATATGTTTATAACTGCTTTGAACAAGGACTGGCACATTGTAAGCACCACATAAACACTGGCTATTATTTTTTCATAGGTTTTTCACAAAATTTGCTAGCACAGATCAAAGGGTGCATGAGTGGAGCCCTCTGAGGAACCACAAGCCTTTCTTCTTTTCCAGATCCCATGATACAACAGCCTGAGAACAGACTTACTAACTCTCCCCTTGGGGCAAGGATGAACTCAAATTCTGGAGAAAAGCGAGGTTTCAGTTTGCGCATTTTCCTTAGCTTTTCAAGTACTTTCCTTTACAGTGGGCAGAGAGTCTAGCAAGCTGACCTCGATGAAGGGTGGGCTTCTGGCTCTGTTACCTACTAATTTGAGGATATTATTTCACCTCTTCAACTCTTTGCTTGCTCAGCTGTCAAAAGAGGGTAGTAACAGCTGCTTCATGGATTTAATTCTAACGATTCTGCGAGAGCCAGTACAACCTCTGGAATCTGATTGCCTGGGTTCATATCTTACCTCTAGCACTTGCTGGCTCCAATCTTTTAGGGAAAGATCTTTATTTCTGTTAGCTTTAGTTTTCTCATCTCCAAAACTGGGATAACGACACTTCTCTTGGTTGTTGTGAGAAGGAGTGGAATAGTAAGCATGTTTACCTGGATATTATAAGTGCTTGGGTTTCCCAGGTGGTGCTAATGGTAAAGAATCCGTTTGCCAACGCAGGAGACGTGAGTTCGACCCCTGGGTTGGGAAGGTCCCCTGGAGGAGGGCATGGCAACCCCCTTCAGTATTCTTGCCTGGAAAATTCTATGGACAGAGGAGCCTAGCAGGCTACAGTCCATGGGGTTGCAAAGGGTTGGACTCTACTGAGCAGCAAGCACACACGCATGGTAACTGCTTAATAAATATTAACAGTGACCATAGTTCCTACCTGGAAATTATGCCTCTCACCACCCCTGGGGTGTGGAGGGGTGGTTAGGCAGATCTGAATGTTGCTGGGGAAGACTCCCCTTCCCTCTCACTTGTATGTTACCTTCCTCTTAAAACTGTTTCTGGCCTTAGCTGATGACCCTCCTGCTCTGATTCCACCCTGAGGAGGAGCCCTCTTGGATAGAGTGCAGCAAAGTGGTGTACCTCTACTCAAACCTCTGAAGAAAAACCTCCCTGGAGCTGGTGTGAGGATTAAATGAGATAATGTAGCTGCAGCGGTGCAATTCATTAGGAATTTAATATGGCAAAATAGCCTGTCTAAGAATGAATTGCATCTTGTTTCTCAGCTGGGGGCTCATCAGAAAAGGATGGTATTTTTTTTTTTTCTTCTCTTGCCCTGGAGGATAAGTGGGTCTTTGTGTTCTTTAAGTTTATACCGGCAGATCTCATTTTACTGTGCTTTGCCTGATTGCCCTCTGCAGATAGTGCTTTTTTTTTTTTTTCCCATTTTTTAACAAATTCAAGATTTGTGACAACTCTGAGTTGAGCAAATCTATCGACGCCGTTTTCCCGACAGCATTCCTCGCTTCATGTCTCTGTGTCACATTTAGGTGGTTCTCCCAACATTTCAAACTTTCTCATTGATGTTATGTTTGTCATGGTGATCTGTGATCAGTGACCATGATTCGCTGAAAGCTCAGATAATGGTTAGCAGTTTCAGCAATAAAACATTTTTTAGCTCATTCAGAAGCCTAGCGTGCTGCAATCCATGAGTCTGCAAAGAGTTGGACATGACTTAATGACTGAATAACAACAACTGATAAAATAGTTTTATTTAATTTTAAAATGGCTTTCCACATGAAAATTTCCCAAAGCTGGGAGTAACAGCCTAGAGCCAGTAAAGCATTTTAAAATTAGGTATATACATTGTTCTCTTTAGACATAATGCTATTGCATTAGTAGACTCAGTATAGCGTAAATATAACTTTTTGTATGTCCTGGGAAACCATAAATATTGTGTGACTAACTTTATTGAAGTATCTGTTTTAATGTGGAGATCTGGATTGAACCCCTAAACCCCTGAAGTATATCTGTACTTGAGATCCCAGGCTGTTGGATCTCAGTTATCTGAGAAGGGTCTTCAGAGGGCTTTGCTTAAAAGCAGTGCCTGGAGGTTGTCTCTAAAGAGCTGCCACCATGGCAGGGCCATAATATTACTTTCACCTTTCAACTTGAGAGCAGTTCATGTTGTGATATCTGTCAAGATGTTATGAGGTTCATAATAGAGGCTCAGTAAATTTTCCCTTCATTTATCCCTGCATACTTTATTGCATTTAATCTGAACCCCACATCAGTTCAAAGGTTGAGACCTAGGGCTCTTGAGCCAGGTAGAGCCAAGTTCAAATCCTTGATCCACCACTTACCTGGCAGTATGAATCTTGGGTAAATTACTTAAACTCTGTGCACCTCAGTTACATCATCTGTAGAATGAGCATTAAAACAGCACTGTTTGTAAAAATGAAAGGACTCTTAAGTCAGCTGCCTCAGACATAATAAGTACTAAGTAAACAATGGCTATTATTATTGTGTACTTTATGAGTCAAGTAGGGCAAAATAAATTTCACTAAAGAAAGCAAGAAACAGGGGTGCAGAAAGGCCAAATGTCTTCTTTGAGGTCAGGAAGGACTCAGAAACCAAACGCTCAGCTCTGTGGAATCTAAGCCAGGAGGGAACTCTTTGTTCCCCCTACCATTTAGAGCCAGGGTTCCACCAACCTGAGTGTTTCATGTTCCTCAAAGCTTTCCAAAGCTATAAATATTTCTTTCTGAGGAATTTGCTAGATCATGGTTTTTGTCTAAGCAGACCACTTTGATTGGCCTTGGCTCCTTTCCTGATTGTTCTGTTCCATGAATCCATTGTTTCAACTGTTCTATGGTTTCTGCTGGAATCTTCCAGAACTACTTTAAGCTTAAAGAGGAGAGGAGGGTGGGATGTCAATCTCCAGCATAACACAGACAGTGAAAGGACCAGTCTAATTTGGCTAGAGTTGCCACCGAATCTGATGGGTTGTTGTTTTTAAAATTTAAGTGGTATAGGTACTCATTTAGTTATTTTTGGAGCCAGTTTTCTGATTATCAAAGCATTATGTGGCAATTATGAGAAAGTTGGAAGTCAAAGGTCCCATACTTTTTTTTGAAGGTAAGCAGTCTAGTAAAAGCCCAATTCCCCAAATCTCATTGGATTGTGAAAACAATTAACACCTTATAGAATTTATAGCTTTTCCAATTAATTGATCAGTAAATAAATTACCAGAAAATCTTTATTGTGTACCTCTTTTTGTGTGCTAAGGCCAGTCCTGCAATTGTGGTGAGAAAAGGAAATAAAAGCTCTGAACTAATAAAGCTTATACAGTCCTGGAGGGGAGACTAACCTAATGACAATGTGATTAGTGATCAAGGGTTTGGTCCTTCAGGTGGCAGGAGTTGGGACAGGCAGTGTAGCATGAACGGGGAGACAGATGAGCCCCCAACAGGATAAGAAAGGCTTGTTGAAAAAATTTGGTGGAGAAATGTCCTGTTTCTTAGGCTACAAGTGAAATAAAGATGACTCCATTCAGTCATCCACCCACTCATTTGTCCATCCATCTATACATCCAGTTAAAATTTTTTATTATATTTAATCTTTTGAGGTATAATTGATATAGAACAAACTGCACATACTTAAAGTGTGTAACTTGATAAGTTTTGACCTGGAATTATACCAGTGAAATCTTCACATTTGAGATAATAGTCGTGTTCATCATCCTCAAAAGTTTCCTGTGCTTCCTTGTAGGTCTTCATGTGCACCTTCCCAGACAACTACTGATTCTTCTTCTGTTAGTACACATTAGTTTACACTTCGTACAGTTTTATAAAAATGGGGTAATATAGTATGCTCTTTTGGGGGGCCTGGTTTCTTTCACTCAGCATCATTGAGATTTATCATGTTGTAGCATGTATCAGTATTTTATTCTTTCTTATTGTTGAGTAGTATTCCATTGCATGGACATACCACAGTTGGTTTAATTCACTTGTTGATGAATATTTGGATGCTTATAGTTTTTGACTATTAAAATATTCATGTACATATTTTTGTATGAATATATACGTTTATTTGTTTCTGGGTAAATTCCTAGGAGTAGAATGGTAGGTTCATATGGTAGGTACCTTTTAAACTTTTAAAGAAACTGACAAGCTATTTTCTAAAGTAACTGTGCAATTTTACATTCTCAGCAGCAGTGTATTTTCACCATATCCTCACCAACACCTGGTATGGTCAATCTTTGCAGTTTTAACTGTTCTAATAGGTATTGTAGTGGTATGTGATTTTAACTTACATTTCTGTAAAGACTAATTAATGACTGAATTTTTTTCTGTGCTTATTTACCAGTTGTACGTCTTTAGTGAAGGTCTTTTCTATCAAATATTTTGACCATTTTTATTGGCTTGTTTTCTTATTATTGAGTTTTGTGAGTTCTTAATACAATCAGGATATAGGTCCCTTATCAACTATTTGATTTATCAATTGTATGATTCTCTCAGTCTACAGCTTGTTTTTTATTCTCTTAAAAATGTCTTTTTGAAAAGGAAAAATTTTCAGTTTGAAAAAGTCCAGCTTATCAATTCATTCTTTTTTGGATCATGCTTTTGATGAGAAATCTAAAAAATCTTTGTCTAGATCAAAGGTCCTCAAACTTCTTGGCTGAAGGACTGGTTTCATGGAAGACAATTTTTCCATGGACCTGGGGGTTGGAATGGTTTCAGGATGATTTAAGCACATTACATTTATTGTGTACTTTATTTCTATTAATATTACATCAGCTCCACCTAAGATCATCAGGCATTAGATCCCAGAGGTTGGGAACCCCTGACTCAGATCATGCTTACAAAGGTTTTCTCCTATGTTCTAAATGTTTTATAGTTTCAAGTTTTATATTTAGATCTATGATACATTTTGAGTTAATATTTATATATGAGGTGAGGTATGGATGGAGGTTTGTTTTCTTTTTTGCAGATGGCTATCTCATTGTTCTAGTACCATTTATTGAAGGGATTATCCTTTCTCTACTGAATTGATTTTGGGCTTTTCCTAAAAAACCAGTTATTTGTACATTGTGGATCTATTTATGGACTCTTATTCTGTTTCATTGACCTATTTGCCTATCTTTATGCCAATCCACACTGTCCTGATTACTATAGCCGTAAAATAAGTCTTGAAATCAGATAGTATTAGTACTTTGTCTTTTCTTCCCTCACGGTATTTTGGCTAATTTAGATCCTTTGCATTTCCAAAAACATTTTAAAATCAGTTTGTCAATTTCCACAAAAAAGCCTGCTTGTTGAGTTTCATGGGAGCTACGTTTTAAGTTGGGAGAATTTTCATCATCTTAACAATATTGAATCTTCATGAGTCCATGAACCTAGTATATCTCTCCCTTTATTTAGGTCTTTTTAAAACTTCCTTTAGCAATGTTTTATTTTCAGTGTATAAGTCTTTCACATCTTTTGTCAGATTTATCTCTAAGTATTTCACAGTTTTGATGCTATTATGAATCAGTTCAGTTCAGTCACTCAGTTGTGTCTAACTCTGCGACCCCAGGGACTGCAGCACACCAGGCTACCCTGTCCATCACCAACTCCCAGAACTTGCTCACACTCATGCTCGTTGAGTTGGGGATGCCATCCAACCAACCATCTCATCCTCTGTTGCTCCCTTCTCCTCCTGCAGTCTTTCCCAGCATCAGGGTCTTTTCCAATGAGTCAGTTCTTCACATCAGGTGGCCAAAGTATTGGCACTACAGCTTCAGCATCGGTCCTTCCAATGAATATTCAGGACTGATTTCCTTTAGGATTGATTGCTTTGATCTTGCAGTCCAAGGGACTCTCAAGATTCTTCTCCAGCACCAGTTCAAAAGCATCAATTCTTCAGTGCTTCTTTTTGGTCCAACTCTCACATCCATACATGACTACTGGAAAAACCATAGCTTTGACTATATGGATCTTTGTTGGCAAAGTAATGTCTCTGCTTTTCAATATGCTGTCTAGGTTGGTCATAACTTTTCTTCCAAGGAGCAAGCATCTTTTAATTTCATGGCTGCAGTCACCATCTGCAGTGATTTTGGAGCCCAAGAAAAGAGTCTGTCACTGTTTCCATTGTTTCCCCATCTATTTGCCATGAAGTGATGGGACCGGATGCCATGATCTTCGGATTTTGAATGCTGTTTTAAGTCAGCTTTTCCACTCTTCTCTTTCACCTTCATCAAGAGGCTCTTCAGTTCCTCTTCGCTTTCTGCCATAAGGGTGGTGTCATCTCCATATCTGAAGTTATTGGTATTTCTCCCAGCACTCTTGATTTCAGCTTGTGCTTCATCCAGCCTGGCATTTCGCATGATTTACTCTGCATATAAGTTTTAAATAAACAAGGTGACAATATACAGCCTTGACATACTTCTTTACCAATTTGGAATCATGTCTGGTTCTAACTGTTGCTTCTTGACCTGCATACGGATTTCTCAGGAGGCAGTTAAGGTGGTCTGGTATTCCTATCTCTTTAAGAATTTTCCAGTTTGTTGTGATCCACACAGTGTTTTATTACTTTAAATTTCTGAGTGTTTGCTGCCATTATATAGACATCTAGTTGATTTTTGTATGTTAAAATAGTATCCTGCAACTTTGCTAAACTAACTTATTGGTTCTAGTAGGTCTGTGGATTCAATCAGATCTTCTGCGTAGAAGATATTGTCATCTGCAAATAAAGATTGTTTTACTTCTTTTGTTTCTGTCTGGATAGGACATTCTTGTCTTGTTTTTTATCCTTGGGGAAAAGCATTCATTCTTTCATCATGAAGTATGCTATAGTTTATCTGTATATGTTCTTTATCAGGTTAAAGAAGCTCCCTTCTGTTCCTACATTGCTGAGAGATTTTATTAGAAGTGAAAGTTGCTGGATTTTTATATATTTTCTTGCATCTATTGAGATGATCATAGTTTTTCTTTTTTAGTTTGCTAATATGATGAATTACCTGATTTATTTTGATTAGTAAACCAGCCTTAGATTCCTGGAATAAACCTTAGATGTCATAATGTATTATCCTTTTTGTATATTGTTAGATTCAATATGTGAATATTTATTTAGCAATTTTGCATATATAACCATGAGGTTTTAGTCTGTAGTTTTCTTGTAACATCTTTATCTGATTTTGATAGTAAGGTAATGTTGGTCTTACAAAATCAATTGGAAAGTATTTCTCACTTCGCTGCTTTCCAAAAGAGTTTATACAAAACTGGTATGGAAGCAACAGTTAGAACTGGACATGGAACAACAGACTGGTTCCAGATAGGAAAAGGAGTATGTCAAGGCTGTATATTGTCACCCTGCTTATTTAACTTCTATGCAGAGTACATCATGAGAAACGCTGGGCTGGAAGAGACACAAGATGGAATCAAGATTGCCGGGAGAAATATCAATAACCTCAGATATGCAGATGACACCACCCTCATGGCAGAAAGTGAAGAGGAACTAAAAAGGCTCTTGATGAAAGTGAAAGAGGAGAGTGAAAAAGTTGGCTTCAAGCTCAACATTCAGAAAACGAAGATCACAGCATCCGGTCCCATCACTTCATGGGAAATAGATGGGGAAACAGTGGAAACAGTGTCAGACTTTATTTTTTTGGGCTCCAGAATCACTGCAGATGGTGACTGCAGCCATGAAATTAAAAGACGCTTGCTCCTTGGAAGAAAAGTTATGACCAACCTAGACAGCATATTCAAAAGTAGAGACATTACTTTGCTGACTAAGGTCCATCTAGCCAAGGCTATGGTTTTTCCTGTGGTCATGTATGGATGTGAGAGTTGGACTGTGAAGAAGGCTGAGCACCGAAGAATTGATGCTTTTGAACTGTGGTGTTGGAGAAGACTCTTGAGAGTCCCTTGGACTGCAAGGAGATCCAACTAGTCCATTCTGAAGGAGATGGGCCCTGGGATTTCTTTGGAAGGAATGATGCTAAAGCTGAAACTCCAGTACTTTGGCCACCTCATGCGAAGAGTTGACTCACTGGAAAAGACTCTGATGCTGGGAGGGATTGGGGGCAGGAGGAGAAGGGGACGACAGAGGCATCACCGACTTGATGGACATGAGTCTGAGTGAACTCCGGGAGATGGTGATGGACAGGGAGGCCTGGTGTGCTGCGATTCATGGGGTCGCAAAGAGTCGGACACGACTGAGTGACTGAACTAAACTGAAGATGTTTTTTGAAGCCATTCATCATGGAGCCATTTTTATGTATAATTTTTATTCAGGCAGTATAGTTCTCCAAATTCTGAACACAGACTGCCTTGGTTTGAATCCTGGTTACTAAAACTTACTAAATATGTGAGCTTGGGGATCTCCAAACACCCATTTGCAAAGTGGAGGAATAACAATACAAAGGTACCTACATCATACATTTGTTGTGAGAATTAAATGAGACGATGTGCATATCCAGTACACTTTACTTATTATTATTACCATGTGTTTACATGGGAACAGCTCCCCACTCCAATATTCTGGCCTGAAGAATCCCATGGATAGTATTCTGGCCTGGAGAATTCCATGGACTATACAGTCCATGGAGTTGCAAAGAGTTGGACACAACTGAGAGACTTTCACACACACACACACACACACACACACACACACACACACACACACACACATCTCCTGAACAAGACTGAGCTGTGGATTAGGACAAAAAAGGACCTGTGGGAGGCCGTGTACCGTTTTCCTCTTCAGACATGGCCTCACTCACCTGGGCCTTCTTCTCCTCCCTTACTCTCTAAGGTCTTTGAAAAGAAAGCTGGGCCTATCATTTGATCCGTGACCAAATGAACTTTGCATAGCCTTCATTTCCTCATTCATAAGGAAGAGATAATAATAATAGCAAATAATTTTATGTGCCAGACACTGTCTTGAGAACAATCCATGTATTCACTCATTTAATCCTCACAACGTCTTGTAAGGTGGGTACTATTATAATCCCCAATTTTACTGATGGGAAACCAAAGCAGAGAGAGATTAGTGACTTGCCTAAAGCTGCACATCTAATAAGTGGCAGAATGTGGTTAAGAACCTAGGCATATTGGCTTCAGAGCCCACTTTTTTGCCCATTATCCTATGCATATGCCTTATAATTTGTTGTTGTTGTGTGCATTTTGGGTGAGGATTAAATGGGATAACCTGGGGCACACAGAAGGATGTCAAAAAGTGCTACCTTAGCTTCCACAAGTCCTATAAAACTCTGGAAGGAATAATCTTTTCAACACACTGATTATTTTGTTTTCTCAGCTTCCATCCCCAGTCCAGCTGAGATCCAGGGCTGACTCCAATTAGAAAAGCCTCTTTCAGCAGAGAGGGCAAGCTACAATCCCAGAAAACTCTGACTCTCAAGGCTAGAAGGGCAATGCTGTGGTCCTCTTTCTCCTCTTGCCACTCAAAGTGTGGTCCTTGGACCAGCAGCATCACTGTCACGTGGGAGCTTATGAGAAATGCATAATCTCAGGCTCCCCAACAGATCTACTGAATCAGAATTCATATTTTAACAAAAACCCAGGTGATTAGTCTGCACATTAAAGTGTAAGAAACACTGTTTTAAATCAATGCTTTTTCTGCTTGATCTTTCCAAGCAGTTGCTTGGTTGATAAGCTGATGGGAATTCACCAACACATCTCCTGACTGTGTGATGCTTATACTGAGTACAAATTTATCTTTCCAGAGCAGGAAATGCAGAGTCAAAGGTCTTCAGTGGGTCAGGTGGGAACTGTGATAAGCTGGAGTGTGTGTTCTATCTAAAAGGGCAGCCAATTGCTGTTAAATGGAAATGCAAGTTTTTCTGATATCTTTATCAAAGCTGGGCATCTGGCTATTTATCTTAAACCTCTTATTTGTTCAATATTAACAACTAATTCAAACCAATAAAATAACATTGAGAGCCAAACAGGCCTGTGTGTAGACCATATTCCTAATGGGGTGCTATTTGTGACTTCGACCAACCTAGATAGCATATTGAAAAGCAGAGATATTACTTTGCCAACAAAGGTCCGTCTAGTCAAGGCTATGATTTTTCCAGTGGTCATGTATGGCTGTGAGAATTGAACTGTGAAGAAAGCTGAGTGCTGAAGAATTGATGCTTTTGAACTGTGGTGTTGGAGAAGACTCTTGAGAGTCCCTTGGACTGCAAGGAGATCCAACCAGTCCATTCTAAAGGAGATCAGCCCTGGGTGTTCATTGGAAGGACTGATGCTGAAGCTGAAACTCCAATACTTTGGCCACCTCATACGAAGGGCTGACTTATCTGAAAAGACCCTGATGCTGGGAGGGATTGGGGGCAGGAGGAGAAGGGTACGACAGAGGAGGAGATGGCTTGATGGCATCACTGACTCGATGGACGCGAGTCTGAGTGAACTCCGGGAGATGGTGATGACAGGGAGGCCTGGCGTGCTGCGATTCATGGGGTTGCAAAGAGTCAGACATGACTAAGTGACTGAACTGAACCGAACCGAGCCTAAAAGACTTCAAAATAGTCCAGGTTCTTGAATAAAACAAATATGTATTGTATATGATGGTCTTTTGACTGTTTGGAAGTTCTTGAAAAGCATACAAGACTTTCTATTGTTTAGTTGTCTGTAATATCAGCCACACTCGACCACAAATATTTAATTGCTTACTATTCATTCCCTAACTGCCCATCTGACTAACTCTGAATCATCCTTCAAGACCCAAATCATCCCAGTGCACCAGCCCTGAGCACCCTGTCTCATGCATCGAACCTGGACTGGCAATCTGTTTTGCATATGATAATATACCTGTTTCGGGATGGAATGGGGAGGGAGGTGGGAGGGGGGTTCAGGATGGGGAACTCATGTACACCCATGGCTGATTCATGTTAATGTATGACAAAACCACTACAATACTGTAAAGTAATTAGCTTCCAATTAAAATTTTAAAAAAGACCCAAATCAAGCTTCGCCTTCTTTGTGAAGGTTTTCTGGTTCCCCTCAACTAGAGCTGAGCACTGCTAGTCCAGGTGCCCCCATGCCCGGACCATGTTCTGTTGGAGTCACTTGTTCATATCCTTGTGTCTCCTAGAAGTGCTCAGACGTCAGAGACCGAGTCTTACATAATTCTGTATTCCAAACATCCATAAAGGGTCAGGTACAGAGTAGGTGCTTACACTAGTTACCTATTGTTGTTTAATTGCTGAGTCATGTCCCACTCTTTGTGACTCCATGAACTATAGCATGCCAGGCTTCCATGCCCTCCACTATCTCCCAGAATTTGCTCAAACTCATGTCCATCGAGTCAGTGATGCCATCCAACCATCTCATCCTCTGTCGCCCTGTTCCACTCTTCTACTCAGTCTTTCCTAGGATCAGAGTCTTTTCCAATGAGTCAGCTCTTTGCCTCAGGTGGCCAAAGTATTGGAGCTTCAGCATCAGTCCTTCTAATGAATATTCAGGGTTGATTTCCTTTAGGATTGACTAGTTTAATCTTCTTACTGACCAAGAGACTCTCGAGAGTGTTCTCTAGCACCACAGTTCAAAAGCATCAATTCTTTGGCGCTCAGCCTTCTTTATGGTCCAGCTCTCACATCTGTACATGATTACTGGAAAAACCATAGCTTTGATCTATTGTAGCATAACTTAATTCAAAACTTAGCAGTTTTTGACAATGCACACTTATTATCTCTTAATTTCTGTTGTCTAATCTGGGCATGGCTTAGCTGAGAGCTTCTGGCTCAGGGTCTCTCATAGGCTGGGGCTGTGGTTTCATGTGAAGTCTTGACAGGGGAGAATCTGCTTCTAAACTCACATGGTTGTTGGCAGGATTCAGTTATTTGTAGCCTTCTGGAACTGGGAGGCTCAGTTCCTTGCTGACTGTTGGCCAGAGGACTTCTTAAGTTCTTTGCCACACAGGTCTCTCATGGACAGCTCAAACATGGTAGAGTGAGTAAGTGAGAGTGCTTCAGATAGAAGACAGCCTCTTTGTAACCTGATCCCAGAAGCAACTTCCTCTCTTCTGCTGCATTCTATTTGCTAGAAGCCAGCACTAAATACAACCCACATGCAAGGGAAGGGAAATATACAAGGGTGAGCCTGCCAGGGAGCAGGGCTTATTGGACCATCGCTGAAACTGCCTACGGATGCTCGTATGTGCTGTGCATACTTGCTCAGCCTTGAGATTCAGATTATCCATGTTCAAATCCCAGTTCTGCCACTTAATATGCAAGTTTAGTCAACAGGGATGGGCATCAAGGATTTCTGATCCATTATTTGCAAAACAGAAATAGAGACACAGGCATACAGAACAAACATTTGGACACTAAGGAGGAAAGTGGGGTTGGGATGAATTGGGAGATTGAGATTGTTTTATATACACTGTTGATACTATATATCAAATAGATAACTAATGAGAACCTACTATATAGCTCAGGGAACTAGTACTCTGTGGTGACCTAAATGGAATGACCAAAATGAGAGAGGATATATGTATATGTATGGCTGATTCACTTAGCTGTGCAATAGAAACTAACACAGCATTATAAAGCATTATACTCTAATAAAAATTAGTTTTTTAAAAAACTTTCTGATCCATAGTAGTATTTTGGGGACTGTGCTTAACATGGCATCTGCCTAACTCTAAAAATGTTAGTTATAATTAGAATTATTATTTAAAAATGATTATTGAGTGTACTAGAGGTACACAGGTAAGGGAGGGAAAATAGAAGAAATAGAATAAACGAAATAGAAGAATATGGCTGGTGAGGTGCCTAGGTCTCTCCCTCTGATTGAAGTTACTCATTTCTAAATCTTTTTCTTTCCTCCTACCAGTTAACTTGATCTTTGTCCTAATCTGACCTTCCACTCCCATAACTCTGCCCCATCCTCCAAGTCTAGCAGGCTCTCCTTACTTTGCTCAGAGCCTGTCCCTTTCCCACACCAGATTGTTTTAACCCTTGCCATTCCTTAAACACTGCAGAAGGTGATTACAGCCATGAAATAAAAAGATGCTTGCTCCTTGGAAGAAAAGCTATGACAAACCTAGACAGCATATTAAAAAGCAGAGACATTACTTTGCTGACAAAGGTCCATCTAGTCAAAGCCATGGTTTTTCCAGTAGTCATGTGTGGATGTGAGAGTTGGACCAAAAAGAAAGCTGAGTGCTGAAGAATTGATGCTTTTGAAGTGTGGTGTTGGAGAAGATTCTTGAGAGTCCCTTGGACTGCAAGATCAAACCAGTCAACGCTAAAGGAAATCAGTCCTGAATATTCATTGGAAGGACTGATGCTGAAGCTGAAGCTGCAATACTTTGGCCACCTGATATGAAGAACTGACTCATTGGAATAGACCCTGATGCTGGGCAAAATTGAAGGCAGGAGGAGAAGGGAATGACAGAGGATGAGATGGTTGGATGGCATCCCTGACTCAATAGGCATGAGTGTGAGCAAGCTCCCTCCTGGTCATCTTTTTTTTTGAAGTATGGGCAGTAATCATTTAAATACACATAATAGTCATTTCTGCTTTTACTCCTGTGTCCTTTCTTTTCTCAACAGATAGTCTTATCTATTTGATTTAAATAACAATGCCCCAAAGTTACTGACTGCTTACTAGGTGCCATTTAAGCCTCTGAAATCAATTGTCTCCATTATCACAACTTCTATGAAACTGTATCTATGAAATAACTTCTATGAAACTATGCACTAATATCACCCCAAGTTTAAGCTCTTACTTACATTTATTGAAAAGTGGTTTAGATTCTTGGAGTCCATCTATTCCTCAGCTTTGCATACTCAGTAGACTGCAAGATGCTTCTTCAACCCAGACCACTTCACTGAAGTTGTTTTCCCCAAAGACCTGGAGGCCAAGTTGCAGAATGCTCCTCCCACGTGACCTTCTAGCATTCCAGACTGCTGGTGAGTAATCCTTTTTGGAACTCTTCCCTGGCTTTCTCTCCAACACATTCCTTTCTCTCCAACAATTACTCAAGCATCTTACTGACTTCTTGTCCTCATTCCATCCCTTAAATGTCAGCATTTTCTAACGTTCTGTCTTGGCCATCTTTGCAGGCTACACATTCTCCCTAGGTGATCTCACTGACTCTTGTAGCTCCAAATATCATCACTCCATGAATGACTTCTCTATTAATGTTTTTAACTCTGCTTTTTACTTGAAACTTCAGATTTGTATTTCCTACCACTTGGGGATTCTGGAGGGACTTCAAAATCAGCTTGGCTAAACTCAGTGTCATTGTTCCTGAAATATTTCCATCATTCTTCGCTACATAGCCTAGCAGAAGAACCATCTACCCAGTCTGGACTTAAGTTACCAAAATTAATTAAGTAACCAAACTCTGTTGATTTCTCCCAGATATATGTAAGTCTTCTGGAAAGACTCCGGTTCCAGCTCAGTCTCTCATTCCTGTTGACTAGTAAGGTCTCTCTGCTACTCATCTCCACAAAATAGACCCACGTATGTTATTTTCCAGCTTGAGTTTTCCCCATTGTATAGTTCACAAATGGGGGCTTCACTGGTGGATCAGCAGTAAAGAATCTGCCTGTCTATGTAGGAGACACAGGTTCCATCCCTGGGTTGCGAAGATCCCCTGGAGAAAGAAATGGCAACCCACTCCATTACTCTTGCCTGAGAGATCCCATGGACAGAGGAACCTGAGGGGCTACAGTCTGTGGGGTCACAAAGAGCTGGACATGACTCAGCCAACAACAACATACTGCATAAATACCAGATTTTTTGGACTGGCATTCCATGATATTCTCATATTCCCCATATTCATGATCTTCTCATATTCACTCTTCTAAGTTTAAAAAATTTTTAAAAATAATACTTAGTAATTACTGGTATAGAAAAAAACTCTTGACTTTTGTAGATTTATCTTGTAACCACACAACATGCAGTTTTCTCTTTAATTGATGTTATGGATTATAGTAACAGATAGTGTGGTGTTAAGCCATCCTTCTGATTCAAACAAAGATGTATTATTCTTATGATAAACCAATGGACTTAATTTTCTAATAATTCATTTAAAATTGTGCATCTGTATTTATAAATGTATTTGTGCATTGCTTTACTTTTTTATGTTTTCTTCATTAGATTTAACCGATAAGGTGATTCTAATTTCATAAAAGTAATAATGTCAAACATACACAGATGGGCCTGTTATCTACCAACCATTGTTCTAAATACTTTATCTGTGTAAATTCCTTGAACCTTTCACAACAACTTCTAGAGGCTGCTCACATTCCACGGCTCACGATCCTCTTTCTTTGTCCTCAAAGACAGCGATGTGAGCCTTTTTCCCATTGCGCCACTCCAATTTCTTCTTTGGTCAAATCTCCTTCTGCCTCTTTAAAAGGATGCTTGTGATTATACTGGATCCACTTGGCTAATCCAGGGTGAGCTTTTTATTTTAAGATCAGTTGATTAGCAGACTTCATTCCATCTGCAAGCATAATTCCCCTTTGCCAAATTCATTGGTTCTGAGGATAAGGATGTGGACATCTTTGTAAGGGGCAGGGGGCATTATTCTGTCCATCACATTCCCCCGGCCTTTGTGCTTTTCCTAGTTATCCTTGGTATTCAGATATTCTGAAAATTCACTTGACAATTTATGCTGCTTATCATTCAGTGCATCCTTTCAACCTGAAGACTCTGAATTCTGTCTGTGAACATTTTTTCTATAATGTTGATTAGCGCCTCCATTCATTTCTCTCTCTTCTCCTCCCTGGAACTCCCACTAGATGGATTTTGTTCCTTCTGGGTGTGTCTTTCATTTCATGTAAATTTTCTTTTTGTTTGGTGATTCTTGATTGAGAGCAGAGCTCTGGGGCCAGACTCCCTGGGATTCAGTACCTCAGATCCCCTTTTTATTAGCTGTGTGTTGTGGGGGAACTTGTAGTGCCTCAGTGTCCTCATCTAAGTGAAATGGGGGTTATAATGAACACTTGGCCACAGGTGGTTGTGAAAATGGTAACACTTAGGCTGGTGTAGGTCTTTGAAAAATACTCAGTAATTGTTAGCTATTATGTTATTTATATTAGCATTATGTTTGTATTTATGATCATTCTCCTTCCTATAGATGAGTATTGACTACAGTATTTAACTCTGAAGGGGGAGGGTTGGGTAAGATGTGTGGCCAAGGGTCTTGTCTGGTAACTGGTGTGGAGGTTCCCTTGTTCCTCCCAGGCATGGGGAGGATCCACTGGCAATCTGGGCTTCAGCCAAGCATCTGCAGCCCAGAAATAGAGGCTTCGTATACTGCGAGTCCCACTTAATCCCCATCATTTTCTGGGGCCCCAAGCTATACAAACTTGGCCCAGCCTTCTCTCTCCCACCCCTTCCCTCTGGAGATACATTGGCCTCCTTTGAGTTCCTCCAAGCACCTAGGTGTTTTATCCCAAGGCCTTTGCGTGGAGAGGTTCTCATTCCTAGAAAGCCCTTGCATTAATGCAACCTTCCTTGCGTTATTGGAGTTCTTTCTTTCTTTTTTGAACATTTATCAATCTATTTATTCATTTATTTTTGGCTGTGCTGGGTCTCCATTGCTGTGCGTGGGCTTTCTCTAGTTGCAGAGACTGGGGGCTATTCTCTAGCTGTGGTGTGGGGCTTCTCATTGCAGTGGCTTCTCTAGCTGGGGAGCATGGGCTCTAAGTGCACGGGCGTCAGTGGTTGTGGCACGTGTGCTCAGTAGGCGTGGTGCGTGGACTTTGTTGCCCCGTGGCACATGGGATCTTCCTGGGCCAGGGATCGACCACGTGTCCCTTGCGTTGGCAAGTGGATTCCTAACCACTAGACCATGAGGGAAGCCCCATGTACTTATTTCTTTAAACAACTGTCTCACAAATCACATGACCTATTATGAATTCTAGACAACTAAAAACAAAAGATTCCTCCCCCCACAACCATAGACTCCTGCATGTAATGAACATCAATCTCTTGGGCTTAGGTTCAGTAAAAAGTAAGAATAATAATGCAATAAAAAAAACACATACACACCGAGGAAACCAGAATTGAAAGAGACACATGTACCCCAATGTTCATCGCAGCACTGTTTATAATAGCCAGGACATGGAAACAACCTAGGTGTCCATCAGCAGATGAATGGATAAGAAAGCTGTGGTACATATACACAATGGAGTATTACTCAGCCATTAAGAAGAATACATCTGAATCAGTTCTGATGAGATGGATGAAACTGGAGCCAATTATACAGAGTGAAGTAAGCCAGAAAGAAAAACACCAATACAGTATACTAACACATATATATGGAATTTAGAAAGATGGCAATGATGACCCTGTATGCAAGACAGCAAAAAAAGACACAGATGTGTATAGCGGACTTTTGGACTCAGAGGGAGAGGGAGAGGGTGGGATGATTTGGGAGAATGGCATTGAAACATGTATACTATCATGTAAGAATTGAACCACCAGTCTATGTCCGATGCAGGATACAGCATGCTTGGGGCTGGTGCACGGGGATGACCCAGAGGGATGTTGTGGGGAGGGAGGTGGGAGGGGGGTTCATGTTTGGGATCGCATGTACGCTCGTGGTGGATTCATGTCAATGTATGGCAAAACCAATACAGTATTGGAAAATAAAATAAAGTACAAATAAAAATTAAAAAAAAAACCACAACAACATAGCTATAGATTTATGTTAGCTCTTCCTATGATTTTAATCACCATTGTCCACACACCAAAAGTGAAAGTATATACCCTTCCCACTGCAAAGAGACTAGCCTCTTTTGTTTCAAAATCCAATTTCTCCCTGGTGGGATTTTTCTTCTCCAAGTCTAATGGTAACTGTCTTTTTCTCCTTTAAATATTTCTGACTTGGAAAGTTGGTGGGCAGAGCACCTCCTGGCAGCCAGAACATACAGAACCACTTCTTCATTCTTTCAATCATTTGTTTGTTCATTTATAAAAAGGAACAAATTTGAGTCAGTTCTAGTGAGGTGGATGAACACAGAGTGAAGTCAATCAGAAACAGAAAAACAAATATCGTATATTAATTCATACATATGGAATCTAGAAAAATGGTGGGGGGGGCGGCTAGAAAAATCATATTGATGAACCTATATGCAGGGCGGGAATACAGAGGCGGATGTAGCGAGCAGACTCTGGACACAGCTGGGGCAGAAGAGGGTGGGATGAATTGAGAGAGTAACATTGATATATATACACTACCATGTGTAAGATAGCTATCTACCACGAAGCAGCTGTAAAGGACAGGGAATTAAGCTCAGTGCTCTGTGATGACCTAGAGGGGTGGGCTGGAGGCTCAAGAGGGAGGGGACATAGTATACTTATGGCTGATTCACATTGTTGTCCAGCTGAAACCAACACAACATTGTAAAGCAATTACCCTCCAATTAAAAAAAAAAAAAGTAACAACAACACAAACCATTGTGGGGTGCCCACCGTGTTCCATGGGCTGAGTTTACAGAGATGACTGAGCCCAGAGCTCGATAGGCCTGTAATCACACATGACTTTTTTGTCCAGCTTTCTCTCTCCCACCCCTTCCCTCTGGAGATACAGTAGCTTCCTTTGAGTTGCTCCAGGCACCTAGGTACTTTTCCAAAGGCCTTTGCATGGAGAAGTTCTCAGTCTTAGAAAACCCCTTCCTTTCTCTTGCCCCATCCAGGCTCTTTCTCAGTGAAGCTTTCCTGGGTTTCTAGTACTTATGCACTTAACACACTTGGCACCCTGTACCTCTCCTTCCCAGCACATAGCTCAATTGTAATTAATAGATGTAGATACCTATGGCTCACTGTTTATTCCCTCTCCTAACATCTAGTTCCATGTGAGTAGAGGCCATTCTCTCCTTTTTGACACTGTGCTCAGCACAGAGCCCATTATTGTTGCTCAATAAATACTTGGCAGGCAAGGAATGAGGTCATGTTCCCCCACCCTGGGGATATTCACAATTCTGTAGTTTTGCTAATCAATCATCTGCCTCTCTGTGCCTCAGTTTTTTCCTTCTGTGAAATGGGGAAAATAATAGTACTGGTAATGGAGTTGTTGTGTGAATTTAATGAAATAATATATGTAAAGCTCTTAGAAAATGCCTCATGCATAGTAAACGCAATGCTCAACAAATCCTAGCAATGGTGATGAGGAGGAGGATAATAATGATTGTGATGGAAAATACATAGTGTTCTGTGAAAACTTTGAGGAAGAAACTGCTGAGTGGATGTTGGACTAGATCTAGAGGGATTCTTTATCAAAAAAGTGATGTTGGAGTGGCAACCTAGAACTGAGTAGTCAGGGGAAGGCTGCTTTGAGGAGGGGACCTTCAGGCTGAGACCCAAATGGCAAGGAGGAAGGAGCCGCGGGAGGATCTTGGAGAAAAGCCTCCCAAGCAGACAGAACAGGAGGTGCAGTGGCCTTAGGAGGAATCCCATTTTGTTTGTTCCAGGAACAGCAAAGAGGCCAGTGTGGCCAGAGCAGAGTGAGCAATAAGGGAGGTGGTAGGAGAGGGGGTCAGATCATACAGGATCCTTTAAGTGATGGCAAGGATTTTGGATCTTATTTGTAGGTGTTGGAAGGTTTTGAGACGGGGCTGATCTGCTTTTGAAAGGGTCACTCTATGGGAAACTATGGAGGTTCTTCAAAAATTTAAACATAGAACCATCACTGTTGTCATTTCGTCACCAACTTGTATCTAACTCTTTGTGACCTCATGGACCGCAGCACTCCAGGCTTCCATGTCCCTCAGCATTTCCAAGAGTTTGCCCAAGTTCACGTCCTTTGAATCAATGATGCCATCCAACCATCTCATCCTTTGTCCCCCTCTTCTCCTTTCCTAGCATCAGAGTCTTTTCCAATGAGTCAGCAGTTCACATCAGGTGGCCAAAGTACTGGAGCTTCTACTTCAGCATCAGTTCTTCCAAACAGTAATCAGGATTGATTTCCTTTAACACTGACTGGTTTCATCTGCTTCCTTTCCAAAGGACTCTCAAGAGTCTTCTCCAGCACGACAGTTTGAAAGCGTCAATTCCTCAGTGCTCAGCCTTCTTTACGGTTCTAGCTCTCACATCCATACATGAATAATGGAAAGACCATGGCCTTGACTATATGGACTTTTGTCAGCAAAGTGATGTCTTTGCTGTCTAACATAGTCTAGGTTTTATAGCTTTTCTGCCTAGACGCAATCGTCTTCTGATTTCATGGCTGCAGTCATCATCCACAGTAACTTTAGAGCTCAAGAAGAGGAAATCTGTCATTGCTTCCACCTTTTCCCCTTCTGTTTGCCATGAAGTGATGGGACCAGATACCGTGATCTTAGCCTTGTTTTTAATATTGAATTTAAGCCAACTTCTTCATTCTCCTCCTTCACCCTCATCAAGAGGCTCTTTAATTCCTCTTTGCTTTCTGCCGTTAGAGTGGTATCATCCACATATCTGAGATTGTTGATATTTCTCCCAGCAATCTTGATTCCAGCTTGTGACTCAACCAGCCTGGCATTTTGCTTGATGTGCTCTGTGTATAAGTTAAATAAACGAGGTGATAATAAAAAGCCTTTTTGTAATGCTTTCTCAATCCTGAACCAGTCAGTTGTTCCATACAGAGTTCTAATTGTTGCTTCTTGACCTGCGAACAGGTTTCTCAGGAGACAGGTAAGATGATCTGGTATTCCCATCTCTTTGAGAGTTTTCCACAGTTTGTTATGACCCACACAGTCAAAGGTTTTTGTGTAGTCAATGAAACAGAGGTAGATGTTTTTCTGGAATTCCCTTGCTTTCTCTATGATCCAGGGAATGTTGGCAATTTGATCTCTGATTCCTCTTTCTTTTCTAAACCCAGCTTAAACATCTGAAAGTTCTCGGTTCATGTAATGCTGAAGCCTAGCTTGGAGGATTTTGAACATAACTTTACTAGCATGGGAGTTGAGTGCAATTGTCTGGCGGTTTGAACATTCTTTAGTACCGCCCTTCTTGGAAATTGGTATGAGGACTGACCTTTTTGAGTGTGGCCACCACTGGGTTTTCCAAATTTGCTGATGTGTTGAGTGCAGCTCTTTAATAGCATCATTATTTAGAATCTTAAATTGTTCTTCTGGAATTCCATCACATCTACTAGCTTTATTGGCAGCCGTGCTTCCTAAGACCCACTTGACTTCACACTCCAGGATGTCTGGCTCTAGGTGAGTGATAACACCATCATGGCTATCTGGGTCATCTGCTAAGAGAGTTCAGTTCAGTTCAGTTCAGTCGCTCAGTCGTGTCGCACTCTTTGCGACCCCATGAATCGCAGCACGCCAGGCCTCCCTGTCCTTCACCAACTCCTGGAGTTCACTCAGACTCACGTCCATCAAGTCAGTGATGCCATCCAGCCATCTCGTCCTCTGTTGTCCACTTCTTCTCCTGCCCCCAATCCCTCCAGTAGATTGTACAAATTCTCATCACAAGAAAACAAATTTGTTACTATATATAGTGATGGATGGGAACTAGACTTATTGTGGTGGTCATTTCTCAGCATGTACATATTTCAACTTACTCTGTTGAACACCTTAAATTAATACAATGCTATTTATCAGTTACATTTCAATTAAAAAATAAATAAATCAATAAATAAGAGAGTCACTTTAACCACTATATGAAGAATGAGCTGTAGGTACAAAGTTGGACATGTGAACAGAACATGCCAGGAAAAGAGGGCATTTCAGGGGGAGTAAGTGGCAGCCAAGGACACTGAGTTGGGAATGAATGTAGTTTGTTTTAGGGAACAGAAAAAATTCAGAGTGACAGGTTCCTAGTGTGCTTGGAGGAAGATGTGTGTGCAAATGTGACTGGGGCCCAGATTTTGAAGGTCTGAAGGACATTCCAAGGTGTTCAGATTTTATCATGGAGCAAGTTTCTAGAAAGATGTTTAAGCAGGGGAAAGATAGAAAGTTTCAGTAGGATCCAATCAGTAAAACATGAACCTTTCTAGGTATCTCAAACATAAGTAATTTAGTACAGGGAAGTGCTGAGAAATGAACCAAGGGATGAGAAAGCAGCTCACAATTTATCAACACCAGAAGCCAGCACCACTCTCTGGGCTGGGGAACATGGCAAGGAGGAGGTACCAGAATCCAGAAGCTGGAGTTGTTCAATAGGAAGCAGATCCATAGCAGAGGCTATCTCGCCAAGTTCAAGCCACAGGAGAGATGCAGAAGCTGCCAAAGCCGATTGCATGAGGCAGAGGCTGGGAGAAAAGTGCCCTGACGTCTTGTTTTCCCACCCTAGATCTCCCACCAATGCTTCCCACTGGCTAAACCTGATTAGAAGTCAGATAGCAGGAAGGCTGAGAAACACAGCTTGCAGAAGGGCAAGAATGGATCTGTGAGCAAATAGGACATGATTGGCCACACAACCAATTCTGTTTCCTAGAGAGACTGCAGCAGCATCTGTGTTAAGGAAGGGCAGGCACCAGCATCTGTGTTAAGCTAGGGAGGCCAGATAGGACATGACCACAGTATCCTAAAGAGTTCGTGATGAGAATCTGAACTCAGGCAAAGGTGGTAGAGGTGGAGAGAAGCAGTGGGTTCAAAGGACGTGCCAAGATCTGGGTGACCACTGGAATGCAGAGAGTGAGGAAGAAGAGAGGATATTGGAGGTTTTGAGTGGGCAACTGTGCCAAATCTGGTCAGGGAGGGGAAGGAGTGAGAGTGAGGAGCTCCATTTCTTTCTTTAAAAAAAAATTTTTTTTTGATGTGCACCATTTTAAAAGTCTTTCTTGAATTTGTTACAATATTGTTTCTGTTTTATTTATTTATTTGATGCAAGGCATGTGAGATCTTAGCTCCCACACTAGGGATCGAACCCACGCCCCCTGCAAGTGAAGTCTTAACCACTAGCCTGCCAGGGAAGTACCCAAGGAGTTCCAATGCAGTGTCCTGAGTTTGAGGTACCCCCAGGTCACCCGCATGGAGACCTTGTATGCCCCCTCAATCCTTGGCTTCATTCTCTGTTTATGAATGATGAGTAATAATAGATAATGGTTATTGATGCTTACTATGTGCCAGGTGCGGCTCTAAGTATTTTATGTGTGATAATTAATTTATACTTATGATGCCCTCATGTGGAAGATATTGTTACTCCTATTTTACTGATAAGGAAACTGAGGGACAGAAAGAGAGTGTCTGACTAAACTCATTGAATTTGTAGGGGTTCTGATATAAATCCAGACTGCGTCAACCTCCTGTTCAGAGAATTAATTGAGGTAATATACAATTCAGGCTCTGACATAAAGTAATTATATTTTGTTTTAATATTATTGTCAAAGATATATTTGCTTTTGTGAGCAATGTTGACTCACACTGTGTTTAAGGTAATGTTAAGATCATTGAGAGAGGAAAGAGTTATAAGAGCTGAAATCACAGAGTATTTGAAGGCTGATAGACTTGAATTCAAAATATGGTCTCCTACTTTGGCATCTCGGTGACCTGGGACAAATGAACTTACACTCTCTGAGCCTTAGTGTATTTATTTGTAATATGGGCACAATAATGTCTCACTTGGATGTTGAGGGGATTAAGCAAGGTGAAGTATGTGGTGCCTAGCACATAGTAGGTGGTTCATCGCTATTGGGTCTCCTTACCTGGGGAATCTCTTGGACCAGTAGAATAAAAGGAACATGGACTCTAACTGTGATTCACCAGGATTTATATTTTTGTGAGTCCTTTCTACTCACAACTTTGGTTCCTTACCACCAAGGGAGTTGGAACAGACCTCCAAGGCTCCAGCCCCGAAAACCTGGCAACCCATGATCTCACATCTCCAACTTACTTTATAGTTGATTTGCAATATTGTATTAGTTTCAGGTGTATAGCATAGTGATTCAGTGTTTTTTATAGATTGTGTGTATGTGTGTGCTCAGTCATTTCAGGTGTGTCTGACTCTCTGCTACGCATGAACTTTAGCCCACCAGGCTCCTCTGTCCATGGGATTCTCCAGGTAAGTAGAGTGGGTTGCCATGCTCTTCTCCAGGGGATCTTCCCAGTCCAGGGATAGAACCTGCATCTCCTCTATCTCCTGCATTGCAGGTAGATTCTTTACCACTGAGCCACCAGGGAAGCCCCTTTTACAGACTATACTCCATTGAAACTTATTACAGGATAATAGCTATAATTCCCTGTTCTATACAATATATCCTTGTTGCTTATCTGATTTATACATAGTTGCTTGTATCTCTTAATCTCTTACTCCTAATTTGACCCCATGACCTCGTCTCTCCTCCCTTTGATAACCACTAGTTTCTTTTCTGTATCTCTGAATCTGTTTTGCAGAAACATTTATTTGCATTATTTTTTAGATTCCACATGTAAGTGATACCATACAGTATCTGTCTTTGTCTGGCTGATACCACTAAGCATAACATCTCATGGTCCGTCCATGCTGTTGCAAATGGCAGAACTTCATTTTTTTATGGCTAAGTGATATTCATGGGCTTATGAATATGTCCCAAATCTTCTTCATCCATTCCTCTGCTGATCAGCATTTGAGTTGCTTCCATATCTTGGTTACTGTAAATAGTGCTGCTATGAGTGTTGGTCACACCCCCAACTTTTCATGCTGTCAAATGGAGACATAACATCAATCTCCAAAGCAGGCTGAGTACTGGGGGCCAGGCTGAGAACATGTTGTCCTTAGGGACAGCCGTTTGTCCTTAGAGAGCAGGGATTTGACATCCTGAGGACATTCTTGTTTTAGTCAAACTAAGCAAAGAAGTCTTTGGGGGCAGGATCAGCACTGGGGTAATGTCTTTAAGAGTTTGAAGCATCTTACAGATGGGCCTTCTATTCATAAAATGGCATCTTATTACTCTAAATTTAAGCATGGGTAAATGAGTCAGATTGCTCTTATCTTCATTTATTTGTTTGCCAATAAACTTTCTGAGTGCCTATTATGTGCCAGGCATGGTGAAAGCTGCTGGTGATATAGCAGTGAACAGAAGTCCTCTTGGGGCTTACATTCTAGCTGGGATAAACAGATAAACAAGTAGGTCAATAAACAAGTTAACGCATAAGGTAATTTAACGGAAAATAGAATAGAGAAGGGGCTAGTGTGCTCAAGATAGTGGTCAGGGAGGCCTCTCTGAGAACACAGCATCTGAGATGAAACCTGCAGGGTAAGGAGAAAGCGAAAGAGAAGTCACTCAGTTGTGTCCGACTCTTTGCAACCATGTGGACTGCAGCCTACCAGGCTCCTCCATCCATGGGATTTTACCATGCAGGGGAAGGAGAGGCAGGTGCAAAAGTAGGAGAAGAGAGTTCCAGGCAGAGGGAATTGCAGGTGCAAAGGCCTTAAGTGAGGAGAGCTGGAGCCAATCAGATGAGACAGTGAGGAGCAGCCAGAGCCCGTTGACAGCTCTTCCTCCGGGTGCGTGCGCGGATGCGGTTGGACCACTCTCAGCGTGGGAGGGACAGTCTGGGTTGAGACTTAATTTACATTTCAAGAGGGCTAGAAACCTTTGAAAGCAATTTTCTCGGCTGACTTCGGAGAATTAATTAGTTAATATCTGCATGACACTCAAAAATCTTGGAGGAACAGGAATATATTATTGTTATTTCCCCATTGAGGCTTTCTAAATGGAGGTCTGAGTACCTGGGATTTTTGCCCAGAGGAGGCTGAATGAGAAATGGCCCGCGGTCCCCTGCAAAAGAAACATTTCTTTCTCCTGCCCTGCTGGGAAATCTGACTTCCATTTTTATAAGGCCAAAGAGGGACTTGGAAACAGGGCCAGTTCTGACTCTGTAATTAATTTCAAAGAAAGTCTTTTACCTTCACTGCCTATAAAAAGATTAAAAAATAACTTTTGTTTAGGCAATACCTTTCTCTAGAGAACTCACTCAACTCCACAGTGAAGAGTTTGATCTTCTTGCCTTGCTGTGAAGTAGGCAAGAAACCCACTCCCTTTCATTTTTATTTTTTCAAACATGCAAAAATTACACCAAAGGTTTCCTGGCAACCTTGGGGAATCCAGTTGTCAGAAGCTGCACCCTTCACTCTATGCCAGATCCTTAACCTTGACTCCATGTTCTTTCTTTTGCTAATCTGGGTGTTTGCTGAGGATTTTCATCCAGGTAATTCTCTTTCTCTCTCTGTTTTTTCCTAACAACAGCCAGACACTCTACACGCATCATGTCATTTACTTGAAATGTACAAAGGTGACTGTTTTTCCATGAATGTCATAGATGAGGAAACTGAGACTCGAAGAAGCCAACTCACTTCCTGAGATCACATTGCTTATAAGAGGAAGGGCTGGGATCTGGACCCAGGCAATTTGACACCACAGCACACATGGTGAAACATTACCATCTACTGTCTCCTTTGGAAGAAAAGCTATGACAACCCTAGATAGTGCATTAAAAAGCAGAGACATTACTTTGCCAACAAAGGTCCATCCAGTCAAGGCTATGGTTTTTCCAGTAGTCATGTATGGATGTGAGAGTTGGACCATGAAGGAAGCTGAGCGCTGAAGAATTGATGTTTTTGAACTGTGGTGTTGGAGAAGACCCTTGAGTCCCTTGGACTGCAAGGAGATCCAACCAGTCCATCCTAAAGGAAATCAGTCCTGAGTATTCACTGGAAGGGCTGATGCTAAAGCTGAAGCTCCAATACTTTGGCCACCTGATGCAAAGAATGGACTCATTAGTAAAGACCCTGAGGCTGGGCAAGATTGAAGGCAGGAGGAGAAGGGGATAACAGAGAATGAGATGGATGGTATTACCAACTTGATGGACATGAGTTTGAGCAAGCTCCGGGAGTTGGTGATGGACGGGGAAGCCTAGTGTGCTGCAGTCCATGGGGTTGCAAAGAGTGAGACAAGACTGAGTGACTGAACTGCCACGTTTGAGTTAAAACCCTAAGAATGACTGGGATGTCTTTGAAGATTCTTTGTGCAGTACCACATTAAGGGTATCGAAGGTATACTTTTTCTTTATTTTTTGGGAGGCAATACTGTGTTTTTCTTTTTTTGTGTGTGAAGAGATGGGGGTGGGAGGTGGGTGGGTGCAAAGTGGAGAGAAATGCCTTTTATGGATTGTCTGCTAAACCTTGTGAAGCTGTAGCTGAGTCTCGGTGCCAGACAACTGCGCCAGCTGACTTAATGGCTCTGAAGGATGACAAGGCTTAAAAAATCGACTGTCACCGCAGAACTTGGAACAGATTGAAATAGAGCGCTTGAGTCATCTGTTAAAGATGCCACCCTGGGCCCCTGTCGTGCAATGCCCGGTTAGAGCCAAGAACACATTAAAAACTAACTACTTTGATTGTGATGCCTAAGGGTCCTTGTCCCATGCGAGGGGACTGCAGGACAGACATTGCTGCTTGGCAGACACCCCGATTTTGGTGGCCGCTGGTCAGGGATGAGTGCAGCTAGGTTACAGATAAGGCCTCCAGTAAACAGTGAGGTTCCCAGAAGACCTCGGAGCAAGAAGGTGCGTCCTGTCTTGCCTGCAGAGGCCCTGCTGACTCTGCTTGAGTGACCCTACATGTCACAGCATGCCATGCAGCCAAGTGCCACCCACGTGCATACCCTGCACGTGTACAATGCACCCACAGCCCCACTCATCCTCAGTGTCCTGCCAGACAATCTCCAACCCAGGAGATTCTTGTTTGGAACTCATCTCTAAATATTATGGAAATGATTAAGAGCATTGGGTTTAGTACTGGAGAAACCCTAAATAGAAAGTCTTCATCCTTCCAAATGTGTGTAAAACAAGCCCACATACACTGAGGAATGCCTGTGGCCAATTAGGATGTCAGAGGAAGCCAGTAGCACTTAGACACTGTAGTCGGGTGCCTTAAGTGCTATTGTGTCATGGATACGATGTGTATCTTGTTTCTCAAGGTGGAGGAGGGCCTTTTGAAAAGTCAGGTGGGTTTACAGGTCAGATGGCAGGGAGGGTAAAAGCTGGATATACTGATATGATGATGGAGCAGGACAACTGGCTTGTTATCCTGGCTTCGCTGCTTACCACTGTGCGACCTTGGACAAGTTACTTGATCCCTCTCTGCCTTAGTTTTACTAACTTGAAAATGGAGATTAATAATAGCATCTAATTTTGAGGTTTCATGAAGATTAGGCCATTTGAAGTGCAATTCTCTGGCACTGTGTTCTTGCTCAAAGAATTTTAGCTAAAAAAGAAAACCGATAAAAAAGTATCCAGATTCTCATTTTTTGCCCTGAAAGAGAAGTGGAAAGAGGAGAGGTGGTGGGTGGGGCTAGAGTGGGAAGTCCCATGAAGTCCTGCAGCCTGGGTCATGGTGACTGTCTTGCAGGAAGTATCATGACTGCCCCATGGGTAGTATTGATCAGAAGGAAAATCTATCATATTGGAACAGGGAAATCTATTAGGGCAAATAATACATACATAAAAAGCATTTAGTTTTACAGGTGTGGTATAATAAATCCCCAGCTCCTGGGATAGCTCAGATGCTAAAGAGTCTGCCAACAATGCAGGAGACCCAGGTTCAATCCCTGGGTCTGGAAGCTTCCCTGGAGAAGGGAATGGCAACCACTCCATGGACAGAGGAGCCTGGAGGGCTGCAGTCCATGAGGTCACAAAGAATCGGACATGACTGAGTGACTAAAACAATTTCCTAGCACAGAACTCCTAAAAACCCTTGGAATTTCCAGAGTGGTAAGAGTATCTTTTGTTATTCATAAGGGCCCCCTTTAGATGACCCCTGAGTTTTCCTGATGGGGTGATGTAGAGTGGAGCTGGTCACCAACAAAATCAAGTGATCTGAAAGCTGGCACTTTGAGCTGCATCCACTGACCTCGGGAAGAGCAGTGTGTGTGTCTGTTGGGGAGGGGCTGGAATGAGACTTGACTGGCTTTCATCTGCATGCTGCAAGGGTGATGTGCCTGATCCCCATGGGGACAGAAAGTCCTGTGCTTGAACCCTTCTGGACCTCATCTTATGTACCTCTTCATCTAGCTGCTCATTGGAATCCTTTACAATATCTTTATATTAATAATAAACTGGAAATAGTAAGTAAAGTGTCTCCCTGGGTTCTATGAGCCATGATAGCAATTTATTGAACCCAAGGAGGGAGGCTTGGGAACCCCTGGTTTGTAGCCAGCTTGAACAAAAATATAGGCAACCTGGGGACCCCACTACTTGTGAATGGAATCTGAAGTGGTGGCAGTCTTGCGTGACTAAGATCTTGACCTGTGGGGTCTGCACTAACTCTGGGTGGTTAGTGTCAGAATTGAATTCCAGTGAGGGAAGTTCATTGTCCCCCCAGATTTCATTGAGAAGTATCTCACCCAACTCAAATCTGTGAATATTGCTTCTGTGTAGCAAAAGAATCAATAAGAATACTTAACCTACAGGCTAGGGAATGGTTTCTGGAAGCTCTAACCTGGTGGAGTCATTTGCAGACTAAAGGATAAAGCAGGCAGTAGCATTCAATAGAACATCTTGGAGGGCAGCCTTACTGGTATCAGGTTTTGAACCCCAAAGTCTGGTAATTGGGGAGAAATAAATAGAAAACACTATATACACACACACATAAATATGTGATTAGATATTTTGATCAATACATCTGTAAACCAAGTATGTCTAGTATTTTGCTGAAACTTTCTGGGAGGGAGGTAACACTTTATTATACCACCACCAGACCTTTAAGCAAGTGCATAGACAAGAAACAAAAATTGTTGCAAATAGCAATAAAGCCTAAAAGTTTAAGCCTCAGTAAAGTCTTAAACACCTTAAGACTTAAGGCATCCACCTTAAGTAGCAAGTTGAGGACGAAGAAAACTTGGCCTATGCAACAAACAGAATCTAGACTGAACCTCAGTTATAACAACAACAGGTAATATTGAGAGCCAGGCACTCTATACACCTTTAACATCTGAGCCCTATGAGCCTCATAACAACCTGATGACACAGGAATAGTGTTTTCCCCATTGTATTAGCGAGGAGACTGAAGCACAAGAGCTGATAAGTACTCGAGTCAGACTGAATAAGCCTGAAGACTGAGGATGGATGCCATTGCAGACCTTACTATTTCCTTTATAGAAACTAAAACCAGAACTGCAGGTGTAAATCATTCACGCTTTGTTGATTCAAGTTATTCCTCCATTTGCAGTGAAATGTATATAGTTCCCATTCTTTGGTGGGGGCTATATAATTCTAAATAAATCTTTTGGTGGTCTTCATAAAGTCTTGGGCTGAAAAATCGAGCTCAAATCTAGGTGCAGTAATTGGAGCAAACCTTGGCAGGGCGGATTCTGTCCTGCTACTTCAGTGAAAATTCTGCTGCCCAGGCTGTATATCTAAACAGCCTGCTTCATAGGCCCACTGAGGTGTCTCAGGCCCATGAGATGAGCATGCCCCAAGCCAGACTGATACTTAATTCTGAGTCTCCTTCTTCAGTTTGTGGCAGCAGCATCCTTCCGGTCGCCCAGACCGTGAACCTCGGGTCCTCCGTTTCCTCCCTTTTAGTCCCCGCCCTCATGTCCAACTGGCCATCAAAAGCATCAGGTGCCGTTTCTTATAGAGTCCCCAGACCTGGTGCTGGCTTCGTCCCTGCCTCTACCACCCTAGGGAGGCCCTCAGATGATTCTGTGATTACTGTAGCAGCCAGTTTCCGACTAGTGATCTGGCTCGGGTTTTGTCATCTGGCTTCTGTTTCCTTCCCTTTTTTTAAACGTGTTTGGAACTCTGCTGGGTTTTCACTGCTGTGCCGGCTTTCTCTAGTTGCAGAGATCAGGGGCTCCTCTCTAGGTGCGGTGCGCGGGCTTCTCATTGCTGCGGCTTCTCTTGTTGCAGAGCACGGGCTCGAGGTGGGTGGATTTCAGTAGCTGTGACTCCTGGGCTCTGGAGCACAGGCTCAGTAGTTGTGGGGCACGGGCTTAGTTGCTCTGCGGTGTGTGGGATCTTCCCAGAACAGGGATCAAACGTACATTTCCTGCATTGGCAGGCGGATTCTTTACCACTGAGCCACCAAGGAAGCTCCTGTTTCCTTTCATTTTAATTGTACTTTTTCCCTTTACAGATAGTTTTGATTTCTCTCATCTTTTGTGAAAACCTGAAAGGCAGGCACCTTGATTTAAATTCTATTAGTAGCAACCTTAGAGATTTTAAAGAAAATTCTTTTTTTTTTTTTTAATTGCAGTATTGTCAATTGACAATGTTGTGTTAGCTTCTGGTGTACAGCCTAGTGATTCATATATATATATATGTGTGTGTGTGTGTGTGTATACATATAGCACATATATATATATTCTAAAAGAAATTCTTAAATCTATATTTGTTAATAAATGATCAAAATCCATTACAGAAATGCAATTGGGGGGGGGCTCCTTTTTGTGGAAGATGAGAATTTTTGAGGAGTTTTTCCTTGTGAATTTAGCCCTGTTACTGTTGTAATTATAATAAAACCTATTGGAGTACGATCAACCTGGTAGCCATACTACAACAATGCTTTAGAGTTATTATTTCTATTCTATTTAACTGGCTTCCACAGAAAAGCACATGTTTGCTAGCCACATTTCCTTATTCATGAGTATTTACCTCTGACTGCTAATTCATTTTTTGGCACGAGTCTTCAAACGGTTTATTCAGGATGGGTCTTTGCATGTTCGAGAAAATCTTTTTGGTGATTTCCTCCAGATGACAATTTGGTTGGATGCAGGCTCTCAGTGCTTTGTAAATGATGTTCCTTTGTTTGCTAGCATTTAGTACTGTAAAGTGCAGGTCTGAAGCCAACATATTTCCCTCAGATACTTACGGGAATTCAAAAAGTTTGCCTCGGTATTTCTGCCTGTGGATCTTATTTGTCTAAATAAAAGTCCAATCTCTATTCTTAAATTATCTTTATTTAGATCCAGAATTTTCCTTCTATTATTTGATACTGTGTCTGCTCCTTGGATTCTACTTTTGTTTCCTCTTACGATTTTTTATCATGTTACCATTTCCTCTGAGTTTAGTGGGTGAGGGAGGCAAGTTTTTCTTCCACTTTGCGAGTCTTTCTTCCACATGGCCTTATCTCCTATGTGTGGCTTCTAATTTAGTTATTGTGCTTTCCATCTTTAGATAATCCTTAATCCAAAATTAATTCCTCATTGTGACCACTTGTTCCCATTTTATAGACTAAAAAGACTTTGGGGATCTTGTTGAGATCACAGATCAGGTATGTAAGAAATATTTTCTCCCTGTCTTCCTTCCTCTCATCTTTCTCCTTTTCCTCCTCTTTCTTTTCCTTCTTCTTCTTCTTTTTCTTTTTGGTCTGGTTATAAATGAATTTTCTCTGACTCTGGAGCAAGGCTCCTTCCTTTGAACTGCAGATGATTTGCATACACCTCATGTTGCTTGTCATATTTGCCTGAATTTTTATAAAGAAGGACCTACAGGTCCACACTTTGGAAGAAAAAGTGAAAAAAGCTAAAAGATTATCAGTCATGACCAAGTTTAGGGACCAGAAGCATGTGTGTATGTGTGTGTGTGGCTCAGGGTAATGGAAGAAGCAAAGTTTCTGGTAGCCTCCTCAGGAGGCTTTATCACAGACCCTAGAAACAAAACCTAGGGACTCTGGCACACCCAGGACTCAGCTGTACAACGTGTAAGGGAAAGTAGAGGTTTATTTCTACCAACATATGATCTCACCTAACATCTATCTACAAGTGGATGGTTTTACTCTATCCATCACCAGTTGAGAGTTGGTTTGGGTAAGAAGTTTTGAGTTTTTAAATACACCCTCCCATTCCTACCTTAACTAGGAAGACTGGTTCTAAGCTTGGTTTTCCCTTAATTTATAATTTGAAAATAGGTTCAGTTACACTGCTCTGGGTACTCGGTTGTAATGCTGAGGAAAACAGACATAGTCTTTGCTCTCATGGGATTTGTAACCTATAGGGCTATAGCATAGTTATAGGATGTTAATCCAACGATCATATGAATAGGTGCAAGGGACAGGTAATCACAAACTGAGAGTGTGTAACTGGGAATGGGGAGGGAGGTCAAGGGTGGCTTCCTGGAGGAAGTGGCATTTGAGCTGTGATGCGGAAGATGGATGGGGATGAAGAAAACCAAAGTGGGAGCAATTGGAAGAGCAGAGGGAGCCTGCGCAAAGTTTTGTGTGGAAGGAATATGAATAAAAACTGCTTCTATGGTTGGAGTGTGAGCAGGAGGGCTGGGGGCTGGGGAATGGTACCAGAGGGGATCAGAGGAGTTGTTAGGGCCAGAGTTAAGGGCAAGGAGAGCCCTGGGAGAATTTCTTTGGTGAATAGAGCTAGAAGGGGTAATGACAAGATCAGATTTGGCTTTTGGAAAAGGAACTCTGAAAGTAGAGAATCTCCAGGCCGGGGGAGGGCTAGTGGGAGAGGGTAGATTAAAGATCCACCAGGACCTGAGAGATAATCTCACTGTTTGCCCGTAGGTGTGCCCATGGAGGATGTGCCTGCTGTTGAAGGTTTTTTGTTTTTCTTGTGTGAAAACCAGTTCCCGGTGTCAGATGGTTTGTCCCAGTGTGTGGGGGGACAGGTGGGGAAATCAGGTACTTTTCTGGGGCTTACTGATCCAATCCTCCTTCATAAGGTGTGGAAGACGAACTCCCCTGATAGAACCTATGGAGGTGGGTCCACCGGGTTGGTCTTGATGGAAGCCCATCTTGCAGGCCATTCAGGGCTTCCCCAGCCCTCCAGGAAGGGAACAGGTGTCCACGCCTCTCAGCCCATGGTGCCTGGAGCCCACACCCCTCTGGCTTAGGGGACATGGGGTCAGGGGGAGGTTCGACCAGGTTCTCCCCTTCACTGCTCCAAAAGAACACCTCTCCAAGGAGGGTAATCCCATGTCAGGCCTCAAAGAATTCTTTTCATCTGGTCCTGTCCGTGCTCTACTAGGCAGGCATTTTTGAAGCTCCTGGCATGTCAATTGCACCCTGCCTGTATCCTCTCTTAGGCACTGGTGAGTGGAGATGCTGGAAAGCTGTACTCAACACTGAGAATTTTGAACACAAAAAATATTTCTCTTGAAACACTTGTCTAAATAACATTTCCTAAAGAGTAAACCAGTTTGCATGCGTGCATTCTCATTCATGTCCAGCTCTTTGAAACTCTATAAGCCGTCAGGCTCCTCTGACCATGGGATTCTCCAGGCAAGAATGCTGGAGTGGGTTGCCATTTCCTTCTCCAGATGATCTTCCCGATTCATGGATAGAACCCTTGTCTCCTGTACTGGTAGGCAGGTTCCTCCGCTGAGCCACCTGGGAAGTCATTTTACACAGTTGAAAACAGAAACGAGCATGCCGGCTCTGCTCCTTCACTGGGTGCTTTTTTTCCAAATGTCTGCTACGTTTTTGGAGGAAAACGTATGGATTTGCTATTCTTTGTGTGTTCACTTATGAATTGCATTTCCTCTTTCTCTGATGTCTGTTTGGGTCACAAAGGGTTAATTTAAAGTGGCCTGATCTCCCTCCCTCCTTCACTCTGCGCCCCCCGCCACCCCCCCATTCCCCCCCGCAGGGGAGCCCTGCCTTGGAGATACAACTAATTATACTGGCTCTGGGAGATCTCTGAGCTCATTTCAAGGTAGATCAGAGATGATTTCTGAAAACGTATTCATCACTGCGTGGCTGTCGTGGGAGAAGTGAGGGAGGGGACGGAGCTTCCTCAGGACTAATTGGTTGTTTGTGTGCAACGAGAAAAATAGCTCTTGAAATCGGTTCTGGGTTTTCATTATTTATTCTATAGCCAAGATTTGTTATCATTAGAAAATTCAATAAGTGAATGAACGCTGCAAATCAGTGAAATGATTAGTAATTCATTTCTGGATGAAAATATTTTCAAAATTGAAGTTAATATGACTGACTAAGGGGTCAGGGAGCTGACAGAGGGAGGCCAGGCAGGGCCAGGAAGTGGGAGACAGGACTGGGGCCAAAGAGAATAAGAAAACCCTGTCCCTGTGGCAGGGGATGGCTGCTGCTCATCTCTGGCTGACTTCTACCACGTGGGAATATGGGCTCAGTGTTGCCCATCTTCCAGCTTTTCCCAAAGAGGCTGAACATCTAGATTTTTACATGGAATTAGTTGGCAGCTAAATTTGCAATACCTCTGCAAGTGACACGGGGCATAAATGCTGCAGCCCACCTGCTTGCCATCTTGGGTCTACACTGGAAGGTGAAGAAATCCTTTATCTTGGTGTTTTACGTCTCTATTGGAAGTGAAGTGAAGTGAAATCGCTCAGTCTTGTCCAACTCTTTGCGACCCGTGGACTGTAGCCCACCAAGCTCCTCCATCCATGGGATTCTCCAGGCAAGAATACTGGAGTGGGTTGCCATTCCCTTCTCCAGGGGATCTTCCCAACCCAGGGGTTGAACCCAGGTCTCCCACATTGCAGGCAGACGCTTTAACCTCTGCGCCACCAGGAAGTCTCTACTGGAGGCCCCCACAAAAATAGAGAAGATGAAATATCAGGCCCCAAGACCCTGGGGCTTTGTTTCTCCTTTCTTATTAAGAGGAGACTGGTATTTTCAGAGCTCAACTCCTAAAGGAAATATAATGCATGTCCAACCCACTGATCCAAGCAGAGGATGACCACCAGGGAAACCACCAAAGGGGGCCATCAGGGCTGACAGTCAGTTCCAGCCTATCACTTTCTTAGCCCTGCATGGAGTCCAGTGGACTGCCATGTACGGATGTGTAGGTGGGGTACTGTTCAGCTGTTGAGGGTCTCATTCTCACTGCAGACTATGCGAATGGTACCCACCACTCTGGGGCTGTGCAGTGCTATCACTCAAGCCCTGTCCGAGGCCACACGTTGTAGAATGGACAGTATGTTACATTGTCTGCACTTCTCTGTATCCTCCTCGAGTCTATAGAGTGTTGAGACTATAACTTGATTATTTGTACAGCAGCCTGCACAGTGGTCTTAGTAGTGTGGCTAGAAGGGGGTTAATAAAAAATTTTAATAGTGATAACTAAGGAAAGAGACACAACTAACTTCTACACAGTTTAGTAAGTATAGACTGGAGAAATATGTGAACCTAAATGCGAAGTGAAAGGAGAAATAAGTTATTCCCAGGAGAGACGTTATGAAGGCTTCACAGGGAGATTGACAGAGAGCCTTAAAATTAGGCAGAGCCCAGGAAACAAGGTAACCACTTCGGAGTTCTTAAGATGCTACTGGCTTCCCTGGTGGTTCAGTGGGTAAAGTGTCTGCCTACAATGCGGGAGAGCCGGGTTCAATCCCTGGGTTGGGAAGATCCCTTGGAGAAGGAAATGGTAATCCACTCCAGTACTCTTGCCTGGAAAATCCCATGGACTGAGAAGCCTGGTAGGCTACAGTCCATAGGGTTGCAAAGAGTCGGACACGACTGAGCGACTTTCCTTTCCTTTCCTTAAGATGCTACTTAAAACAAAGGGGCATTTTCTCCTTATTACAGGCTCAAGACCTAGACAGAGTACTTTTCTTAAAAGTAAGAGCTCTTGAGGTAAGGAAGAACAATGAGAGAGGTTTGGTAAGTCCCATCCTCCAGAAAATGAAAAATTCTTCATTTTATTGAAATAAATAAGGTCAGATGTCCAAAAGGGCTTCTGGTTCCACATAAAAATATTTATCAAATGTGGAAAAATGTTCACAACATGTTAAATGAAAATCGGGCTAGAAAATGATATGTACAGTGTTTCTTTATAAGAAAAACGTGTTTTTCTTTCCCTTTCTAAAAAAATGAGTTTTTCTTAGAAATAAACAGATGTATAGAAAATGAAAGATTGCAAGGGTTTTCACTAAAATGTTTACCTGGTTACAACTGACCTTTTGTGTTTTTGTTTCTTTTCGAAGTGTCTGCATGAAAAATTATTACTTGAGGAATAAAAAAGCTCACAATAAACATAAGTCAGTATGAATGTTCCCAACATGAAGTTTTGAATAACATGCTCAATAGCACAGAAAATGATGATGATATTTGTTAAGTGAGAAAAGTAGATTGTCAAATTTGTTACATGTGAAATGCTACCCTGTGTATAGCGATTTATGGGTCTGCACATCTGTGCCCAGGAAAAACAGTGGTTGTCTCTAGTCAGTGAGCCTAGGAAAGATTTTGATATTCTTTTTCTATGTTTTTGGTTATAATAACTAAAATTAATGTTGTCATACATTTAAAAAATTAATAACATTTTCTGTTACAATATCTACACTGTGTGTATTATATTTGTTACATTACATGTTTATTATATCTATATTCTGTTTTGTATCTACTTTGTATTGTTATATGCACATGATGTTAAATCTACATGTTACTTTGTAATTAAAATGATTTAAATAGGAGTACCTATAGAGAAGTATAGGGGTCAGGAAACATTGCTGGAAATATTTTGTAAAGATTTTACGACTTTAAACTTTTCATGTTTGTTATCTTGTTTGTGTCCTGACTATTTTCCTGTGGTAATTATAACAAAGGCCTAAAAATAGTAATATCGAGAAAGCACAACTCTGATCACGTCACTCCCCTGCTTAGAATCCTCCCATCACTCCCCATTGCTGTGGAATCGAGTCCAACCTCCCTAAGCAGACTCACAAGGCCTTCAGTGAGCTGGCTCTGCCTCCCCCTCTGTCCTCCGCTGGCCCCTGCTCTTCATCCGTGTGCCGTTCCAGTCATGCACTCACCCACCCCCGGGCCATCCTGGATTCCTGCACATGCCGTTCTCTCAGCTGGAACACGCCTTTTTCGTGCCTCACAAACTCCTACACAGCGTTGAGGTACCAGTAAAATGCCGCTTTCCTTTAACTCTCTCTGCGGCCCTGTTTCGTCATCTTATTCACAGACTCTCTCAGCACATTTTGAATCCTCTATTCAGGTACCCACGGCACTGTTGACTGTTCTTGTTTTGTGACCCACTTTACCCATGAGACTATGTCTCAGGAACCCTGCTCATTGTGTATTCCTAACACTTAGCACAGTGCCTGCTGCCCGCCTGTGAAGACACCCCTGAAGATTTGCAAAACGGATGAATGAATGAGTGAGTGAATGCCTACCTTCCGGGCAGTGCAGAAAGGGAGAGTTCTGAGTTTCTCATTCATCGGGCAGCCTTCAGGGAGGAGGTGGCTGGGTGACAGTTGTGGTGTTTTCCAAGAGTCTAAAGCTCTACAGAGGAAAAGCTCAGGGAAACAGCCTGGGCTGAGGACGGTGGCACTTGGCTGAACAGTAGACCAGGTGAGGCTTTACTTAGTCCTCGAAAGAAGAGGTCACCAGGCAGAGAAGACTGCACAGACAAAGGCTTGGAGGGGGACGTGCTTGCTGTCCAGAATGGCAGGGATCTCAAGGGTATCAGCAGGACTGGAGGCAGAGGGCGTGATGGGGTGCGTGGGAGTCGTAGGAAGAGACACAGGAAAGATTTTATGTCCATGGCGAAAGCCATTTAGTTTGCACCTTGAACTCTGGGCAACGTGGAGCCAACCAAGATCAGTTTTGTTTTGCATGAATATTTAACAAGTGGATTAGCATAGGAAATAATGCCAAGCAGCTCTCTGCCATAGCCTCCCTATAACAGCTATATATTCCACAGAAGTGCCATGCTCTGTGTCAGAGAAAACTCAAACATGCAAACAGCTCATTCAGTCTGAAGCACTCAGCGATTTCGTTCCAAATGCATTACGGGAAACAAGTTTATAAACGGTGTTTGCAGGCAGTGTCATTTGGGAGCTAAAGCATTTCTGCTTTGCTGAAGCCCTTTGAAAAATTTATAGCAAGATCAACATTATAATGCCAATAAAGGGAATTTTTAAAAACCCAAACAAGTAAAGAAATGTAACCACCAGTTGAATATAGGAGGCTGTGACAAGTTCTATGCTACAGATTTACTGGTACAGAAGAAGAGCCTCTTAAAATATTTTTGATGAAAATATTACATGCTCATTATTTTGAAATGAAAAAAGAAAGGAAGAAACAAGGAAAACAAAGGATGCAGAATAGCTTTTAATGATAAACAATATTCGGGCCCTTCCCCTTCCCGCTCTCAATCTTGTTTCTCAGAGGCAACCAATTTTAACTCATAACTGTTTCTTCTCAGCTTCCCTGGTGGCTCATACAGTAAAGAATCTGCCTGCAAAGCAGGACACCTGGGTCAGGAAGATCCCCTGGAGAAGGGCATGGCTACCCACTCGAGTATTCTTGCCTGGAGAGTTCCGTGGACATAGGAGCCTCAGGCTACAGTCCATGGAATCACAAAGAGTTGGACACGACTGAGTGATTAACACATACACACAGACAACTATTTCTTCTAATGGCCACCTCCATGTCTCTAAATAACGAGCAAAAATGGCCATTTCTTGATTTATCAACTGTAGACCCTTTGACTAACTGTCAGCACTGAAGGACAGGAATTTAACTCATGTTTCATTGCATCCCTTCTTCTCTCTCCATCTTCCTGTTGCAATTATCTTCTTATATATATGTGTGTTTTCCTTTGCAATTTTAGGAATAAATCAAGGCCACAATTTAAAATTTGAAGCCCTCATAGATGTGAGGCCTCTGACAATCCTGGAAGGAGGTCAAGTGCCTACAGGAGGAGTGAATGGAGAAAGCTTTGGGGATGACCTTTTAAAAAATTTTTCATTTGCTTATTTTTGGTTGTGTTGGGTCTTCGTTGCAGTGTGGGCTTTCTTTATTTTCAGAGAGTGGGGGCTACTCTTTAGTGGTGCCGGGGCTTCTCACTGCGGTGGCTTCTCTTGTTGCAGAACAGGCTCTAGGGTGCATGGGTTTCAGTAGCTGTGGCTCCCGGGCTCTAGGGCACAGGCTCAGTAACTGCGGCGCACGGGCTTAGTTGCTCTGCGGCGTGTGGGATCTTCCTGGATCAGGGATTGAACCTGTGTCTCCTGCACTGGCAAGGCAGATTCTTGATCCCTGAGCCACCTGGGAGTCTGCTTCTTTTTCTCTTACAGTTCACATCTGAAGCGCCGGCAGATTCTCTTGGCTCTGCCTTCAAGATATAACCAGAGGGTTGTGCTTGGTTGTTTTATTCATATGTATATCTATGTACATGTATACATATTTGAGTTAACATTGGTTTATAACACTGTGTGTTTCATATGTACAAGATTATATTTCTGCTTCTGTATACACTACAGTTGGAAAAATGAAGGAAAGAACTACCCTGTGATCTAGTGGTTGCACGTCTGGATGTTTATCCAAGAACACGGAACGCGTCCAGAGCGTGCCAGCGTCTCCCACTGCCCCCGGGGCTTCCGTTCTGGTGGGGCCTCATCTTCTCTTCCTGGAGGATGGTCACCGCCTTCCAGTGGGGCTCCCTCTTTCTGCTTGTGCTTCTCTGCAAAAGGAGGCTTCTCAAGTGGAAGTCAGAGAACATCACTTCTCTGCTGAAAAGGCCCTGATGGCTCCCCACCCCACTCAGAGCCAAAGCCAAGTCCCCACCACGCTTGGAGCACAGCTTCTGTTCTGATTTCACATTTGGCTACTCTCCCCCTTGCTCATTCTCTTCCCCAGTGGCCCTGTTGCTCCTCAACCTGTCCCAGCACATCACCCCATGCCCACCAGAGCCTGTACCCTCTCATCCTCTGTCTGGACATCCTTCCCCCAGCAATCGGCGTGGCTCATTCCCTTTCCAGTGCAGCTCTGGAGGGAGTGGTAATGGGTACATGAACGCTAGCAGCAGACACGTCTGGAGGAAGCCTGGCAGGGGAGGAGAGAGGACCACGGGGTTCTAGGAAGAGACAGGATGGAGGGAAGCTTTTAACAATAAAATGGCCCCAGGCATGATTTTTTGGTTAAAGTAGAAAGAGCTGTGGGAAAGGGAGAGTCTATGAACCCAAGAAAGAGAGAAAAGTTAATGCAGAGAGAATATCCCCAAGGAGGGAGAGGGCACAGATCAAAAGCATGAGTGGATGAAACAAAATTATTTTAATATTAATAATTAATTATTGCTTTAACAAGTTCATGCCTGAAAGCCATAATTTTCTCTCTGAAATAGAAGGCAGGGTCTGATCCAAGGGGACTGGGCTAATTTAGGGGCCATGAGGAGGTGGTCATGTGGGTTTGAAGCACGTGGGCTGCTGAGGGGAGCAGGAAGGGGGGATGATCAGAGATGTGTAAAAGGGCTGCGCTGTAAGCTGAGGGCTGGGCAAGGCTGGAAACTGAATCTGAAGTGTCCTCCTGTACGTGCCTGCCTGGTGTATTTTTCTCCCCTGAGAGTGTTCTGCAGTCCTTGTGTTGTAATGATAAAACAATAATAATACTAACATTTAGTAAAGGCTTATCACTTCTCCCATTTTAGAGATGAGGAAACTGAGGCACCGAGAAGTTACACAGCCAGTTTGTAGTTGTGTTAGTCTGAGTTCTCCTGAAAAACAGAACCTATAGGACCTCTCTCTCTCTCTCTCTCTCTTTCTCAGCCTCTCTTGTTTTCTCTCTCTCGGCTAGAGGGAAAGCACTGAAGAAGAAAAATAATGAAGAGACGTGCTGTCTTCCAGATGAGGCAGGAGAGATTGGAACCCTCTCTCAGAGAGAAGGGGAGAGACAGAGAGAGGCTGACTGATTGACTATAAAGAATAATTGACTTACATGATTATAGAGGCAGACAAGTCCCAAGATCTACAGTTGGTAAGCTGGGATCCAGGAGAGCTGATGTTTCTGTTTGAACCCGGAGGCAGGAAATAAACAATGTCCCAGCACAGCAGTCAGGCAGGAGTTCCTCCTTCACTGGGGGAAGGTCAGCCTTCCTGTTCCATTCAGGACTTCAACTTATTAGACAGAGCTCACCCACTTTAGGGAGGGCAATCTGCTTTACTTAGCCTGCTGATTCAAATGACAATCTCATCTAGAAACAACACCCGGAATGATGCTTGACCAAATGTCTGGCCCAAGGCTTTGTTAGGCTGATACATAAGCCTTCTCAACCATCACAGTGGTGGAGCCCAAGTCCAAACCCAGGCAATCTCTACCCACTGGAGTCCAAAGTTGAAAATGTGCTGACATGGTGAATAAAACAGGCTGAGTACTGGGGAGTGGTTGATGTAAAGCCCCAAGGAAAATGTAAGCTGAGGTATACTAGTATTAATGGTGTTAGTAATAATAATAAATGTTTTGGACAGTGAAGCCAGGACTGGGAGATGGTAGAAGTCTGTGGTGGATGTACTGGTCAGGATATAGGCTGGGCCAGGAAGCATACTAGTTAGTCCATGGACTGAGCTGGGAGGTATACTAGTTAGGGTATGGGCTGAGCCAGGAGGTGTACTAGTTAGGATATGGGCTGAGCCACAGGGTATACTGGCTAGGGTACAGGATGAGCTGGGAAGTGTGTTAATTAAGGCTAAGCCTATATACAGGCTAAACTGCTACAACAAAGAGACCTGAGAATATAGAAGCTTCAATAGGATGAAAGTTTATCTCTTTCTCATATTGCCAACAAAGGTCTGTTATACTCAAAGCTATGGTTTTTCCAGTAGTCGTATAAGGTTGTAGAGCTAGATCATAAAGAAGGCTGAGTGCCAAACAACTGATGCTTTTGAACTGCGGTGTTGGAAAAGACTCTTGAGACTCCCTTGGACAGCAAGGAGATCTAACCAGTCAATCCTACAGGAAATCAACCCTGAATATTCATTGGAAGGACTAAAGCTGAAGCTGAAGCTCCAATACTTTGGCCACCTGATGCAAAGAACTGACTCACTGGAAAAAGCCCTTGATGCTGGGAAAGCTTGAGGGCAGGAGGAGAAGGGGGCAACAGAAGATGAGATGGTTGGATGGCATTCCCGACTCAATGGACCTGAGGTTGAGCAAACTCTAGGAGACAGTAAAAGACAGAGAAGCCTGGCGTACTGCAGTCCATGTGGCCACAAAGAGTCGACACGACGTAGCGACTGAACAACAAAAATCACACAGGGCTCCATCTCTGGCTTCAGTTCTTCCAGCTGTTACCACCTCCTGGAAAAGTGGAGGCATGAGGGGTGCCTACCTATCCATTTTAGGATCTACAAGTAAGTTATTCAATATGGTATCCAAATGTGGCTATTGAGACTGAGGGAGTGAATTTTGTATTTAATTTTAATTAGTTTAAATTTAAATTAAAAAAAAACTCATACTTTTTTCAGTTATTGGAAGACTTTTAAGTATATTTGGAACAACTTGAATAAATGAATATGCTTTTTCAACTGTGAATTTTATGAAATCTAAATACAGATCAACTATTTCCAGTGAAAAGTTAGAGACGTACTATAAATATAAAATATCCACTAGATTTTGAAGACTGAGTATGGAAGAAATAATGTAAAATATCTCATTAATAACTTAAAAACATTGATTACACATTGGAATGATAACATGTTGGATATATTGGGTTAAATAAAATATATTATTTGTTGATATAACCTTTTATTTCTACTTTAAAAAAATATGCTTATTAGCAAATTCAAAATTATGTATGCATCTCACATTATTATATATTTTTTCTCTTTTTTGGCTGCTTGCCAAATCTTGATTCCCTAACCAGAGATTGAACCTGGGCCCTCAACAGTGAGAGTCTGGAGTTCTAACCACTGGACCACCAGGAAATCCCCTCATATATTTCTATTGGACTGTGCTGGTCTAGACTGCTGGAAAATGTACACATCATTTAAGCACTCATCCCATTTGCCAGAGATCAGCCATGAGGTAATTACTTTCACATTTAGAAGGGAAATAGACATTTGATTCTTTTCAATAATTGTATAGTCAGTACTGGTGAGTTGCACCTTAAATTTTGATAGTGCTTTAGAATTTCATACAGATCATCATATGATCCTTGTTAGAATCAAGTCTCAGCACAAGGCTTGGCTTATTGTAGGTGCTCAACAAACATTTGTTCAGTAAATAAGGGAATAAATCAGGCCATTTGGATGAAGATAAGGGCAGAGGTAGAATACATAATTCATTTATTCAACAAATACTTTAGTACTTTCGGGCACTGGAAATAGAGTAGTGAACAAAACACAAAAATTCCTGCTCTTTGGAGGAGTGAGACTTCAAATGAACATATGAGCCTGTGATAAGTAATATGATATCAGTGCATAATACATACTGTGATTAAAAATACAAGAGAAGAGAGACATCGAAAGTGGTGGAAGGGGTGCATTTCAGACTGAGTGACCAGAGAACCCCGTTTGAAGAGATGAGATCAGTCCAGAGACCTGAGTGGAGCAGAGAGGCTAGACTTAGGGCTGGCTGGCCTAAGAGCATTACAGGCAGGCGGAACAGCCAGTGCAAAGGCCCTGAGGCCCAAATGTGCTAGTGTTGGTGGAGTAACAGCAAGTAGGCAATGTGACTAGGGAGGCAAGGGTAAGAGCGAGGGAGACACAGGTCAGGGTCAGGCGCCAATTGACTTAGATTTCATTAGGTTGATCCTCAGTGGGAAGGGGATCACCCAACGCTGTTTAAAATTGCTACTGCAACTTTTGTAAGCTCTTCTTGAGGCAAGAGGGATGGAGGCGTGTATAGCATCATGAATATGGGGCTAGGCAGTGCTGGAGTTAGGCTTCCTCTGACTTTCACTAAAGGGCTTTCAAAAATTGGTTTACTTAGCTGAGTTTAGCATCCTCACACTTTCCCTTTAGCTCACTGAAGAGGGAGCAAAGAGCTGTTTTAGGCTTCCTTCCAAACTTGGAATTAGTTTGTTTTCTATCTTTTATCACAAATATCCTGCTGCCCTTTGCCAGGATTCCTGGTAATGGAACCTTTTTGTTTTGTTATATTTTAATCTGCTTAGTGCATGTGGCTTGTCTATCTGGCCCCACAAATCACTGGTTATCATCACAGTCAATGGTCTGTGTCCAGCCAATTTCACAGACAAACACCTCACTTCTGGTCACAGTCCCTGACGTGAGGAAGTCTGATTTACAAAGTCAATAAAAATGCCTTCAGGGAATTACCAGACCTGCTGGCTTAATAGATGAGATTAAAATCTCCAAGTTTAGGACAATAAGAAGTCATTTAACATGCGCAAGGTGGCAAGTGGGTTATGGAAATGTCAACTGGTCAGGGACAGACACCACTGGAAGGGGATTTATTGGAAGACAAAAGGACTAATTGATTAATTGCCTTCAGTGTCTTTCCCAGCATGACCTGGGGAACAGATATCATAGTATATTTCATTGGTCACTTTGGAGAGCAGACAGTTTTTCATAGTTGGAAAACCATCTAGAATAAAAAAGGTATGGCATTTTATGAGGGATTGTTTGAATTAAAGTTTTCCTCATCACTGGATGAAAGTGTTCATTGCGGATGCTGCAGGATGGCTTACCTGGAAAGCAGAAGTGAGGGAAGGAGTGTTGGGCAGAGGGAGAAGTCGGGCGTGATACAGTCCCAACAAAGGCCTCAGCTGATCCCATGGGAGCTCAGGAGCTGGGATGAAGGCAAGGGACCAGACCTCTGTGTGTCAACAGAGACCAGTCACTGGATGCACACGTCCCCAGGAAGTGTGTGTGTGACCCTGAGTGAGGGAAATTCCTGTAAAGTGTCCCGGAAGCTGGAGGCAGGGACACGTGTGCTGTATCACAGTATCCACTACAGTAGACATTTTATAAAACAGAAGCAAAAAAGATGAAAACAAAAATTACTCCAGATCCCACCATCCCGAGAAAAGGGTTAATTTTTTCGTGTATATCTTCCCCACCTTTTTATCATGCAGATATATGTGTGTATATCAAATGTATTGTGCGTGTGTAAGCACACACAGACACAAGTGCATCCCCTTATACGTGTGCAAAAATGAATCATTCCATATCTTGTTTTTTTCTGAATATATCATAAATATTCTCTCTATGTTAATACAGATTAAAGCAGACACATCTAGTCTTTTGCCTCATGGTTTCTTATCAAAGAATATTCATCAAGGAAATATCTGAAATGTACACACAAGGTGTATATTGCAACATTATGTATACTAATTAGAAAAATCCAGAACTACCTACTGTCCAATCATAAGGGTCTGATTATATATGTATGATACAGCTCTACCTCAGCCATTTTGCTCAGAAGCCTATTTTAATGATTGTGAGAAACTGCGCCCAGTAAATGGTTAAATATTAGAAAAAACCTCAGGGTACAAACCACTAGAATTTGGTTGGAAGAAAGTATATGTACATTAGAAAAAATAGTTGAACCTCCTCCAAAATGTAACCAATGGTTATTTCTGATTGATGGAATCACAGGTGTCTTCTTCCTTTTTTAAAATTGCTTTTTCATTTTTTTCAGAATATATTATTTTATAATGAGAAAAAAACACTAAAAATACTTTTGGTTTGTCTCCAAATATTTTTTAACACTACTCTAAGTGTTGGCAACCCACTCCAGTGTTCTCGCCTGGGAAATCCCATGGACAGAGGAGCCTGGCAGGCTGCAGTCCATAGGGTCACAAAGAGTCAGACACAACTGAGTGACTAAACCACCACCACCACCAAGAATTAAAACAGTAATTCATGTATATGGCAAAATAGTTGATAAAGCAAAATGGTATACAGTGAAAATTTACCTCTCTCCCACTCCAGAAACCTCCCTTTTCCTCAGTTCTCTCCCTAAGAGGCAACCACTGTGAGCAGTTTCTTGACATCCTTGCAGGGATATCCTATGTAATATAAACACACACACACACACACACACACACACACACGCACACAGACACACAGAACATACTCTACACACCACACAACATCCCCCCAACTTACTATATCTTGGAGAACATTTTAAGTTACAAGATGTATATCAGCTTCATTCCTTAGTCGTGTTTACACCTCCCCTCACTCCCGCCTGTCAGAGGGAGGTGGGTGAGAGTGAATGATAACTCCTGATGTCACAGTGAACAGGAAGTGTCACTTGGATGAATGAACTGACCTAAGAGGCGAGAGAGGATTCCATCCCTTCCACAACATCTGGAGGACGACGATAGTGCCGCCTATCCCACTGCTTCCTGGGCCCTTTCTTTCCAGCCTCTATACACACACATCTTACCTCCAAGGAAGGAAGGAAAGGAGGATAAGAAGCGGTAGAGAGCAAAGGAAGGTCAACTGAAATACCAAATCTCTCAAGCTGACGTCTTCATTGCCCTACCGACCGACACACTCACTCTGTGCCAGGTGTTCTTCCAGGATATTCCGGAAAATAAGAACTTAAGGGCATCTGCCCTCACTGAGTTACACTCTAGTGACATTCGAGACAGACACTAGACAAATGTGTCAGATGCTGGTAAGTGCCACGGGCCATCTCTACACACCAGCTCAGCATCCAGGCCTCTTTGAGCAAATCTCTGCTGCCCTTTGAAGATGCAGGCGGGCCATCTGCTCTGCCGGCGGATTATGGGCAAGAGGCTGCTGTGTCTTCTTCATCTTCCACCAACCCTTCTCTTACCGTGTGCCCTGCGGTCCTGTCAATGTCTCTCTGGAGACACAGGGCCAGGACTGGCATAAATAATATCTATCATTAACCGAGGACCTCGTTCTGTGTGCCTGGTGCTGAAATAAGCATTTTATGAACTTGTAGGAACTGTTTGAAGTAGGTACTATTATTTTCTCCATGTTAGAGATGAGAAAACAGAACAGCTGAGTAGAGGAAGAATCAGAAAATTTGAACCACGCATCATTTTGCAATATATGTATGGCAAGTCATTATGCTGTAAAATTGAAACCTACAGCATTATATGTCAATTATATCTCAATAAGACTAGGAAAAATACCCTATAGATGTGGATGCCTTTGTCAAGTCTAGTGTTAACAGAGAGGGAATAAACAAACCAAAGGGGGGAAAAAGTTGAACATGGCAGACTCTCAGGTGTCCTTAATATCCTAACTATGACACAATAAATATGTGTCAACAGAGGTAATTTTGAGCTTTCTTTTTTAAAGCTGGGACTCTTGCTTTTGGGATAAATATTCCCAGGATTTTTAATTTTGATTTTTGCAACTGTTAAACTGACAATCAGTTCAATCATTTAGCATATATTACTAGCACCTATTCAGTCCCAGGAAATTTCTTAGCATTTGAGATACAAAGATTAGGATGAACTGGTCCTCCCATGAATCTAGAAGTGATGATGTAAACAAATGACCATAAAAGAATGCAGACTGGATTATATAAATTGTAAATGTAACATTTATTGCACATTGATAGATTACTAGACAATGTATTAAGCACATTATGGGCACTGCCTGACATACATCTCATAAGAATTGTGAGATTTTACAGGTGAGGAAATGAAGGCTCAGAGGTCAGTCTCCTGCCCTGAGGAGTCTTGCCAGATCCAATGTAGGACGCCTATTTAAATTTAAATTTCAGAGAAGCTAGTTCCATACTTAGACCAAAAAATTATTCATTGTTTATCTGAAATTCAAATTTAACTGTGTGTTCTATATTTTTATTTCCTGAATCTGACAACCCAAGCTCAAGGTCATCCAACTGGGATTTGGACCCAAATCTGTCTCACTTCGGAGATGGAGTTGGTGACCACCACCTGCTGTAACTGATCACAAGATCAACAGCCACCCACCCTTGGCCCCCATCCCCTGACCCCAGAGATTCTTCAGACTGTACCGGCCTTCTCTGCAATGCCCCAGAATGGTACAGGCCCTTAGATGAGTTAGAGGAATGTGTTTGCGAAAGCGAGCATGTGTTCAGAGATGGAGACGGGAGGGAAGGGGGGAGTCTCGCCACCTTTGCCCTCCAGGTGTGAGAAGGAAGACAGCAGCTAAGCAGCCAAGTGAGTGGCTCGTATCTGTGCTGCTCCTTCCAGAGGGAAATCAATGATTTAGTTAAAACCTCACATACCCTGTGCTGCGGATTGGGGCCATCCCAGTGGAGCTGCTCTGCAGAGCCTTTTTATAAACCAGCAACAATTTACACTCCAAATGAAGTCCTAATAAACTACCGCGCAGCCCTGCCAGGAGGAGGCCGGGTAAATACTTCCTTTTAATAAAACACATGCGGACTGATCTCAGCAAGGCTGAAATCCTTGTGCATCCAGCACCCTGGCCTTGCAGCCTGGACTCTGGGGACAGGGGGAGGAGGCCCCACACACGGTCCAGCTGTGTAGGGTTTATCTGCTCTTACTCACCGAGGTCTGTGCTCCTGGTCTTTTGATTCCCAGACTGGGAGGAGCCTTAGATTTCAATCAGGTCAGACCAACCTAGGGTGCTGGAATTCTAGTGTTTCCCAGCCATGAGTCCATAATTCTTACCTGCTGTTCCAGAGGGACAGGGCTGTGTAATTATTGGAACTCTAGCCTGGAGCCAGCTGCTGGATCGTGTCCCTCTTCCTGGATGTGTGACCTTGGTTAGCTTTAATCCCTCTGTGCCTCACTTTATCACTTACAAAATGGGGATTAAAAAAAGCACCTATTATTTAAAGTTGTGGCACAGTGCCTGGCATAAATGTTCAATTACAACCATTATTATGATTTTATTATTAAAATGACATATATAATGACTGTGAAGTTCTTAGCACATAATAAATGCTTAGTAAATGGTCTGATCTTTATACCATTATATTTAGTATGACTGTAAGTATTAATAAGCTATATCAGGAGGACCTTTATAACTTTGAGAAAAAGCTGCATTGCTGTACATTCTAACCATTGTGCTCACTCCATCCTCAACAGGAGTTAAACAGAATAAATTTAAATAAATTTAATCCTGACAATCCATAAATATTTGCCCCACTCCCAAATCTACCCAATGTTATGTTTATTTCAGGTAAAAGTATACCAGACATCCTAGTTCTTTTCCTATTAAGCCTCAGGTTTAAAATGGAATCTAGAATACTTGTCTTCTAGGAGGGAATAAACTAGTGTATAATAAAGCTCCTAGCATGTTTGAAGCACTCAGTGGATGCTCTTTCCTCCTGTCCCCCAAATGAGAGCAGAGTGTCATTGTCCCATTCCCTAAGGGCCAGCCTTGCTAGTGGCTCTGAGCTCAGACTCTGGAGTCAGAGTGTCTGGGTCCCAGACTGGCCCCATCAAAGCTATGTGACCTTGGAAAAGTTCACTTAACCTTTCCTTGCCTCAGTCACCTCACCTGTATAGTGGTAACCATAACAGCATGTGCTTATGTTGATTAACTGAAATGAACCAGGCAGTGCACAGTTCCTGATGTGTAGTAAGCACTAAATCATAGTCTTAGGCTATTATTATTCCAGATGAGCCACACGGAACTGGAGGTTGTACTTAGGAAAAGGGCGCTATTTCCAAACCCCCTCTTTAGCCCAGCATCAGGCCACTATCCCCAGCCATCTCCTTCCATTACTGGCTCATTCTAAGCTTGTGGTCTTTTCCATAAGAGCTACTATTATGCCTCAGGCCTTTTACCTTGTCTTCCACCAGCTGTTATTTCCTCTGGACTCAAGTATAGGCCTTCACATTAATCCCTATTTAATTCCATCCTGCTAGCTTTGTGCTGCAATTCCAATTGTTCAAGAATCTTTTGGATGCTCGGCCTGTCATCCAGCACTGGCCAGTGCTCCAACTATCCTGGCTTGTGGACAAAGTGGATGCTATAAAACCAGGAGAGAGAGCCAGAGCCTGTAGTGGACTTATGTTACTCTTGCCTGCCCAGAATTCATGTCTCATCTTTTGGCAACTGCACTTCAATGGTTCTTTAGGGACTCACCCCTCTCTCATGGCATGTAGCTTTGGTGAGATTGTCAATCAAGGTGCCAGGGGAGGGAAGAGATCCCAAATTGCAGCAATTAGATTCTTTCTCTGGAACCTAACTGCTGAGAAGAATGATAAAACACTTCCTACCAAAGAAAAGAAAAAGTCAGAGCTGGTTTATCCTGAAAGCAGCTACTTGAAGAGCTTGTTCACCAGGTCCTATTCAGTGGATCCTTGGTGCTGCCTTTTTCCTGTACTGTCAAGGTTCTTCAGCTTCACCTTTGATGGCATGTGGGGGCTCAGCTGCTCAGTCTTGTCTAACTCTTTGCAACCTCATGGATGGTAGCCCACCAGGCTCCTCTGTCCATGGAATTTTCCAGGCAAGAATATTGGAGTGGGTAGCCATTCCCTTCTCCAGGAGATCTTCCCAAACCAAGGATTGAACCTGGGTCTCCTGCATTGCAGGCAGATCTTTTATCTGAGCCATGAAGGAAGCCCCTTATAGCTCTAACAAACCAACAAAAACAATCTCTGGATTTAGTGACTTAAAACACTAAGCGTTCAGTCAGCTCATGAATCTGTGAATCATGTAGGTGGGTCTGCTGGTCTCTGTTAAGTTCACTCTTGAATCTGAGGTTAGCTGAAGGTCAACAAAATGACTTTACTGGACCCTCTCACATGTCCATGGGGTCAGCTAGGAACTGGGTGAATTCTAGGGTTATCTCAGCTGGGACAAATGGGATGACTCAGTTGTGTTCAACAAGCCTCATCCTCTGACAAGTTAACAGGGCGTGTTCTCAGGAGGAGGGCAGAGGAGCAAGAGAAGACAGGAAGTGCCAGTGCTTTTTCAAGCCTCCGCCTATGTCACAACTGCTAAATTCCTGTTGACCGAAGCAAATTGCTGGGAGTGAGAGGAGCTATAAAGCCCATTACAAAGAGTGTGGCTACACGGAGGGGTGAAGAGTTGGAGATGTTATTAAATCAGCTGTATACCATGAGGTAGCTCAAAACCTCTTGGCAAATTATTTTTTACCAACACCACTAACCCCCATCCCTCTGGCCCCCACCTCACCTCTACATTGATTTTTGTTGCCTTTTAAGAACTCTTGCCTGGAAAATCCCATGGACGGAGGAGCCTGGTAGGCTACAGTCCATGGGGTCGCTAAGAGTCAGACACGACTGAGCGACTTCACTTTCACTTTTCACTTTCATGCATTGGGGAAGGAAATGGCAACCCACTCCAGTGTTCTTGCCTGGAGAATCCCAGGGATGGGGGAGCCTGGTGGGCTACGGTCTATGGGGTTGCACAGAGTCGGACACGACTGAAGTGACTTAGCAGCAGCAAGAACTCTCACTGATAACTGGAAGGTAGAATGGACTTGTATCTTCATCTGAGTCTTGGAAGCCAATGGAAGAGAGAATTTCAAGATGGAAGTCATGGTTAACAGGGCCAAATGGTGTCTAGACATCAAATGACATAAGGACTGAGAAAGGCCCATTGATTTAATGAGCAAGTGGGTCCCCTGTCACTTTAGTAAGAATGGTTTCTATGAAGTGGGAGCAGAGGTCAGATCAGCGTGGGTGACAGGTGAGGAGGGGAGGCTGTGAGTGTAGACATCTCTTTGAAGAATCTTGTGTGATATAATCTCTGGAGAAGGGTGTGGGGTTAGGGAAGCAGTTTGAAATTTGTGTTTATAGAGGGGAGAAATGTGCAAAAGAAGCCTACAGGGTGCAAAGTTGTAAACAACTGAACCAAGATGAAGCAGCCAGGCCTCCATCAGGCAGGTTCTCCTTCTGCTGAGTCCAGGAATGCTTGTTACTCCAGTTGACTTTCACTTCCCTGCATCAGCAGCAAGCAGCTTGCCAGGTGCCCCAGTAGGAATGTTGCCTATCTTTACCAGAAATTCTGTCTCTGTCTTATTGTACCATGTGAACATTGTCCTTCCCATCCCTTCACAGTACTCCAGGTCAGGCTCCCCAGGGGGCTGGGGCCAGGGATACTAACGGAGTAAGGATGGGGCTATTTGACTTTCCCAGCTGGAGACCACCTCCCTCATCTATCCAGTTGGGATAGCAGTCAATGACACCCCAGTTACATGGAAATCCTGGTAAACTCAGAAAATCGGAAAAGAAAAACTTGCATCTCATGTAACTGAATTACATCTGGGTCACATGCAGCCCCTCTGGAGGATGAGGAAGAATGGAAGCCAGTTCCAGGAGAAAGAATTAGAGAAGGAGAATACCATCCTAATTTGAGTCCTCTGTGAGGGCTGGAGCCATATGGAATAAATATGCACTTTATGCAGCTCCACCACTTGCTGTGTGACCTTTCACAAGTGACCTAACCTTTCTGGGCTTCATCCTCATAGGACTGTGAAGATTAAATAAAATCCCATTTATGAAGTAGCATGATATGGGCTTCTCAGGTGGTGCTAGTGGTAAAGAACCTTCCTGCCAATGCAGGACACATAAGATCCCTGGGTCGGGAAGATCCCCTGGAGGAGGGCATGGAAACCCACTCCAGTATTTTTGCCTAGAACCCTTTGGACAGAGGAGCCTGGCGGGCTACAGTCCATAGGGTCTCAAAGAGTCAGACACATCTGAAGCAACTTAGCACACACAGCAAAGTAGCATGATGCTTGTTTAGTAAGTTCCCCTTTAAAAAAAAAAAATCATTGTGCAGCTCTCAGCTCCAAGCCCAATGTTCTCTTTTCTTCTTCTTTATGATACAGACTGAGACAGCCTATGCACCATATTTCTGCTGTGCCGGCTGTTCCCTGTTAAGCTCTGTCCACAGAGGGAGCTCGAGGGAAGCTGTGGGGTTGGAGGAGAAAGGTGAGACTAGCTTCTTCCAGTTCATGTGGCTCAGACAGTAAAGAATCCACCTGCAATGCAGGAGATGAGGGTTTGATCCCTGGCTTGGGAAGATCCCCCGGAGAAGGGCATGGCAACGTACTGCAATATTGTTGCCTGGAGAATCCCATGAACAGAGGAGCCTGGCGGTCTACAGTCCACGGGGTGGCAGAGTCAGACACAACGGAGCAACAGAGCACACACCATCCATTCTGTAGCTTTCCCCAGACTCACAGAGCCAGTGTCTTTGGAGACACCAGCACCAGCTAGCTGGCACCCTCTCCTCAGGGATTTGGGTTCCAGACCCACAGGTCCCCTCCTCTGAGCTGCTGAGTTTTGATATTCTAACTGCTTCCTTTTTTGCCCTAGCTGGAGTGCTGGTAGTTGCTTCCATTGAGGGCTGTATCTGTGATACCTTGGAGTTACCTTTTTCCTTTTTCAGTTAATTACTTATCAGTGCTAGATCTTGTTAAGAATTTCTCACACTAAATACCATCATTCCGATAACTGGTATGGCTCCTGTTTCCAGACTGGCCCTGAGTGATACACCCACTTTTGCAGAATCTCACACAAAGTATTGCCAAGGGATCAATGCCATTGTTCTGAATTGTTTCTTTCCCTGTACCCCTTTAAATACGGGTTTTCCCCTTGTTCTGTTCAGTTCAATTCAGTTCAGTCACTCAGTCGTGTCTGACTGTTTGCAACTCCATGAATCACAGCACGCCAGGCCTCCCTGTTCATCACCAATTCCTGGAGTTCACTCAAACTCATGTCCATCGAGTTGGTGATGCCATCCAGCCATCTCATCCTCTGTCGTCCCCTTCTTCTCCTGCCCCCAATCCCTCCCAGTATCAGAGTCTTTTCAAATGAGTCAACTCTTTGCATGAGGTGGCCAAAGTACTGGAGTTTCAGCTTCAGCATCAGTCCTTCATATGAACACCCAGGACTGATCTCCTTCAGAATGGGCTGGTTGGATCTCCTTGCAGTCCAAGGGACTCTCAAGAGTCTTCTCCAACATCACAGTTCAAAAGCATCAATTCTTAGGTGCTCAGCTTTCTTCACAGTCCAACTCTCACATCCATACATGACCACTGGAAAAACCATAGCCTTGACTAGATGGACCTTTGTCAGCAAAGTAATGTCTCTGCTTTTGAATATGCTATCTAGGTTGGTCATAACTTTTCCTCCAAGGAGCAAGCGTCTTTTAACTTCATGGCTGCAATCACCATCTGCAGTGATTTTGGGGCCAAAAAAATAAAGTGTGACACTGTTTCCACTGTTTCCCCATCTATTTTCCATGAAATGATGGGACCAGATGCCATGATCTTCGTTTTCTGAATGTCGAGCTTTAAGCCAACTTTTTCACTCTCCTCTTTCACTTTCATCAAGAGGCTTTTTAGCTCCTCTTCACTTTCTGCCATAAGGGTGGTGTCATCTGCATATCTGAGGTGATTGATATTTCTCCCGGCAATCTTGATTCCAGCTTGTGCTTATTCCAGCCCAGTGTTTCTCATGATGTACTCTGCATATAAGTTAAATAAGCAGGATGACAATATACAGCCTTAATGTACTCCTTTTCCTATTTGGAACCAGTCTGTTGTTCCATGTCCAGTTCTAACTGTTGCTTCCTGACCTGCATACAGGTTTCTCAAGAGGCAGGTCAAGTGGTCTGGTATTCCATCTCTTTCAGAATTTTCCACAGCTTATTGTGATCCACACAGTCAAAGGCTTTGGCATAGTCAATAAACCAGAAATAGATGTTTTTCTGGGACTCTCTTGCTTTTTCCATGATCCAGCGGATGTTGGCAATTTGATCTCTGGTTCCTCTGCTTTTTCTAAAACCAGCTTGTACATCTGGTAGTTCACGGTTCACGTATTGCTGAAGCCTGGCTTGGAGAATTTTGAGCATTACCTTACTAGTGTGTGAGATGAGTGCAATTGTGCGGTAGTTTGAGCATTCTTTGGCATTGCCTTTCTTTGGGATTGGAATGAAAACTGACCTTTTCCATTCCTGTGGCCACTGTTGAGTTTTCCAAATTTGCTGGCATATTGAGTGCAGCACTTTCACAGCATCATCTTTCAGGATTTGAAACAGCTCTACTGGAATTCCATCACCTCCACTAGTTTTGTTCGTAGTGATGCTTTCTAAGGCTCACTTGACTTCACTTTCCAAGATGTCTGGCTCTAGATTAGTGATCACACCATTGTGATTATCTTGGTTGTGAAGATCTTTTTTGTACAGTTCTTTTGTGTATTCTTCTGTCTCTTCTTAATATCTTCTTCTTCTTTTAGGTCCATACCATTTCTGTCCTTTATCGAGCCCATCTTTGCATGAAATGTTCCCTTGGTATCTCTAATTGTCTTGAAGAGATCTCTAGTCTTTCCCATTCTGTTGTTTTCCTCTATTTCTTTGCATTGATCACTGAGGAAAGCTTTCTTAGATGCTTATATCTTTCCTTTTCTCCTTTGCTTTTCACTTCTCTTCTTTTCACAGCTATTTGTAAGGCCTCCTCAGAGAGCCATTTTGCTTTTTTGCATTTATTTTCCATGGGGATGGTCTTGATCCCTGTCTCCTGTACAATGTCACATATCTCCATCCATCGTTCATCAGGCACTCTATCTATCAGATCTAGTCCCTTAAATCTATTTCGTACTTCCACTGTATAATCATAAGGGATTTGATTTAGGTCATACCTAAATGGTCTAGTGATTTTCCTTACTTCAGTTTAAGTCTGAATTTGGTAATAAGGAGTTCATGATCTGAGCCACAGTTAGCTCCTGGTCTTGTTTTTGCTGACTGTATAGAGCTTCTCCATCTTTGACTGCAAAGAATATAATCAATCCGATTTTGGTGTTGACCATCTGGTGATGTCCATGTGTAGAGTCTTCTCTTGTGTTGTTGGAAGAGGGTGTTTGCTATGACCAGTGCATTCTCTTGGCAAAACTCCATTAGCCTTTGCCCTGCTTCATTCCATATTCCAAGGCCAAATTTGCCTGTTACTCCGGGTGTTTCTTGACTTCCTACTTTTGCATTTCAGTCCCCTATAATGAAAAAGACATCTTTTTTGGGGTGTTAGTTCTAAAAGGTCTTGTAGGTCTTCATAGAACCATTCAACTTCAGCTTCTTCAGCATTACTGGTTGGGGCATAGGCTTGGATTACTGTGATATTGAATGGTTTGCCTTGGAAACAAACAGAGATCATTCTGTTTTTGAGATTGCATCCAAGTACTGCATTTTGGACTCTTTTGTTGACCATGATGGCTACTCCATTTCTTCTAAGGATTCCTGCCACAGTAGTAGATATAATGGTCATCTGAGTTAAGTTCACCATTCCAGTCCATTTTAGTTCGCTGGTTCCTTTCAGCAGCATCATCTTTCAGGATTTGAAACAGCTCTACTGGAATTCCATCACCTCCACTAGTTTTGTTCGTAGTGATGCTTTCTAAGGCTCACTTGACTTCACTTTCCAAGATGTCTGGCTCTAGATTAGTGATCACACCATTGTGATTATCTTGGTTGTGAAGATCTTTTTTGTACAGTTCTTTGTGTATTCTTCTGTCTCTCTTCTTAATATCTTCTTCTCTTTTTAGGTGCCATACCATTTCTGTCCTTTATCGAGCCCATCTTTGCATGAAATGTTCCCTTGGTATCTCTAATTGTCTTGAAGAGATCTCTAGTCTTCCCATTCTGTTGTTTTCCTCTATTTCTTGCATTGATCACTGAGGAAAGCTTTCTTAGATGCTTATATCTTTCCTTTTCTCCTTTGCTTTTCACTTCTCTTCTTTTCACAGCTATTGTAAGGCCTCCTCAGAGAGCCATTTTGCTTTTTTGCATTTATTTCCATGGGGATGGTCTTGATCCCTGTCTCCTGTACAATTGTCACATATCTCCATCCATCGTTCATCAGGCACTCTATCTATCAGTCTAGTCCCTTAAATCTATTTCGTACTTCCACTGTATAATCATAAGGGATTTGATTTAGGTCATACCTAAATGGTCTAGTGATTTTCCTTACTTCAGTTTAAGTCTGAATTTGGTAATAAGGAGTTCATGATCTGAGCCACAGTTAGCTCCTGGTCTTGTTTTTGCTGACTGTATAGAGCTTCTCCATCTTTGACTGCAAAGAAGATATAAATCAATCGATTTTGGTGTTGACCATCTGGTGATGTCCATGTGTAGAGTCTTCTCTTGTGTTGTTGGAGAGGGGTGTTGCTATGACCAGTGCATTCTCTTGGCAAAACTCCATTAGCCTTTGCCCTGCTTCATTCCATATTCCAAGGCCAAATTTGCCTGTTACTCCGGGTGTTTCTTGACTTCCTACTTTTGCATTTCAGTCCCCTATAATGAAAAAGACATCTTTTTTGGGGTGTTAGTTCTAAAAGGTCTTGTAGGTCTTCATAGAACCATTCAACTTCAGCTTCTTCAGCATTACTGGTTGGGGCATAGGCTTGGATTACTGTGATATTGAATGGTTTGCCTTGGAAACAAACAGAGATCATTCTGTTTTTGAGATTGCATCCAAGTACTGCATTTTGGACTCTTTTGTTGACCATGATGGCTACTCCATTTCTTCTAAGGGATTCCTGCCCACAGTAGTAGATATAATGGTCATCTGAGTTAAGTTCACCCATTCCAGTCCATTTTAGTTCGCTGGTTCCTAGAATGTCGACGTTCACTCTTGCCATCTCCTGTTTAACTACTTCCAATTTGCCTTGATTCATGGACTTAACATTCCAGGTTCCCATGCAATATTGCTGTTTACAGCATCGGACCTTGCTTCTATCACCAGTCACATCCACACCTGAGTACTGTTTTTGCCTTGGCTCCATCCCTTCATTATTTCTGGAGTTATTTTCCACTGATCTCCAGTAGCATATTGAGCACCTACCGACCTGGGGAGTTCCTCTTTCAGTATCCTATCATTTTGCCTTTCCATACTGTTCATGAGGTTCTCAAGACAAGAATACTGAATACCATTCACTTCTCCAGTGGACCACATTCTGTCAGACCTCTCCACTATGACCTGCCCATCTTGGGTGGCCCCACACAGCATGGCTTTGTTTCATTGAGTTAGACAAGGCTGTGGTCCACACAATCAAATTGACTAGTTTTCTGTGATTATGGTTTCAGTGTGTCTGCCCTCTGATGCCCTCTCACAACACCTACCATTCCCCTTGTAGTAATCAGTAAACCTGTGTAAGAATCTGCTAGGACCTTTGTTAAAAAATCTTCTGGGGTCCCACCTCTATTGATTCTGAGTCACTTAGGAAAAAGATATATATATTTTTAGAAAAGGCTCCTGGTTTAGGAAGTCACTTTTTTTTTTTTTCCACTCAGGGGCCAGCTCTTTCTACTTGACCAGCTCTTTCCACTTGTGCTCCCAGGTCCTGAGAGCTTGTTGAAAGAGTTGGCTGACATTATATCTGCATATTCTGCAGCCACCTCCTCTCCATAAAACCAAGGAGCAAGGAGAGCAGCAAATGGTTTTATGTTTTTCCATTAAGCAAAATAGGGTACAATGGTGGTCAGTAGAAGAGAAGGTCTGATCAATTCTGCTCATTTCTAAGATAAGATATGAGACAGAAGAGCCGAGCCTGGTGAGGACCTACTGTAGAGCAAGAAGGTATAATCTGTTTGCTGCTGTTCTTCAGTGGCTTAGTCTTGTGCAACCTCATGGACTGTAGCACCCCAGGTCTCCCTGTCTTTCACTGTTTCCCTGAGTTTGCTCAAACTCATGTCTGTTGAGTCGGTGATGCCATCCAATCATCTCATCCTCTGTTGCCCTCTTCTCCTCCCATCGTCAATCTTTTCCAGCATCAGGGTCTTTTCCAATAAGTCAGCTCTTTGCATTAAGTGGCCAAAGTATTGGAGTTTCAGCTTTAGCATCAGTCCTTACAATGAATCTTCAGGGTTGAACTCCTTTAGGATGGACTGGTTGGATCTCCTTGAAGTCCAAGGGATTCTCAAGAGTCTTCTCCAACACCACAGCTCAAAAGCATCAGTTGTTTGGTGCTCAGTGTTCTTTATGGTCCAACTCACATCCATACATGACTACTGAAAAACCATAGCTTGGACTATATGGATCTTTGTCAGCAAAGTAATGCCTCTGCTTTTACATACACTGTCTAGGTTTGTCATAGGTTTTCTTCCAAGGAGCAAGCGTCTTAATTTCATGACTGCAGTCACCATCTGCAGTGATTTTGGAGCCCAAGAAAATAAAGTCTGTCACTGTTTCCACTTTTTCCCCTTCTATTTGCCACAAAGTGATGGGGCCAGATGCCATAATCTGTTTTTTTAATGCTGAGTCTTAAGCCAGCTTTTTCACTCTCCTCTTTCACCTTCATCAAGAGGCTCTTTAGTTCCTCTTTGTTTTCTGCCATTAAGGTGGTATCATCTGCATATCTGAGGTTATTGGTATTTCTCCTGGCAATCTTGATTCCAGTTTGTGATTCATTCAGCCCAGCATTTCACATAACGTACTCTGCATAGAAGTTAAATAAACAGGGTGACAATATACAGCCTTGGCATACTCCTTTCCCAATTTTGAAGCAGGCTGTTATTCTGATGTAGGACATATATTAAGTTAACCTTAAAATGCATCCCAATATACATTAGATGCAGACAAATATTGTTTGATTCTACTTGTATTAGGTACAGTTAAATTCATAGAGTCAGAAAGAACATTGGTAAATGGTAGGGGTTGGAGGGTGGGTATGGGGTGGAGAGGGAAGATGAGGAGTTAGTGTTTAATGGGTACACAATTTCAGCTTGGAATGTGAAAAATTTGAGAAATGGATGATGGTGGGGGTTGCACAACAATGTGAATGTACTTAGTGCCACTGAACTGTGCAGTTAAATATGGTTAAAACAGTATGTTTTATATTATGTGACTTTCACCACAGTAAAAAAAAAAATTTAGAGTAAACTTAACATATGGTGGTGGATGTTAACTAGATTTATTGTGGTGATTATTTACAATATACAGAAATTTAAAGCCAATATGTTGTACACAGGAAACTAATATGATGTATATCAACTATTTTTTTTAAGCAAAATAGTAAAGCTAGCAAATGTTTTGAGAAAATGTCCTGTAAAATAATGAAACATTGCTTTCAGGAAGTACTGAGACCATCCCTTTAGAGAGTGGGCAAAGCTAAACTTCTGTTCAGTAAACTGATGTGAGAAATTTGGGAAGTTTCAAGTACTTCTGAAGGGAAAAGTTTTGTTTTTCTGGAGTTTCACTTCACTTGAGGTAGTAAAATTAAATTAAAGTAGACTAGCAGTCCCTTCTTTGGTAAAAACTGGTTTGGAGAGAGCTGTAGGGAAGCTCATTATGGCGTAGGGTCTGGGAAGGGCAGGATAGATTTTTATTATTAATAGTTTATCTCTCATAGGATGGAGAAAAGTCATGAGGGGCTAAGTTTTAACCAAAATATGAAAGTTGTCCTTAAGTTAAAAAGACAATGCTTACCCAAGATTTGTTCTAATTATATAAAATGATATAAGTATATATATATAAGATATAACAATGGCTATTAGTTGGTGGATCAGTGTTCCCATCCCCTAGAGAAATGGATCTTAAAGATATAATCTTTCACTGTACAATTTTTTTCACTGAAGCATAGTTCATCTACAATGTTATGTTAGCTTCTGATGTGTGGCAAAGAGACTCAGATACATATATATATATATATATTCTTTTTTTGTTATAGGTTATTGCTGCTGCCGCCAAGTCACTTTAGTCATATCCAACTCTGTGTGACCCCGTAGACGGCAGTCCACCAGGCTCCCTTGTCCCTGGGATTCTCCAGGCAAGAACACTGGAGCGGGCTGCCATTTCCTTCTCCAATGCGGGAAAGTGAAAAGTGAAAGTGAAGCTGCTCAGTCGTGCCCAGCTCTTAGCAACCTCATGGACTGCAGCCCACCAGGCTCCTCCGTCCATGGGATTTTCTAGGCAAGAGTACTGGAGTGGGGTGCCGTCGCCTTCTCCATTATAGGTTATTACAATATATTAAATATAGTTCCCTGTGCTGTACAGTAGGACCTTGTAGTTTGTCAGCTTTACATATAGTAGCTTGTATCTGTTAATTTCAAACTCCTACTTTTTCTACCCCCTCCGCTCCTCCTGTCTTTGGTAACCATAAGTTTGTCTTCTATGTCTTTGAGTCTGTTTCTGTTTTGTAAATCAGTTCACTTTCATCCTACTTGAGATTCCACATCTAAATGATATCATATGATCTTTGCTTTTCTCTGTCTGACTTACTTCACTTGGTATGATAACCTCTAGGTCCTTCCTTGTTGTTGAAAATGGCATCATTTCATTCTTTCTGATGGCTGAGTAGTGTTGCATTGCATATAGGTACCGCTGCTTTACCCATCCCTCCACTGATGAACATTTAGGTTGCTTCCATACCTTGACTATTGTAAACAGTGCTGCTATTAACATTGGGGTGCCTGTATCTTTCTGAATTAAAGTTTTGTATAGACATGTGCATAGGAGTGGGATTGTTGGTTCATATGGTAGCTCTATTTTTAGCTGTTTAAGGAGTCTTCATACTGTTTTTCATAGTGACTACATCAATTTACATTCCCAACACAGTGTAGGAACCCTCCACTCTCAAATGTCTCTAGGTGAAGCTTGGTCAGACCTGGAATGAAAGGCTGCAGAAATAACTAGGCTTGTTATGTTTGTTACATAGAGAAAGTGAGGGCAGAATTCCTTAGTTGACGTTAGCTAGAAAATCTCTACTTAGCATCCTCAATGGGAGGAGAGATACATGTTAAAGTATATCCATTAACCCATCTCCTGGGGCATTAATCCAACTACAGTGACTTTGTTTTCTACTGCAGTGTGGAAATCCAGGTGTTCAGAAATAGACACTACACTGTGATCCCTTCAGTCAGCCCATTTCTTGCATACCTTTTTTTTTTCTTCGCTATTAATGAAAGAAACTTGACAGGGAATTCATTTTCTAAAGTATAGCCCTTTGCAGATAAACTTGACAGATCAAAGTCTGCTTATAAAAACCTTGTCCACTTTCTGCATTAGGAGAGAAGCATGTTGGCTATTGGGAGGTAACATCTTGGAAGCTACAGTGTCTGGGAGGAGGTTTAGGGCTCTGGACCTATGGCTGGTGCCTGAGGGATGCCCCACGAATTGGGGAAGGCTCATTCTTCTGAACTAAGTTAATTCTACACAGCCAGCTTAGCCTTTGGGTGGGAGAATCTCAGGCCTTTTAGACCTGGCTACCTGCCTAAAGAGAAAGCTCAATTTGAAGTCAAAGAAAAGGAATGTATAGTTTGCCTGAGGCAGAAGAAATAAAAGATAAGAAACTAGCCTCAGGGTCCAAGCCTTTGGCACAGAGGAAATCTGAAAGGCCTCATAAACATTGAACGAAGGCAGCAGAGAATATGGTCAGTTAGGGGGAGATAGTTGGGTAGATCCCACGGGTACCTGAAGGATGGCTTAATAAGCCAGCACATCATTAAGTTGTGCAGCTGACACAAAAGCCTCAGTCCTCTTAGATATTATTTAGCCTATGATGTAGGGCTTCCCAGGGGCACAGTGGTAAAGAAAATGCCTGCAGTGCAGGAGACACAAGAGATGTGGGTTGGATCCCTGCATTGGGAAGATTCCCTGGAGAAGGAAATGGCAACCCATCCCAGTATTCTTGCCTGGAAAATTCCATGCCAGAGGAGCCTGGTGGGCTACAGTCCAGGGGATAGTGAAGATTTGGACACAGCTGGGCACACAGCACAGCGCAGTAAAGACTCATGTTTGCCTCAGATATGTTGTCCCCTCCCCTTCAGGGAGCAAAGCAAAGGAGGGTGGATAGAGCCAGCTCTTCTTCAAGGTGAGCACAAGGACCTAATAGCCTGCTTCCTGCCCCACGGAAGATGAAACTTATGCTCTAGACTGACCTCAGTCCTGCAGTTTGTCTAAACTTGATAAAAATGTGCCCATGTTTCAGTCTTTCTGGGAGATGCATGTTGTAGGGTGGTGGAGAATATTTCAACTGCAGAAGCTATTGAACTGGGCATGGCTGGGTGTTTACTTAGAACAAACAAAGTGATTATGTATGATGTAAATAAACCAAAACAACAGATATGAGCAGTGTGATGATAAGGCAGCAGCTGCTGCTGCTGCTAAGTTGCTTTAGTTATGTCCGACTCTGTGCGACCCCATAGATGGCAGCCCACCAGGCTCTGCCGTCCCTGAGATTCTCCAGGCAAGAACACTGGAGTGGGTTGCCATTTCCTTCCCCAATGCGTGAAAGTGAAAAGTGAAAGTGAAGTTGCTCAGTTGTGTCGGACTAGTAGCGACCCCATGGATTGCAGCCTACCAAGCTCCTCTGTCCATGAGATTTTTCTAGGCAAGAGTATTGGAGTGGCTTGCCATTGCCTTCTCCTGATAAGGCAGCTGCTGCTGCTGCTGCTGCTGCTAAGTTGCTTCAGTCGCAGTGGTTCCTAAAGCCGTGCCGTGTAAACATCCCTGACTGGCGTTGGAGACACTGACCACGAACTTCTTCCATTGGAACTCTGCAATGTCTTGACTCTGCTCTGATCATCCATACATATCATGTTCATTTCTACCAGCTCGAGGAATCTGGGTATCAGACTGTAGGAGTAGTTGCTGTGGCACTTTATAAGGGACATAGATCAATTGAAGAAAAGAGAACTACCTGGGGGTAGTGAGCAATACAAAAATAACAAGGTTATCCTTGTAATAGGGTATTTTTTACTAGCTGATGCTAGTAAAGAAAACACTCCATCTCTCTTTAACCACCGCTTCCTTCAGCTGTGCCCTGTCTGACGATGTCCATTCACATCTATAGAAGCTCGTTTTTAAACTGGAGCAGGCCAAAAGCATTTAGTGGAGGAAAGATGACAGAGAAAGAAGGATGAAGAGAATAGAAGTTCCCTGTTCTAAAACTTAGGGTTGGATTTAGGGCATAACAGAGCTGGGGGCTCTATTACATTCTTCAAGACTGATATTTTATTTAATTCTAGACTCAAGCATATTATCTGTGTCTTTGGGTCACAGTGTTGCCCAGAATTGGGAAGAACGCTCTTCTCCATGTTTTTACAAAGAACCGGATGCCATCCTGGGACCCTGAGTCTTGGAGACTTTAGAGACATCCAAGGACAGGACAGCATGCTTGGCATGGACATTTTTAGAGAGGGCTGGGGTGGGGAGATACTCTTTGGGCATCTCTGCAGACAACAGGTGGGGACTGAAAGAGGGCAGACCCGCATGCTAGCTACAGCAGATGACTGGATGTATGAGTACTCGTGGGCCACTGGGGACTCCCCGGAGACAAATGGACAAGGAATAAAGTGCTGCTGTGGGGTGGGGTTCTTAAGCCAATGGACGCTTGAGCTTCACACTCACTGTCAAAATGTTTATGAACTGGGGAGAGCAGGGCAGAGTATGTTAATTAGATTACAAACAAAGGACACAACAGAGACTTTGGAAAAATTCTAATTGGTTCTCTTGTGAAGCACTAGCTCTAGCCAGACCTTGGCTGATTCGATTGTGTTTTTAAAGGGAAACTGAGGCTCAAGATCAAGTAACAAAGCTGAAGCCTGTTCCCACGGGGCCTGGCTGAGATGCTTATTAAGAGTTTGGTTCACATGGGGAACCAGTCACCTGAATCTTGTATATACTCATCCAGACAGAGTGCCTCCCTCTTTCTCAGGGGAGAATGACACAGGTTCACAAAATGTGTTGTGAGTATGTCCTGGTATGTCTTTTCTGGACATATCTATATCACTTCTTCTGTCCACAGAATTGGCTCTCCGCTGCTGCTTTTCTGCCAAGTGAACCTGACCCCTTTGTAGCAATGGTTGATGGGGTGGACTTTTCACCCAAGCAAGACCAACCTTCTTCCTCTAGCAGTTTGAAATTTTTCAAGGACAGAGGCTCATGGTCAACTATATCAATGGCAGTACTCTAAAGCAGTGTTTCTCACTCTCACACAGCAGTCAATGGGGGTCTTGTTAAAATGCAGATTCTGGTTCAGTCAGTCTGGGGTGAGGCCTGAGAGTCTGCATTTTCAATGAATGCCCAGGTTCTTGGACCACATTTTGAGTAGCAAGGACCTATGCATGTGTGCTAAGTCGCTTTAGTCGTGTTCAACTCTTTGCAACCCCATGGACTGTAGCCTGCCGGGCTCCTACTGTCCATGGCATTCTCCAGGCAAGAATATTGGAGTGGGCTGCCGTTCCCTCCTCCAGGGGATCGTCCTGATCTAGGGATCGAAACTGCATCTCCTGTGTCTCCTGCATTGTAGGCATATTCTTTATCACTGAGCCACCAGGAAAGCCCAGCAAGGACCTATAGTAAGCGCCTTTTGCTAAGAGAAAATTTTCTATTATTTACCCCAAGAGGTGTACATTTATTATTTTCTAAATTATACCAATATAATACTATTATGTATATTACCAAGCATACAAAAATAAGAAGAAATTAAAATGAGATAAAACTAAGTAGAAGCAGAAATTTGAGTATTTCCTTCCTGTACCTCACTCAGAGGATTGTCTGGTAACTTCCAAGTGTGTGTGCACACTGCTCTGGGGGCCACTGCTCCAGGGGGAAGGTGCTAAGCCCACTGGTCAGAGCCCCTAGTTTTCCTGGTTCTGTTCGTGCTGAGGATTGGAAGTCGGAAGCCTCCACCAGTTCTCTGATATCCTATCCTAGCAATGATCTCTTCGTGTGCACTGTTACTTGCAGGCAAAGGCAGGGCAAGGGACTGAATATTTGTGTCCTTCAAATTCATGTTGAAACTCTAATTCCAATATGATGCTATTTGGAGTTGGGCTTGAGTCTAAGAAGAGAGGTGAGGCTATACTTGGGGAAAATGGGCTAAAGAGCATGAAATTGTCAGGGGAAGTGGTCTAGCGCAATGGCTCTGGACAATGTGAGGATATCACAGGCCTCTTTTCACACTTCATGCTACTTGGCAGAAGTGGCTGGCTGCCAGCAAAGAGCTCTGTCTCTCTCTGTCTTACAGGAAACTGATTAGAGAGAACCCCAGTGCCAGCCCACCTCTCCTTAGGCTCATGGTCAAGGAGGAGATGTGGGAAGGGCCATGCTCTCCTAGATTCCTCTGAAATGAGGCCCAGTAGGAAGGTACATCAATTTATTAATAGTACTAATTCCACAGGAGGTACATTGGTATAAAAGAAAATTTGACATCTAAAAGGCGAACACACGTGGGGAGAGATGCTCAAATCATTTAGTAATAAGAGAAATGCCAATTAAACAAGAACAAGAGGTCACTTCCCACCTAGACACGCAAAATTGGAAAGCTAGATGTACAAGGCTCAGGCAGGGAAGGGAGGTTCCGCGAAGCTCCATCCTGTGGTGTGTGCAGCCGGCTGCAGGGGACCCTGGCAGGGAAACGGCAGATCCTCCACCCACGAATACGCTTTAAGCCAGCAAGCCTACTCCCAAAGGAGGGGACACAGGCGGGAATGTTCCCCGCAGTACACTCACTGTGGGGCTCCTCAGTGTCCATCACTGGGACAGGCAGAGCCTGGAGGAGCCGGCAGTAGACACACTCGTTGCACAGAAAGAAACAGGAAACGGATCCTGAAATCATGGCATTTTGTGGTCAGCGGCGTGGGAAAGGGAGTGGGGCGAAAAGGGGACGGGGAGGGGCCTTGCACGTATCAGTAGTGAAGTTCAGTTAGTTCAGTTCAGTTCAGTCGCTCAGTCGTGTCTGACTCTTTGCGACCCCATGAATTGCAGCATGCCAGGCCTCCCTGTCCATAATCATCTCCTGGAGTTCATTCAGACTCACGTCCATCGAGTCCATGATGCCATCCAGCCATCTCATCCTCTGTCGTCCCCTTCTCCTCCTGCCCCCAATCCCTCCCAGCATCAGAGTCTTCTCCAATGAGTCAACTCTTCGCATGAGGTGGCCAAAGTATTGGAGTTTCAGCTTTAGCATCATTCCTTCCAAAGAGATCCCAGGGCTGATCTCCTTCAGAATGGACTGGTTGGATCTCCTTGCAGTCCAAGGGACCCTCAAGAGTCTTCTCCAACACCACAGTTCAAAAGCATCAATTCTTCGGTGCTCAGCCTTCTTCACAGTCCAACTCTCACATCCATACATGACCACTAGAAAAACCATAGCCTTGACTAGACAGACCTTAGTCGGCAAAGTAATGTCTCTGCTTTTGAATATGCTATCTAGGTTGGTCATAACTTTTCTTCCAAGGAGTAAGCATCTTTTAACTTCATGGCTGCAATCACCATCTGCAGTGATTTTGGAGCTCCCCAAAATAAAATCTGCCACCGTTTCCACTGTTTCTCCATCTATTTCCCATGAAGTGATGGGACCGGATGCCATTGGAAAAGAAAAATAAAAGCATGAAAAAAAAGAAATTCTGTCAACTAGCCAAGGCCACTTTGTGGTGTTTCTTCTCCAGAGTAATGTCTGGGGACTCAACAACTTGCCTGTTGGTTCAAGGTGAATCCAGGGAGTAACACAGAAGCAGAGGGCTTTCCCTGCCCCCACCTTCACCACAGAAACACAGATACATAACACACACAACATGCACACACATGTATAGACACATGCACCCACAGAGATACATACTGGACACAGTTACACACATGTGTACACATACCCATGTAGACACAGAGACACGAGTATACACACATATACATATGTATACACATACACATATAGAAACACATACACACACACATATACATACACACAGGTACACCCACACCCTCATGCACATGGGTGCCATTTCCCCACTATTTCTGGGATGCTACTGTTTCCTTGATCCTATCTCTCTGTCTTAAAATATGATGTGGTACTGTCTTCTTGGGAGATCATTCTACCTTGTGAGTTAACTAAATCAGCTATCCCACTGGATCTTGTAACTATACCTTTTCCCAGGGCCTCCTCCAGGTCTGTCCCATCAACATCTTTCAGAGCTGGGGCCTGTGAATCTGCATTTTGGTCAGGCTGTTTGGTAAAACTGATAATGATTCTAATCATCTGATCATTTTGGAAACCAAGCAGTTTTCAACACAGCTGCCCAGTAGGATCACCAGGAGAGCTGAAAACAAACAGCAAAATCTGTGGCCTAGGCTTTATCTTGGACCAATAAACTAGAAGCTTTCTGGGTGGGGCGTGGGGGTTTTGTTTTGAACCTTCCTGGGGTTCTACTATGCAGCCAACATTGAGAACCAGGGTCCCTGGGCAAAATTTCCTCCAGTTTCCTGCATCACCTGAAGTGCTTGCTAAGCACACAGCTCTTGGGCTCTTCCTCTGGAGATTCTGATACCCATGCATCTTGGTTGAAGCCTAGGAATTTGCATTTTCAACAAGTACAAGGCTTGATCTTGCCTCCAACAGTGGGATAAAAACAGTCAATTTTGTTCTCAGTGTGGAAGAGAGATCCCTTCATCATTCTCTTCTCCTTGCCCCCTCTTCCAACTCTGGACAAGACTCCTCACTAGGAAGAAAGGGGCACATGGTTGGACACGTATTTTGTAGTCTGTTTTCCAGTGTTCATCACTGAGTTCTAAGATATCACAGTTTTTGGAGAGGTTCTTTTATCCACAGCTGTGCATTTTCCTTAGTGGCTGTCCCTGAATTTTTCTCCCACACCCAGGGTGCATTCCCTGGAGCTGCTGGGGCAGGTGCAGAGGTGAGGGAGGCAACATGACATGGATTAACAATTGCCATGTCTTAGGATGCTCTCTGTTTAGCCCTCCTGGCATGTATTCTGCTTGTCAGCTCTTCCTTGAGACCATCAATTAGGTGAATGCTCCAAACTGAATCCATTCTCACAACCAAAGCAACCGTATGTGAGAGGTCATTGTTTTCTCTTTGGATCAGAGACTCTATTTGAGGTTCCTTTTGTCATCATTCTCAATAATTCTTGACCTTATCTGAATTGACCTTTTCAATATACATGATAGATAAACAGCTATTTCCCTCTCCCAAATGAGGAAAAGACACTAATAGTCCAATTATAGGAGAAAAATACAAGTGGCCAATAAATAAGTAATAATAATAGCAATAATAAAAAATAAATGCAAGAAATTTACAATGAGATATCAATTTTTCATGTGGTATGGCAAAGATTAAAGATTAATAATAATGTGCATTGTTGGTGTGGTTGTTGTGAAACAGCATCCCCATTGGTGGGAACTATGAATTGGTCCAAAAACTGTAGAGGAAAATCTGGCAGTAGCCATCAAAATTTAAAATAACGCATATCACTGAGAAAGCGATTCCAGTTCTAGTAATTTACTTTACAGAGCTATTGACAAAAATATGCAAAAATATCTATATTTATATGAGTCTATATCTATCTACATAGATATAGATATTTGTTTCAGAACTTTTTATAGAAGTGAAACATTGGTAAATACCCTAAATCTCCACCGATAGGGGGACAATAAAATCATCTCTGGTTCATCTAGATATTCTGTAGCTGTTAACTAGAATGAGGTGGACCTGTATGCACTGATGTTAAAGATCATTGGGTCATTAACTAAAGAAAACAGTGGTTGTTGGTGGTTTAGTTGCTAAGTCGTGTCCGACTCTTGCAACCCCGTGAACTGTAGCCCACCAGGCTCCTCTGTCATGGGATTCTCCAGGCAAGAATACCGAAGTGGGTTGCCATTTCCTTTTCCAACTAAATAATGAGGGATACCTTCCAGGTCTTGGCCTTTGGCCCTAGGCGCCGAGGTTTCTGGAAGCTGAAAGTCCTAATGACGTCTGTATGATCTCCAGCCACAGGCTGTATCTGAGCTTGGGCCAAAGAGTGGCAGGAGGAAACCAGACTGTGGGTGGGGCCGGTAAGGGCCTCTGGGGGTTGAGGCAGAGGACCCAGTGCTGCAGATGAGTTTCTCCAGTCTCCGGCGGCCATGGAGAGCACAGTGTACAGGTGACTCTGCAGAGGGCCACCCCTCACCGGGTGGGGCAGTGAAGAGTCTGCAGGTTCCCTGTGACAATCCAAAGCGTAAAGGATGACAACAGCAGCTCAGCCAGCTTTCGAACCTGCAAGAAGAGGTGGGAGCGGAAAAGGTGAAGATGATTTGAACTAACGCTCAAAGCAATATTCAAGCAGAGACCTACCCTCTCATACAAAGATAAAATGTAGACAGACCACTCAGGATACCCCTGAAGATATGCGGATCTGTGATTTCAGGAGAGAGCTGGAAGACAGAGAGAGCTGCTGCTGCAAAATAGAAATCGAGATCGGCCCACCTGAGAACACACAGCCTCCTCTTCAGTGTCAAAGAAGCTCCATTGGACCAGATCCCGCTGCCAAGCTTGATGTAGACCACCCTCTAAGAGAGGAGGAAGATGAAGATTTTGAAGAGGAGTGTGATGGGGATGACACTGTAGCTCTTCCTGCAGAGCTGGAAAAAATTCAAACAGCAAGAACTGAAGAGCACGCCAGGAAGGAACAAGAACAAAAGCTGAAGAAGAAAAGAGTCCTATAGAAAACATTCTGAGTGGAAACCCTGTCCTTAATCTCACTGGCCCATCCCAGCCTCAGGCCAGCTTCAAAGTTAAAAGAAGGTGGGATGATGATGCTGTCTTCAAGAACTGTGCAAAAGGTATAGATGATCAGAAGGAAGACAAAGGTTTATGAATGATATGCTGTGATCTGAATTTCATAAAAGTTCATGGAGAAATAAATAGTACAGTTTTATGTGCTAAATTGAAGTCTGCAAAATGTAAACAATCTGACTTTTTTTTTCTTCTCCCCCATTTAAATTATGTATAGGCTTCCCTAATTTTTAGCTTCAAAATATCTTTTCCTTTATTGACTCCTTACCGGATAAGGACTTAGGAATTGGTTTAACCCAGTTTCCATCTCAATATTTCTAATCATGTGTTTTCTCTTAAATATGGGAAAAGACTGCTTATTTTAATAATCTAAATAGTCAAATCTGTGTCCCCAACTTTTTGTTGAAAAGTATGTGGCTAATAAAACATTGCCTATTTTTAAAAAATGAGGAATACCCAGCTTGCTTAGAACTTAAAAAAATTTTGTTCTGAGGTAATAAAGAAACAAAGGGGTAAAAACAAAGACTTGACTCTCATTCCCATCACTAACAAGCTATACAATTTTGTCAAGTTACATAACTTCATTGAACCTCAATCTTTATATTGAAAATGAAAGAAGACACAATCGCTACTTCATAGAATTATTATAAAGTTTTACAGAGATTACATATTAAAACTAAATAAATGCTAGTTCCCATTTCCACAAAGGTAAAAATTTTGCTCAGTTGCTCAGTCATGTCTGACTCTTTGCAACCCATGGACTGTAGCCCTCCAAGCTTCTCTGTCCATGGAATTACCCAGGTAAGAATACTGGAATAGGTTGCCATTTCCTCCTCCAGGGGATCTTCCTGACCCAGGGATCAAACCCACATCTCCTGCATTGGCAGGTAAATTCCTTACCACTGAGCCACTGGGAAGGCCCTTATAAGGGCACTGCTGCTGCTGCTGCTGCTGCTGCTGCTAAGTCGCTTCAGTCGTGTCCGACTCTGTGCGACCCCAGGGACAGCAGCCCAGTAGGCTCCCCCGTCCCTGGAATTCTCCAGGCAAGAACACTGAAGTGGGTTGCCATTTCCTTTTCCAAATGCATGAAAGTGAAAGTGAAGTTGCTCAGTCATGTCCGACCCTCAGCGACCCCATGGACTGCAGCAGGCTCCTCAGTCCATGGGATTTTCCAGGCAAGAGTACTGGAGTGGGGTGCCATTGCCTTCTCCAGTAAGGGCACTAATCCCATCAAAAGTCACTCACCCTAATGACCTCATTTAAACCTAATTCCCCTGCAAAGGTCTTTCCTCCAAATACCTTCACTCTGAGAGTTAGGGCTGCAACATGAGAACCTGAGGGAAGGCAACAATTCAGTCATTAGCATACTCCCAAACTTAACAGAAATCTATTCTAAAACTCCATGGCAGAAAAATCCAAGCTGGTAGAACAAGAGCTGAAAGGCAAAAAACTCTGGGTTCTATGAGAATGCAGTAATAAATAGTATCAACAGCTAACACTTACTATCACTTGCCACATACCAGGAACTACTTAACATATTTTACATGCATCATCTTAAAATAGAGCAGTGAGGTTGCTACTATTACATGCCCGATAGCTCAGTCGGTAAAGAATCTGCCTGCAATGCAGGAGACCTGCGTTCGATACCTGGGTCGGGAAAATCCCCTGGAGGAGGGACTGGCAACCCTCTCCGGTAGTCTTGCCTGGAAAATCCTACGAGGAGCCTGGTGGTCTACAGTCCGTGGGGACACAAGAGTCAGGCATGACTTAGTGACTAGACCACAACATGCATCATCTTAAAATAGAGCTGTGAGGTTGCCACTATTTGTCCATTTTACAGAAGAGGACAGTGGAGTCACAGAGAGATGTGATGAACTTGCCTAACAGTTGGTTTAGATTTGACACAGGCAGTCTGGCTCCAGAGACCTTGAACTTCACTTCATTATTCTGCCTTCCTAGTAGCTACCCTTAGGGGAAGACTTCAATTTCATCTCCTTTCTCAGAACAGTGACATATGGAGACGCTCAACAAAGAATAGCCCTGGGAAAAATTTCTTAACCTATCTGGGCCTCAGTTGTCCTACCTCTTAAACAACCAGTAGAATTTACTTAATAGGCTCAGTGTCAATGGTGGTTGTGGTTTAGTCGTTAAGTCATGTCCAACTCTTGCGACCCCATGGACTGTAGCCTGCCAGGATCCTCTGTCCATGGGATTCTCCAGGCAAGAATATCGCAGTGGGTTGCCAGTTCCTTCTCCAGGGGATCTTCCCAACCCAAGAATCAAACTCAGGTCTTCTGCATTGCAGGCAGATTCTTTATCAACTGAGCTACAAGGGCAGCCCGTCAGTGTCAATACTTAATAAAATAAAAGACGTAAACACTTACTAATGCATGTAGCATATAATGAACACTCAAACCAAGCAGCTAGGAATATTACTATTATTATGTCTTCAAAGAGGCTCTCTACAAACATCTGGTCACATGCCTGACCACTCCCCATTCAATAGGAAGCTACATCAGCAAAACCACTGGAGTCCCTGGTCTCTGCACTCGGCACCATGTAGGTGCTCAGTAAACATTAGTTAAATGAATGAATGAACGGCCCAAACAACCACCAGCTCCAATGACTGGCCTTCTCTCTCCCTCCTGGAATGCACATTGATTTGTTCTGGATTTCTTGATAATTAATCTCTCGACAAAATTTAAGACCTGTTAATTACCCCTGATTAATTAGGGTGAACTTTTTAATTGCTTCCCTAAGCTGAAATACACTGTCAATAGGCCCCATAATTAGTGACCCAGTAATCAGTTTTAAACCAATTATCCCAGGATAACAAGTAAAACTAGGCAAGAAGTGCCCCAGGGGGCTTGGGCCAATTTCAGTGGAACTCATGTGGGTGAAGAATGCATGTTCAATGTAATTGGAAATATGGATACTCAGATTCTCTTGGGTATTTCATTTGTCTCAGTTTTCACTGCTGTATTATTTGAAAACAACAAAATAAGTATACTTCTTACCCACCCAATCAAAGGCCTGGAACTGAATCATGGAGTTGCCTGACCGCTTCTGGGTACAATTAGGGCCATCACATCAGGCTGTGCAGGTTTGTACTGTGCAACTCCGGGGTGTCATTTACACTGTAGTCCATGTGAACAGCACCGCTGAATGCAGAGCACCGCACAACCTGAGTGCAATAACCTGTAGACCACGTGGTGGAAGTGTTGGGACCTAATCATGAAGAATTCCCCCAAAGGAAGTCATGGGCTTGGATGCCCTCTCAGCTTTCCCAAAATGGGAAAATGCAAGTGGCAGATGCTTTTCATGGTCTGTCGAGAACTATGGACTTCTATTAAATGCTCATTTAATTTCTGCCAATCTAACTACTTGGATTTGAAAAGAAAATTAAGAAAAAGAAATAATAACTTAAATAGCACTAGCAATTCTTCCTGCCACTTCATTCAATAAGTGCATGCCCCAAAGTGAGGCTAAAATGGGGCCTTGAATCTGCTATTCCTTGCGTGCCTCTTGTAAAGACAGTGTCATGCAGTGTGGAGTATTTAAAGATTGGTGCTTTTTAAACAGCAGGACTGACAAGCAAGCCATCAAAGAAATGAAGATTTCTCCCTATAGTGGAGGAAAACTGGCTGGGATGGTCTTTTTAAAAGATGATATAAAACCCCTCAAACATGGTACCTTCTTAAGCAATTCAAGAGTAATTTTGACAATGTGAGATTTTTCTCCTTTTCTGCTTACTTGTGAATCTAGTGTCCTTCCCATGAGGCAGAATTCCAGTTTGGGAAGGCAGGTGCTAATTGACCCAGGAGCCATTTTTCTCAATATGTAAGATCCCAGGTAGACTAGTTGATTTTCAAGATATGGACTGACTACTTTAGGATTACCCCAGGATGCTTGTTTTTCAAATACAGATTCCTGGTCACCACTCCAGATCTCTTACTTCAGAACATCTAGGCATATGGCTCCAGAATTTGCATTACTACAAATTCCATCTGGCTGCGACTTACATACTCTCAACTATGCTTTCAGGTGAGGGTAGGAAGCTTGCCAGTGTTATCCACGGCCCTGACATCAGGGCCTGGCACTGGCCTGGTGCATGGTAAATGTTTAATATATATTAGTGACAGAATGAGTCCTTTGATTTGATTTAGCAATCCACAGGGCAGGAGCTAAGACATTAGCCAAGATGGGCCTTAAGAAAGAGGGATGTATCTCATCCTGCTTCTTAGGACTGCTTCAGGACCATGGTCTGAGACCTGCCTCAGGAAACTGCAGGTCAGCTCGTTTCCTGCCACCAGCTTCCTGCCCTCTGTATAGCATCTCACAGAAGCCATTAGCCGTTCATTTAGTGCCTAATCCTCTAATCCAACGGCTTGTTGATCTGCCAAGTAAGAAATATGTAGAGACACAAGCCACTTGTTCCCAGAGTTATTTCCAGCTGGTGAGAGGGAGGCAGCTGTGGAACAGGCTTTAGGTTTTGTTCTCTGATCCAGGAAATCCCAGAGTAATACTAGGCTGTGGCTTCCTCATTTGGACCCTTCTGGTGTTGGGGGTTCCTCCAAGAGCCATTACTAAAAAGATGAGAAACACCTCAACAGCCCTGGGAGTCTAGATGCTGAAAAATACAACAGGATGCTTCTCCATTGAGAATATAATCAGACTGCTACACTTTGCCCAAACATCTCATCCCTTCAGCAGGGATTTATTGAGCACCTACTGTATGCCAGGCACCACTTGAGTTTGCTTGAGAAACATCAAGATCCCCGTCTTTGTGGAGCTACGAATAAGCTTCCTGCACTCTCAATTCTGTCCCTTTAGCAGAGGATGGGGCCTCTCTATGGGTCTGAACTGCCCATCCAGCCAAATACCTCTGCAGCCTTCCTCTGGGCTGCCCCCAGTGATACCTTCTTCCCAGGCTCTCCTCATCCTTAGTTAAGATTTGGGTGGGGTTAGTGACTTGACTGTGTGAACAGCTGCTCTGAGAGTTTAGACCTGACCCAACAGAATCCTGTCCTCAAAGAAGCCTCAGAAATCCTCCAATATTTGTTGCTTCCATTCCCCATGCCAGAAGTCTCCTCTTGTCCCCCCATATCTCCCCTCCACACCCTCTACCCTACAAAGATGCCCCAGGTGCTGGGCTATATGCAGTACATCCACAAGCATCCATTTCCTCTTGCTTGCATTTGGGTTTGGCAAATGGAAGGCAAAAAACGACAGAAGGAAGTCATTTATTTCTCTGGGTCCCTTTCTTTCTGAGAGATAAGCTCGGGTTGGCTAGGTCCCTCAGAAGAAGGTACCTCTCAGAGAGGCTTGCTCTAGACAGCTCTCCTTCCCTTCATCCCTTCGGTTGTGGTTGGTGACAACTCCACTGCCAGTCCCAGATTCTGCACTGGGGAAGTGCAAGATCTCCCCCAGATCCTACAGGGAGCCCCTGAGGCTGCCCGTAATCCTACTCATACTTTAGCAATCCGTTTCTCTCTTAGTACATCCTTCTCCGGTTGTACGAATCTGAACGTGCCATCTGATTTCTGAGCAGGACCTGAATGGTGCACCCCATCTCCCCACTTTTTTCTCTCTGAAGAAGCTAAAATCAAGGTTGCAAGCTCAGTTCCTCAGGCCACTTCTGGCTCACAGATGTGTCTTCTTGAGCCTTCACCATGTTGGCCCTCGTATGCTCTTATATTTGGAAGAACAGTTGCCATCACTAAAAAATCAGGGTAATTCATGTAACAACTAAATGGTCAGCTTCTCTTGAGAAGTTAGAATTTCTGGCAATACTAGACCTGTGGTTCTACATTAGTGGTCTAGAGCTAAGTGGTAGCTGTCCACTGAACATAGGATATGGAGCAGAATGTAATTTCCTATTTGCCACCGTCTCCACCACCCTCTATAATCATCTTGATATTGAGGTTGCACGCTGCCTAGCATTTACTGTTGTCTTGTTTTCCTTAGAGTTAAGAGAGAAATAACATTTTTCTATTCTTTATGTTTAGTAAAAATTGGGAAAATAACAGCTAAGCCAGGTGGTGGGGGGCAGGATATGAGCAAATTTCTTTGTAGAAATAAAGACAATTCCTACTTTTTGCTATTGAATCCCCTGCCTACTTTACTAATCTTTGCTCCAAACGTCAAGTTTGCATTGGTTGGCTCAGAAACACATCTTTAGGTAAATCTGTCTTAAAGGCATCAAATGAGAGCTCAGGGTGAGCGCGAAAATAAATGAATTAGGACTGAATTAGGCTAAGATGAGCTAGGTGGGTTTTAGAATGAGTCCACTTTCACCCACATCTTCTCATTGCCCCACCCCTGAACTGTTAACTTCCTGAAACAGAGACTTCAGGAAAAGGGCTAGGCCAATTTTAGAAAAGTTAGAGACTACAGAGGATAACTAAAATTGATAAGGAATTGATCTAATCTTACTTTATATACCAACCTTCATTTATATCACCTCATTTTTACCTTTGGGCTTCACGATGGCTCAGAGGAAAATAATCCACATGCAATACAGCAGGGACAGGAGACAATTGGTTAGATCCCTGGGTCAGGAAGATGCCCTGGAGGAGGAAACAGCAACCCACTCCACTATTCTCTCCTGGATAACCCCATGGACAGAGGAGCCTGGTAGGTTTACAGTCCATGGGGTCACAAAGAGTCAGACACACATGAACAACTGTGCACCTGCCCTTATAAGAAGAGAAGGGAGAAAAGAGAGTTTGCATTCCCTTTCTCTCTCTCTCTCCCACCAGCCATGTGAGAGGATAGTGACTATCTACAAGCCAGGAAGAGAGAACTCACGAGAACCTGATGACGCTAGTAGCCCAACCTCAGATTTCCAGCTCCAGAATTGCGAGAAATAAATTCTGTTGTGTAAGCCATCTAGTTTGCAATATTTTGTTATGGCAGTCCAAGCTGACTAGTACAGAGTGTTTATGAATTTTCTAGACTTGATTGCCTGGGGTCAATTGGGTTAAGTGCTATATAGCAGGGGGTGAATCCCATCTCTCTGATACAGAAATGCTCTATTGCCAAAAGACAGCTTTGATAACAGGGAGGATGGCAAGTCCAGAGAGTGAGAGTGGGGTCCCCTAATAAGCTCCCCAGTTGCATCTTTTCTGGGGCAGAAACTTAGAGATGGAGGGATCAGGCTCTGCCCAGTGCAATGCTGATGTCCAGGGAACTATAGGGGTGAGAAATACTGAAGCCAGGATGGTAGAATGAGACAATATGGGCTGCGCATAGAGCCCAGATGTCACTCTATGCTCACCTTAGCCGCCAGCCTGAGACTCCAAAAATAAGAACTCATTTCCTTTTAGGTCCAAAGGAAATAACAGGAGGCCATACAAGGTATGGAAGTTAGGACTGCAGAGGCTGAAGTCCAAGGGCCTGGGTTCAATACTGTCCCTGGCACTAACTAGCTGGCTCTCTTTAGGTAGGTAACTTAATCTCCATGATTTAGCTTCCTCCTCCTCTAATGGGCATAACAATATGTGAATTCAATGGCTTTTAGTATGTAAAGTAACTCAGTGCCCAGCGCGCAGTGAGCACCCCCAAATGGTCTTTTGCTACATAATAACTCCAAGTACCATTCGCCAAGATGGGGAGAAAGTTCAGTTTGTTCCTGGATTTGCTTTCCCAAAACATTCCCAAAGAACCCCAAGGTCCACTTCTTGCTAGTCTCTGCTTTATACGTCAGGGAATAGTTGGCAAAATCCTCCTGAACAGGAGGTCAGCAAATGCAGACTGACCTTAAATTCTGTAGTCTCTGAAACTATGTTTTGATGCTCTAAGGAAACAATTACTTCTCCTTGCTCTCTGTGTAGGTGTTTTATAGGAGTAGTTGCTGCATGGAATTGACATTATTATAGTGCTGAACCTTGGCAGGAGACAAAACACCCTTTCTGTAATCAAGGGGTTTAGTTACAGAGTTTTTTCTGGTTCTACTTGCTCAGGAAAAAGGTGAGTCTTGCAGACCAGAAGGAACCAGGGGAGAAATGGAAGGGTCACTCAGGGCTGAGCTCAGGAACTCTTGCTCTGAATGGTAAGTATGTCAACAGGACACTCCTTGGGGTGGGGTGGGAGGGGGGTGGGAAATGGAACATACTGCAAGGAGAGTCTAATTTGCATCAGCCTTTGGGGGCTGGGGGAGTCCTTGGTGGCTCAGTAATAAAGAATCCGCCTGCAATACAGGAGACTGCCTACAATGCAGACGACGTGGGTTTGATCTCTGGGTCAGGAAGAGCCCCTGGAGAAGGGCATGGCAACTCACTCCAGTATTCTTGCCTGGAGAATCCTGTGGACAGAGGAGCCTGGCAGGCTATGGTCCATAGGGTTGCAAAGATTCGGACATGACTGAAGTGACTTAGCCCATGCACATGTTTCTTTTGGTTAGAGGTGAAATTCATTAACTCATGCTTTCATTCATCCATCCATTTATTAAGCTATTCATCCTTGCATTCATCCATCTGTTTATACATCCTTTTATCTATCTATCCATCCAACAAACGTTTACTTAGCACCTATTATGTGCCAGGCACTGTGCTAGGCATGGAGATGTAGTAATGAACAAGACAGAAAATGCCCTCAACGAGCTTACTTCCTAGGGGCAAAAGACAAGTGATAAACAAATAAAATACACAGTGTATCAATTGCTGATAAGTTCTTTGGACACTATAAATCAGGAAAGGGGACTAGGGAGCGCTGCTGCTGCTGCTGCTAAGTCGCTTTAGTTGTGTCCAACTCTGTGCGACCCCATGCACTGCAGCCCACCAGGCTCCGCCGTCCTTGGGATTCTCCAGGCAAGGACACTGCAGTGGGTTGCCATTTCCTTCTCCAATGCAGGAAAGTGAAAAGTGAAAGTGAAGTCACTCAGTCGTGGCCAACTCTTACGACCCCATGGACTGCAGCCCACCAGGCTCCGCCATCCTTGGGATTCTCCAGGCAAGGACACTGCAGTGGGTTGCCATTTCCTTCTCCAATGCAGGAAAGTGAAAAGTGAAAGTGAAGTCACTCAGTCGTGGCCGACTCTTACGACCCCATGGACTGCAGCCTACCAGGCTCCTCCGTCCATGGGCTTTTCCAGGCAAGAGTACTGGAGTGGGTTGCCTTTGCCTTCTCCGAGGGAACGCTGAGGGGTAAGCAATTTGACAGGTAATTTAGGAGGGTGGAACCAGGGCCTCAGGCTCCAGCAGTCCTTTCCTAGCAAGTGTGTATTAGTTATGTCCTGCCCTTTGCAATCCCGTGGACTGCAGTCCACCAGACTCCTCTGTCCATGGGATTCTCCAGGCAAAAATACTGGAGTGGGTTGCCATTTCCTTTTCCAGGGGATCTTTTCAACCCAGGGATCGATTGCAGGTCTCCTACATTGCAGGCAGATTCTTTACCACTGAGCCACCAGGGAAGCCCTCCTTAGCATGAATTTAAAAAACAAAAATGCAATAGTACCTTAGAGACCTCCCAAGGCTTATTGTACTGTAGCAACTGGGGCAACTCAGTGGCAGGCAGTTACCCACTGAGGCAGTCATTCAGGGCATGCACGTGTACTTGAAGAGGGCATCTGTTATTTTTGCCTGTGTAGCGTCAATCATCCATCTTTCTTTCTCTCTTTCTCTCTCTCTCTCTTTTCTTTGGCCATACTACAGCATGTGGGATCTTAGTTTCCTGACCAGTGATCAAACCAGTGACCCCTGCAGTGGAAGCACTGGGTCTTAACCACTGGATGGCCAGGGAAGTCCCCAGTCCTCTTTATATCTGTACCTGCGCCCTGGTTTTCCCTTGGGAAACCATTCTTCTCCCTTTCTCCTGTCCCTTGGTTTAGACGGGGCTGACTTCCTTCAGACTCCATGGTGCACATGTGACCCAGGTCTGGCCAATCAGTATGTTTATTTTCCCTGGTCGCACTGATTGGTTCAGACATAGATCCCTGACTGTGAAGCGCTAACGAGAGCCATCCTCCGGACTTTGCCTGTGTCACTGAGGAAGAGACATCTTTTTATTTGATGGATATAATATGATGAGGTACAATTTAAAAGTCTGCAGCTACCAGTGGCCATCTTTGCCATGTGAGAGAGAATCTGCTTGAGCGTGAAGCCAGCACTGAGATCTGAGGGATGAAGAGAGAGTAAGCCTTGATGATATCATTGGGTCCCTGGACTTAGCCGAGTCTGGTCTACCTACCCCTAGACTATCAGCTTTGCAGGATCATCATTTTCTCAAAAAAGCAGTCATTTTGATTTAGGATTCTGTCACATGTAGCCCAACAGTTCTGATTAACATGGTGCTCAGTGAAGATTTATTGAATAGATAACATCATCAGAACTTTCTGCTGGTAGGAACCTTAAGAGATCTGAATTCCATTCACTTTGTTTCCATTTCTCACATCAGGAGGTTCAATACAACACCTACTGTGTTATCTACTGGCTCTTCATATTGACCTTTGCAGCTTTAAAAAGGAATTTTATGTGTGTTTAGAGTCATGAAGTATAGGAAGTAGGACATGCCCTCTAAATATGTTTAGGTACTGATTTCAGTACGTTTCAAAGGTAATACATGTTGGCACTTCCCTGTGGTCCAGTGGTTAAGAATCTGCCTTGCAATGCAGGGGACATGGGTTTGATCCTTGGTGGGGGAACTAATATCCTATATGTCAGGGAGCAACTAAGCCTGTGTGCCACAACTAGAGAGCTCCTGCACCTCAATATAAGAAAGATAAAGATCCAGCAGGCTACAGCCAAGCAATTAATTAAATAAATAAATATTAACTCCCCCCCCGCCCCCCCACACACGCATATACCCACACACAAAAGTAATACATGTTCACTTTGGAGAATGTAGAGAAGCACAGAGAGAAAAATAAAAAGTATGTAACTACTCATATGGAAATAACTTGGTATGCCAGTTTTTTCTTTGTACCCATGTGTTTGAAATAAAATTAGAGTTGCACTCAAATACTCTTATAATCTGTATTTATTTTCAGGGAAAATATATTTTGACTGTTTTTCCATGCCAACAATTACCTTATAACAACTTATTTGACCATGATTTGGAAGTAATTTAAAGTTACAGAAAAGTACAAAGAATAGCATAATAAACATCTACACTCCCACCATGTACAATTAACAACTGTTAATATTTTGTTACATTTGCTCTGTCATTTTTAAAAGGAAAAACATTACTTACATATCCAAATTCTCCTAACAGTGAACCTTAATTTATTTTTCACCATTGTGAAAAACATTATGAAGAATATCATTATTGAACTGTAACTCTGTATACATCCATCATTCTCTCGGGTTAAATTCTTAGAAATATAGTGAAACTACATCCTAGTCAACACTGGGTTATTATAATTCCCATTATTTTTAACTATTATATTGGAGAAAGGTGACATTTTGTTATTGTCTTAATTTATATTTCTTTGATTCCTACTGATGAGAAATATGCTTTTTATGTACACTGGTAAATTTGTAATTTTTCTTTTGTGAATTACATTTTCAGGTCCTGTGTCCTTTACTCATTTGGGGTGTTCATCTTTTCTTTTTGAATTGAAAGACTTGTTTCAATATTAAGGATGTTTTTATCTAGCAAATATATTGTGCTGTGGCCCATTTGCCCGTCAGTTTTACTTCTGATGTTTACTGTCATAGGTAGATTTTTATTTTTTTTTGTAATAAAATTCATCTCCCTCATCCTTTATTTTTTCTGCCTTTATGCCATACTTAGAAATTCAATCTTCCCTTATCCCAAATTCTAAAATTATCTACCCCACATATTTTCAAGCACCTTGGGGTTTTTTTTTAACATAAAACTTTAAAAAGGAATTCTGATGTATGATATGAGGTAGGGATGGATTAGGGATGGTTAGCCATGAGTTACCACCAGTGGCTCAGTGGTAAATATTTCACTTGCAATGCAGGAGACACAGGAGATGCAGGTTCAGTCCCTGGGACTGGAAGATCCCCTGGAGGAGGGCATGGCAACCCACTCTGGTATTCTTGCCTGGAGAATCCCATGCATAGAGGAGCCTGGTGGGCTAAAGTTCATGGAGTGGCAAAAAGTTGGACACAACTGAGCATGCATGTACACACATGCACCTTGCCTTCTGTATATTTATGCCAATTTCTGGAAACGTTATTCTATTTCATTAATTTGTCTTAGCTCCATTAGAATTTTAGTCATTGTCTTCATAATGTAGTTTCCTATCTATTCTAAAAAGTGTTCTCTCTTCTTAAACTTTTTAGCTGTTGTTGTTCAGTCACTAAGCCATGTCTGACTTTGCAACTCCATGGACTGTAGCACACCAGGCTTCCCTGTCCTGCACTATCCTTCTGAGTTTGCTCAAACTTATGTCCATTGAGTCAGTGACACCATCCAACCATCTCATCCTCTGTTGCACCCTTCTCCTCCTGCCCTCAATCTATCCCAGCATCAGGGTCTTTTCCAATGAGTCGGCTCTTTGCATCAGGTGGCCAAAGGACTGGGGCTTCAACTTCAGCATCAGTCCTTCCAGTGAATATTCAGGGTTGATTTCCTTTCAGATTGACTGGCTTGATCTCTTTGCAGTCTGAGGGACTATCAAGAGTCTTATCCAGCACTACTGTTTCGAAAGCATCAATTCTTCAGCACTCAGCCTTCTTTATGGTTCAACTCTCACATCTGAACTGATTATTGGAAAAACCATAGGTTTGACCATATGGACCTTTGTTGGCCAAGTGATGTCTCTGCTTTTTAATACACTGTCTAAGGTTCATCATAGCTTTTCTTCCAAGGAGCAAGCATCTTTTAATTTTGTGGCTGTTGTCCTCAGTGATTTCCCAAGAAAATAAAATCTGTCATTGTTTCCACTTTTTCCCTGTCTATTTGCCGTGACGTGATGGGACTGGATGCCATGATCTTCATTTTTTGAATGCTTTGTTTTAAGCCAGGATTTTCACTTTCCCTAATTTTTATTTATTCTTGTGCTTTTATTTCTCTAAATTAAGTTATGACCAGCCTAGATAGCATATTGAAAAGCAGAGACATTACTTTGCCAACAAAGGTCCGTTTAGTCAAGGCTATGGTTTTTCCAGTGGTCATGTATGGATGTGAGAGTTGGACTGTGAAGAAAGCTGAGCACCGAAGAATTGATGCCTTTGAACTGTGGTGTTGGAGAAGACTCTTGAGAGTCCCTTGGACTGCAAGGAGATCCAACCAGTCCATTCTAAAGGAGATCAGCCCTGGGTGTTCTTTGGAAGGAATGATGCTAAAGCTGAAACTCCAGTACTTTGGCCACCTCATGTGAAGAGTTGACTCATTGGAAAAGACCCTGATGCTAGGAGGGATTGGGGGCAGGAAGAAAAGGGGACGACAGAGGATGAGATGGTTGGATGGCATCACCGACTTGATGGACATGAGTTTGAGCGAACTCTGGGAGATGGTGATGGACAGGGAGGCCTGGCGTGCTGCGATTCATGGGGTTTCAAAGAGTCGGACACGACTGAGCGACTGAACTGAACTGAACTGAACTGAACTGAACAGATGAGCATGAGCACAAACAGTGGGGGCTTTTCATTATAAACCTGCCTAGGATTCCATCTCAAGAAATTCTGATTCACTGGGCCAGATGTGGGGCCTGGGCATCTTTCAGAAATAAGTGGTGGTGGTGGCTTAGTCACTAAGTCGTGTCCAACTCTTGCGAGCCCATGAACTGTAGCCCGCCAGGCTCCTCTGTCCATGGGACTCTCCACACAAGAATACTGGAGTGGGTTGCCATTTCCTTCTCCAGGGGATCTTCTTGACCCAGGGATCAAACCCAGGTCTCCTGCATTACAGGCAGATTCAGAAATAATTATTAACAGATAAATCACACATACCCCCCCCCACCATGGAATAGATGCACTGTACATAGATGGCTTTCTAGTTGGTGGTGAGTACCCCACAAGACAGTCCCAGATTAAGAATCACTGCTCCAGCTCCAAAGGATTAAAAAAAATTTAAAGATACAGTTTTACATTAAAAAATTTTAAAGATATGCTTAATTTAAAAAAAAAATAACTATTACGGTTTTATTTTTTTTCTGTTTTATTTTTATTTTTATTTATTTATTTTTATTTTAAAATCTTTAATTCTTACATGCGTTCCCAAACATGAACCCCCCTCCCACCTCCCTCCCCATAACATCTCTCTGGGTCATCCCCATGCACCAGCCCCAAGCATGCTGTATCCTGCGTCAGACATAGACTGGCGATTCGATTCTTGCATGATAGTATACATGTTAGAATGCCATTCTCCCAATATTACAGTTTTATAACACTGTGTCAGAGTTCCCCTCTTCTCTCACTTCTAGCCAGTTTCCAAGTCCAAGATGTTCTCCTGGGACCACCTGAGGTACTCTTATGTAATTGTTCAAGGGATTTAGCTCAGGCTTTGACATTTCTAAAAGCTCCTCCAGGTCATTTTAATGTATAGTTGGAGTCAGTAACCAGTGGTTAGGAATTCCTTCTTATTCTTGACTCATTCTACAGTTCGTGTAGAATTCTGAGTTAGTGGGGATTTTGATCTTGGCTATGTATCAGAATCATGTGTGGAACTTAAAATACAGACTGAGCTGAATATCTGTGTTCAATATTGGTCATCTGTATCAAAGAAAAATAAATATAATCCTACAGGTAGTTCTAACACAGAGTCAGGGCTGGATACCTATTTTGCAGGCAACTGTCCTTTTTAAATTATCAGTCTTACTTTTCAGGTGAGAGCCTACTTGTTTAAACACCTGGGCATAGACTTGACCCAGTGTATCAACATTCACCACATCCTAGTAGAAGTATGTTTCAAACTTAAGCATTTAACAGAGCCACTGGGACAGCTAGCTGGATTCCCATCCCCTCAGCCCACTCCCCCGAGTTTCTGATTCAGTTGATATGGGCCTGATGGTTTGCATTTTTAACAGGTTCTCAGGTGATACTCTGAAGAAGGAAATGGCAACCCACTCCAGTGTTCTTGCCTGGAGAATCCCAGGGACGGAGGATCCTGGTGGGTTGCACAGAGTCGGACATGACTGAAGAGGCTTAGCAGCAGCAGGAACAGCAGGTGATACTCATATTGTTCATGGGATTCTTGAGGCGAGAATACTGAAGTAGTTTGCCATTCCCTTCTCCAGTGGAACACACTGGTCCAGGGACCACACTTTGAGAACCATTGAGCTATAGCATTTATACAAATATTAATGTTAGACTTATTCCATGATAGAGCGATTGCTCCATTGCAATGAGTTTAAGCATGGGCTCCAAGGTGCGGGCTTCAGACCACTGAGAAGTGAGGGTAAGAGGCATACAAAATAGAGGCGCCATGCACCTGTATTGCTAAGAATCGCTTCAAAAGGATTTTGTGAAATCTCTAGGACTATAATCTCTAGTCTGACATTACTCGGGTAACTTCTTACATATCCCTCCATTCCAATTCTGTGACCATTATTGTGGGTGTTGCTGCTGCTGCTGCTGCTGCTAAATCGCTTCAGTTGTGTCCGACTCTATGCGACCCCATAGACGGCAGCCCACCAGGCTCCCCCGTCCCTGGGATTCTCCAGGCAAGAGCACTGGAGTGGGTTGCCATTTCCTTCTCCAATGCAGGAAAGTGAAAAGTGAAAGTGAAGTCGCTCAGTCGTGTCCAACTAGTAGCGACCCCATGGACTGCAGCCTACCAGGCTCCTCAGTCCATGGGATTTTCCAGGCAAGAGTACTGGAGTGGGGTGCCATGGCCTTCTCTGAGGGAAAGCCCTAGTGATTGTTATTTAGGGAAGGACCCATCTTTTAGAATTGGGTGGATCAATCATTTAGACGGTTATAGAACCATCCCCCAACCCACCACCAACCAATTTGGAAGCATCATCTTTTAACTTCTATCTGCAATGAAGCCAACTAAATTTCTAAACTGAGACACAGATCATGACACTGTACTGTGGAAACACTTCAATGATTCCCCATGGCTGTTGAGATAAAATTCAAAATTTTTAACATGGTTTCACAAGTTGCATCCCCAGAAAGTAAATTCTAAGATGGAGTTTAGCATGAACACTGCTTATTAGGGGATGCCTTTGGGATTAATGGGGCTTCCCTGGTGGTTCAGATGGTAAAGAATCTGTCTGCAATGCAGGAGACCTGGATCCGATTCCTCGGTTGGGAAGATCCTCTGGAGAAGGGCATGGCAACCCACTCTGGTATTCTTGCCTGGAGAATCCTGTGGACAAAGGAGCCTGAAGCCCATGGGATCACAAAAAGTCAGACAGGCCTGAGTGACTAATGCACTTGGGGTTAACACCTGGAAGAGGGGATGGAAACATGAGTGGGCAGAAAGGGTCAAGCCGAGATGTAGGCCCAGTGACAGCTGCAAGTTGATCATGTGGGGAGCTCTCGAGTTAAAGTGGTCCATCCAGGTGGTCCTGAGTTGAGCCAAGATGGCCAAGTCTATATACCCTCAATGGATGTCAGTTGCACGGTGAAGGGTATGACATGGGTGAGGCAGCTCTCAGCAGTTAGGTCAGTCCTTGAAGGGCCTGATAGCTGAAGGCTGGCTGTTGACAGCATGCTCAGCATCCAAGGTATCAAACTCCTCCTTGCAGGGGGCTTGAGTGTGTAGCACAGTGTCTCCCACGCATGGCCACCGCATTCTTTCAATCTGGCTGCCTCTCTAGTGCCTTTCTGTCTACTTCTCAGGCACATTGTTTTTTCTTTCAGTCTCTCAAGCTCACCTTTCTGCCCCAGGGCCTTTGCACATGCTCTCACCTCTGCCTGGACTGTGTTCTCTGCATTCCTGACCTCTCCTCCCACCCCACATTCAGACACTCCAGCTCATTCTTCAGGTCTCTGCACCAGTGTTGCTTCCTCTGGGGAACTTTCCTGACCCTCCACCCAAATTAGGATTCTGGAATATACTTTCAAAGCTTAGACACCTGCCAAGACTCACTTCTGCCTCTTTCCTTGGGGTTCCAGGTGGAAAGAGATGGGCCTGAATGCCAGGTGAGCTGGCTAGATGGGGTAAGTGAGATGCTTTATATGTGGTGTGCTGACTTCCCTTCAAATTGAGCTCAGACTTTTGGAAAACTTTGCCCTGTTTCCCTATTCTAGGTTGGGACCAGAGTTTAAAAGGCGAAGCAGCAAGGGCCACAATCAGAATGAGGAGATGGAAATGGAAAGTGAAATTTAGGAGGATAAACTCAAGTGCCCTTGATCAGACATCCCTCTTAACCAGGGGATTCTCCTTCTTGTGTTAAATCATAGAGATTCAGGCTTTCATCCTATTGAATTAATAACAATATAATAGTAGCAATGCTGCTGAGTGTTCACTATGTAATGCTATGGTTTTTTAATATAAATTAATTTATTTTAATTGGAGGCTAATTACTTTACAATATTGTATTGGTTTTGCCATACATCAACATGAATCCACCATGGGTGTACTGCTGTGTTTTCTGTTTACTTTCCTTATCTCACTAATCCTTATATCAGCTCTGGGAGAAGGACTATCATTTCTCTCTGTTGAAGAGACTGAGGTACACTGGAGTTAAGTAATTTGCCCAGGATCATACTTGTAATTAGTGACAGAGCTGGACTTTGAAGCAGGGTTGTCTGATGAGGGAACTGCCAGGCCAAAGCAGCTTGCATCGGGCCTCTCTGATGTGGGAGCCTCCCTGGACTTCCCCAAGGGGCTGGAGCCTCTGGTCCCAGTCCCCGGTCCTCAGCAGTTCTCCCAGACCCACCTCTGCTGCTGGTTGTGTTTCTCCACCCCATCCCCCCACCCCCTCCCCCTTCAGCCAGCAGGGCTGCTGAAGTCCCAGCATGCCTCAGGCTGCAGCCAGCCTGAGTTATGACATAACTCACCTGAAAACTCCCCTGTAAAGGGAAAGGGGCCAATCAAATGTGAGTTATTCTTATTGTAAGCTCCCCAAAGCCAGGGACCTTGTATGATTTATCTTGGTATAACCCATAGTATTGGGAACAGGGCCTGACACATAGCACACAATAAATGTTTATGGAATTGACTGGAGTTTTCAGAGAGATGGGAGACTAAACACACACACACACAAACTGATACACATGTTATCCACACACAGACACACACATACACAGACATTACACCTACACACCCTCCACACACAAACACCTACCCTCTCTACTCATACAGACACAGTCTACACACACACACACACACAGATTCTTTCCTGTGGGTGTGAATTTGCATCTGTGATCTTTGCTTCCCATGGCATGGTGTGTGTATAACTCCATCACTCATTTTAATTACATTATTGTGGGCTCTATTTGGCCGTTGGCTATTTTTGAGACCAAATTAGAAATTTAAAAACAGCCATCTTTCTTCCCGAAGAAACTTATTACAGCCATTACCCTGGATGGGGCGGTGGAGAATGGGGGCTTGGGGAGTGGGTGGAGGGGGCTTATTTACATGGGAGTCCCTTTTGTTCTGTTTGCAATTTTTTAAAAAAATCACATATGTATATTATCTTTTCAAAGCATACAAATAAAGACACTTAAATAAAGAAAAGAAAATAGCCACCTTGCTTCAAAAACAACCACTGACTTATATAAAAGCTTTTATAAGTGGGTTAGTTAGAGATTAAAGTGGAGGCCTGTTCTGGCCGGGTTCACAGGCCTCTCAGGGACACGTTGCCTCCACCCAGAGGGCAAGGCCGCCAGCATAGCAGCAGACAACCATCTGGGGCCTGGGCTCAGCTCACCACCCTGAGCCTGGATGAGACCAGACGGCATCTCCTCTCAAGCTTGCGTGGAGAAACCCTCCTTGAAGCCCCTCTGTCGAAACCCCATACATCCATTTAGCTTTTCTCTTTGCTGGGTCAGTGACAGATCTGCAAGGATTAGGGGAGGTAAGCTCTGAAATCTACTCAGTAAGATAAAAATCTGTCCCTTCATTCTCAGGCTCAAGTGGAAATGATTAAATCTGAGGAGTCGGGCTCAGAGGGCGGGAATCTGGCTGTAGCCTTTGAGTTTGAAGTCATGTCGTGTCCTTTTCTGTGATTTTAGAATCACTGGCATCTGGTCCCCCGACTCCATGGCAGCTGTTTGGAGCCTTGGAGTCAAACCCAGGGAGGATTGGGGCCTCCGAGGTGGACAGAATACTTACAAGCAGCTAATGAGAGAGCCTGGGCTTTCTTCTGAGTCCAAGATATTCCTGGAGGGATTAATTTTTATCAAATGACTTCTTAATGAGAGACTGCTTACCTCCAAATTTGGAGACTTTAAAGCTCCTGAAATTTAAAACTAATCAGCAGGCTGGTCTGCTTTGAATGTGAGGAGTTCACACAATCAGAAGCTCAAAAGAAGAAAGAATGAGTTAGTAAGAGCCAGGAGCTAGCAGAGTGGAAAACATTAGCTTGAAATTGGGCAGGTGGCCTTGCTCTGTATCCCCAGAAGAGGCACTGAGGTGTCGGGTTGAGATCTGAAATTGGGGTCCTGTGGGCTGGCTCTAACTTGTAGATGTGTTTTGTGGAATCCACATATAATTTTAAATTGGGGGAAATTCCATGTACAAATGTGTTTTGGGGGCTTCCTCATGAAATCAGAAACTCTGAAAGCGGCAGGCCAGCATCCCAGCAGAGCTGACAATCTCCTTGAGCTGTGTGAGTTCATTTGCCACAATTCAAAGTTTCCCTGTAACCTTTCAGTGTGTGTATCATGCTAGGGCTTCCCTTTTGGTTTAGACAGTAAAGAATCCTCCTGCAATGCAAGAGACCAAGGTTTGATGCCTGGGTCAGGAAGATCCCCTGGAGAAGGGAATGGCTACTTGCCTGGCCCTTGCGAGTTTCTTCCCCAGATGAACCACACTCATGTTTAGAAAGACCATCAATTCAGTTCAGTCACTCAGTCGTGTCCCAACACTTTGTGACCCCATGGACTGAAGCATGCCAGGCTTCCCTGTCCATCACCAACTCCTGGAGATTGTTCAAACTCATGTCCATTAAGTCAGTGATACCATTCAACCATCTCATCTTTTGTCATCCCCTTCTTCTCCTGCCTTCAATCTTTCCCAGATCGAAACACCATGGACAGACTGTTTTGCAAATCTGGGGATCATTTGGTAGACAAGTGAGGCCAAGTCTACTCTACTGGGCTGCGTTGGGAGAATTCCTTCCCTCTAACCCACACTGGTGTTCTGGTTTGGCTGCCCCTGTGACTCAACTTCAGTGACTAATGTCTCTCACACCTCGTGATGGACAGACTCTAAGATGGTCCCAAATTATCCCCATGTCCTGATACTCCTGTTACTGTATAATTCTCTCCTCTTAACCTGCAACTTACTTCTAACCAACAGAACATAGCCAAGGTGACAGGATGTCAGGCCTGTGGTTACATTACATAAGATGGGAGCATCTGTCTTGCTAACAGACGGCCTTCCTTTGCTGGCTTTGATGGAGCAAGTGGCCTAGCTGGGCAGGCCCATATGCAAGGATCTGAGAGCGGCTGATGGCCAACAAGCAGCTGGGAACTCGAGGGTGACTTCTGGCCAACAGCCGGGAAGAAACAGGCCCTAGCCTGACAGCCCATAAGGACCCAAATTCTGCCAATAACCACATGGGCTTGGAGGTTGATTCTACCCCAGCTGAGCCTTCACATGAAATCACAGGCCTGGCTGACACCTTGACTGTAGCCTTGAGAGACCCTCAAGAAGAAGACAGAGCTAAACCCAAACTCCTGAGCCATGGAAATTTTGAGAAACTCAATTAACTGTGAGTCATTTTATTGTTTTCTCTGTAGCGATAGAGAGGTAACAAAGACTCCCTTCGGATCTGGAGTCTTAACAGCTACATTCCTTCTCAGTTTGACCCCATCTCTGTCTACAGTAATTTTACTTATTATTATATAGGACCGCTAAGTGCTGCTATTGATTCTCCTAAATCTGGATCATGTGCCAGAATAGACTTTTCTTGAGAAGGATGTGGGAGAGGGTATGGCCACATTCAGTTCACATCTCTTTTGTATCATTTACTAATGTATCTCACCATAAAATATTTGTGTGTACCTTGTTGGCTGGGACTCTGTCTTGTTCATCCTGATATTAGAGTTGCTAAACATGATGAGTACATGCCCAGTAAATAGGTGTTGCCTGAATGGATACAGCTGAAGGGTTGAATTATCCTTTTGTTATTGTGGTTCAGTTGCTAAGTCTTATCTTAGCCTTATCTGGTCCTTCTCTTCTCCTGGGCACACCAGAGGATGGCACAGCCCTACTCCCATGAAGTTGGGCAGGGCCATGTGCTTAGTTCTGCACCATGGGCTGGAGTGGAAGTGATACATATCACTTCCGGGCCAATGCATTTAATTTCCGTGATGAGCCCACCCCTCTCGCGCCCCCCTGCTATGGTGACCAAGGAGGCTTCATGCTGTACAGGGTGCAAAACAAGACCCCAGGGCCTCCATCATTCTGGGCCCCCAAGTGTCTAGAAGGATCACCGCCCTCACTGACCTTGCTGTGTATGTACAGTGAGAAGGAAATAGAAAGTGTGAGATTCCGGAGTTAATATGTTACCACAGCAAAACCTAGACTATCTTGAATAAAACACCTCTTAAAAGACAGAAGCAAATTATACCTTACTCTATTTCCTCTTTCATCTCTTACTCTTTTAAGAAATATAAAAGCTGCTAATACTTCTGATGCTTCTGATAATACATAAGTATATCAGAACTCCCACCCATCCTGAGAGACTCAGTTCTGTGGGAAGCCCCCCCCCTACCCCCACCCCAAGCAGAGTTAGAGGAATCTTCCTCTAGGCTCCCACGACATGCTCATCATCCCTCTATTAGAGCACTTAGCACACTATTGAAATGATTTGTGTACGTCTATCTCTCCCTCTAGACTCTAAGTGTCAGAAGCCTCCTTTATTTCCCTCTTAAAAATCTGGGGAAAATACACCAAAGGAAGGATAAATACAGATAAAAGGCAGCTGCACTGAGGCTCTCCTCCACCTTTATCCAGCAATGTTTTAGTTAAGGGTCTTTTGATTGCAGGTAACAGAAATCTAGTCTCGCTAGTTTAAGTGAGAAAGAACATGTATTGGAAGGATACAGTAGTTCTTGGAATCCAAAGAAAAGATGAATGAACAACTCAAGGAATCACAGTACCCAGGGCAGCGCTGGACTTTATCACAGTCCCTCTACAGTTATGTGGTGGCCTGACACATCTTCCAGCTCCCAGACTCAGGGTCCAGGAGAGAGAATCCAATTGTGGCAGCTTGGGTTAAGTATCTGCTCCCCATCCAGTCATCAATGACTGGGAGAAGTGTCATGCAGTTGAAACATGAGCTGTGGCTTTGCAATATGGTGATTCTCAGAGACAATGGGGCAGGTAAATCATCTAATAGATGCTCATATCAGATGATTACCTTGCCTAACCTTCAGAAAAAGTATCTACTTGCCTCACAGCTCTGTAGACTTGACACTTCCTGATAAATTCCAACCATTCCTGAAACCTCCCTTAAATGTCCCAAATCACCCCAGATTTCTGAAGAAATACCTGGACACACCATCTCTTTCTAGATACCACAATGTGCCCAGGAGTTTGGGTGGTCTTGGTTGCCCTTATCTGGCTACTCTGTTGCTCCCAGTTGCTCTTCTCTTGGATGGTTCTCAACATCCAGAGCCTTGGGCTCCACTCTTGGGCTTTATCATCCGCAGCTGAGGCTGATCACTCAGCCAAGCCTGACTGTTGGCTGGGCCTGACAAGGAGCTTCCCCATGTGAGACTCATAGAAAGTGTTTGTTGAATTAAATGAAAATAGATTACTCCATGCTAGATTGTGTTTCCTCTTATCAGCCCTTCCTGGAATGGAAAATCAAAAGCAAACTGGAGTTCTGCAGGGAAGAGGGTGTGCACCATCAATTCTGGAAACAAATCAAGTCCTCTCCCCTTAATCCTGGCATTCATTGTCATTTATTCATTCATTCATCCATCCATTCAACAAGCATTTTCCTATTATGTCAAGTGTTTTCCTAGGTCTGCTCCTGCTGCTGCTGCTAAGTCACTTCAGTCATGTCCGACTCTGTGCGACCCCATAGATGGCAGCCCATCAGGCTCCCCTGTCCCTGGGATTCTCCAGGCAAGAACACTGGAGTGGGTTGCCATTTCCTTCTCCAATACATGAAAGTGAAAAGTGAAAGTGAAGTCGCTCAGTCATGTCTGACTCTTCATGACCCCATGGACTGCAGCCTACCAGGCTCCTCCGTCCATGGGATTTTCCAGGCAAGAGTACTGGAGGGGGTGCCGTTGCCTTCTCCGTTCCTAGGTCTAGGGATATTAAAATGAAAAGCATCTTGTCTTGCCATTAACTCAGGTTGCAGGGTGGGGGGCTGGTGCAGAATTTCTGGGTGATAAACAAGCCATAAAGTCTTATTAAAAGAGTGTATTGTAGAGAGGCCTCAATATGAATCCTGCCTCCACTACTTCCTACATACTTGACCTTGGACAAGTTATTTGACCTTTTAGGATCTTATTTGCTTTAAGACAAAAGAAGGCAAAAATCATATCAGCTTTGCATGTTGTATTAGACATAATATACAAAGTTAGTATATAATAGACTATAATTATAACTATTAATATCATTACAAAATCCAATTTTTAAAAAATAAACATGCTTTTTACATAATTTCCAGGGTTTACACCATTGTCTGAGACATAGAAAGCCCTAAATACATAATTTTTGAGTGAATGAATCCATTATTTCTTGTGTGCTTATCTCATATTAGGCATTTGTGCATGTATCTATAAAGCAACTTTGAAAGACAGTACAGTATAGAAGTTAAGACCATTCTTTATCTTTAGTATTAGAAATATTCATGATTGAAGCCTTGCAATGAATTTGGACTCTGTTTCTAGAAGAAGAACCTGTGAAGAGGCTTCCTCTGCAAATGATGAAACTAGTTTCAGGAGAAACTTGTAAGAAAGTGAGGGAGGCAGGATAAAGCAGAGTAAGTAGCTAGACAAAGATGTGGTGGTTTCTGCGTCTCAGTCTGGCTTCAGTGCAATCCTGTTGAGAGCTCCAGAGCTGCATCAGAGTCAGTATTGCCTTGAAAAAAGGGGGCTGGCTTTTGTACTCACATCAGTCAGCTATTGGCTGCAGGTGGCCCTAGGCAGGAGCATCATAGTCGCTGAAGCATCTCCAGGCAAGGGGGATCTCATTGACTTCAAGAGGAATGTAAGTATTATGCTGTAGAGTCAAGATCAGGAGCTGGGCACTATCAAGGGGGCATAGTGGGAAACCGAGAGCATAAGCTATAGTCTTCTGAGTATCCTCACTAAAAAGGAGGCCCCTACAATTTATGACACATGAGGGAACTGACAGATCAAGAGCTTAAATAATTCATCCACGATTATCTAGCTCTAAGCAAAAAGTGAATCCCAACAACTACTATGTGTTCATAAAAATAACTACCAGTTGTTAATTAAATTACCATATGCTAGGTAGTGAAATAAATGCATTACATGCCCTGTCTCATTTACTGCTCATAGCAAACCTACAGGGTAGGTAATCTTATTATCCCCCAATGAAAATGAGGAAACACATTACATAACTAGCCCCAAATCACATTACTAGCAGTGGCATGGTCAGGATTCAAAATTAAATATGTCAGACTCCAAAACCGAAGAATATTAACCACAACTCAAGGAAAACATCCTGAGGTATTAATGCTTATTTCTCTCCCCACAGATTTCCCTTCCCTTTCTCCCATTCCTTTCACTCTATTCAATCAGGGAGCAATCGGTGCACTTTCCTCACGGGACATTTGAAGAGGAGTGGAACCAGAAGAGAGTTTCCTTTTGGGCTTTTCTCTCAAAGCCTAAACCTTTTATTAGTGAAAAGAGATTTAAGACCAGAGACAATGACTTGAAGAAATGGAAAGATGTCATTTGTTTCATTTGATTTAGGGTTTGGTACCCTGGAGAAGGAAGGAGAATATGAACAGCAAGGCAGGGAAAGGAGAGAGGGAGAAAGAACAGATTTTTGATCCTGGAGCAGCAGAGATGAACCTTATTTCCCAGTAGCACCACTGGGAGAAATCACAAAATCCCAGGGAGGAAAGACTGTGTGATGCTGCTAGGAAGATGGGACCACAGGACTATTTCCAAACATTACAAAGAAGCATGGAGAGGGAGTGGATGAAAAGGAGCCATGTGGACAGGGACAATGGATGTAGCAGTGGCCACCTTTGTGTAGGCCCATGACTGAACATCAAATGCAGCCACTCTGGATGTAAAAGACAAGGTGTGACTGACCCCAGCAAGGAGTGAAGTTAAATTTTTTCCAGAGATCAGAGGATAAAGAGCAGGCAGTCAGATAAAGTCAAACTGAAAATAAAGAAGGAATATTTATTACCCATCAGAGCTTAAAGTTTGAAATGTGTACCTATGATGAATAGAAAAAGAATTGGCCTTGGGGAAGGCCAATGTAAAGACAGTGGCCTGCATTTGGCGAATGCAGAGAACTTTCTTGTACCCAACGCAGCATGGCTGGCTGGTCATAGAAAGGCAAACCCTTACTTATCTATTTGGGTTGTTTTACTCACTGTCCCTACCAGGATGGTGGGAGTTACTGAAAGTTGAGATCTAGGTAAATAAAGCAAGAACCCTGATAGAGTTACTGCCTCAATGAAAGGGGGTTTAGACAAATTATACCCATCAGCCCTGGGAAACAAATTGGGGAATTTGTCACTTAGCAGGGCTCTGGGTTGGAAAATTACAAAATCACTTCATCCATGAGAAAGTGAAATGCCGAGTCTGCACCTCATGTAATGTTAAAAATCAAATTTACACTACTGATTCCTGGATTTCTAACGAGAAATTCACCTTAAAAGCTTGTTCTCTACTGGTAAAACCCCCAAGGTTCCCTGCAGATACAAATGCAAAATTACTCCATAATAACATTACCATAACCTTAGGCTTTATGGGATTTCTATGATATAAACAATCCACACCAGGATTTCACTGTCATTAAAAAATTACAAATAATAGAAAGAAACTTTCAACCATGAGGAAGAGTCAGCAGACACTACAAACAATAAAATTAGCAACCCCAGGAATGTCAAGCAGAAGAGTAATCTGAAAGACACAATAAGTCCATTTAAATTTTTAAAGAGATTAAAAAATGGAAATCAACCTGAAGGAACAGAATACTATGAAAATAATAACAAGCAAATTTGAAAGAGAATCAAATAGAATGTCTGCCAACAAAAAATGTGGTCACAGAAAATAAAGGCTCAATATATATGTTAACAGATTAAACACCACTAAAGCTATGCTTTTCCCAGTGGTTATGTATGGATGTGAGAGTTGGACTATAAAGAAAGCTGAGCGCTGAAGAATTGATGCTTTTGAACTGTGGTGTTGGAGAAGACTCTTGAGAGTCCCTTGGACTGCAAGGAGATCCAACCAGTCCATCCTAAAGGAGATCAGCCCTGGGTATTCATTGGAAGGACTGATGTTGAAGCTGAAACTCCAGTACTTTGGCCACCTGATGCGAAGAACTGACTCATTTGAAAATACCCTGATGCTGGGAGGGATTGGGGGCAGAAGGAGACAGGGACGGCAGAGGATGAGATGGTTGGATGGCATCACCAACACGATGGACATGTGTTTGGGTGGACTCTGGTTGGTGATGGACAGGGAGGCCTGGCGTGCTGTGGTTCATGGGATCACAAAGAGTTGGACATGACTAAGCGACTGAACTGAACTGAAAAGAGAATTGTTGATATATAAGACAGAGCTGAGAATACTACCTAGAATAAAGATCACAGAGAAGAAGAGATGAACAAGTTATGGAGCACAGAATATGAGAACAATTCTAGAAAGGAAAAAATAGAATGAGAAATAGGCATTATTCAATGAAAATTTTCAGACCTTGGGAAGCACAATGAGTTCTGAACAGGATAAATAAACATATATCCACATCTAGACACATCAAGTTGAAACTGAAAAATAACAAAGAAAATAATGAAGACAATGAATCTATCTATAAAATGAAAAACAGATAGAGGACAATAAAAACCCAGAAGAATGGAATAGTCCCTTCAAAATTCTGAAAAAGAAAACTGTCAATCTAGAATTCCATACTCAGTTTAAATACAAATAGTGAAGGTAACACAAAGACATCTCTATGTAGAAAAGATGAAAAGAGTTCAGTGCTCCCAGGGATGTACTGCAGTGAAAATATATTGAACACAGAATGACGGAGCAGGGTACCAGAAGCATTACTGAGCAAACAAACTGGTGGCATCTGTGAGTAAATAAAGAATTTCTCCTAAAAATAGTAACTAATATTGGGGGAGAGTGTAAAATCCAGGTGGAAATAAACTAGATAAAAAAATGAATCAGATGAAAGGAAAGAGATGAGAGTTAAAGCTTTCTAAGGTCTTTGTATTATTTTGGAGGAGAGTACAAAGAGTGATGAAGTACAGAGAAGAAGCATGTATTTTAAAAACTTAAGAGAAACTACTAAAAGAATAGAAATGAAATATATAACTTCCAAAACAGTAAAGAGGAAAGAATATCTAATTCAATATAACAGAAGGAATAGAAACTATATAAAAAGTTAGATAAAATCACAAATTAAGATGGTCAAAATAAATCCAAATGTACAATTATGATAAATGTAAATAGATCATTGTCATCAGTTAACATACAAGGATTCCTGCATTGGATAAAAAATATATCCAAATACTACTTGAGATACACCTAAAGAGAGATTTTTTTAAAGTAATGGGATGGAAGAAGATATCCCAGGTAAATATTAATGATAAGAAGTCTGGTGTATCCATAGTAGAATAAGATAAAATAATGAAATTATTTAATACAATAAAGTTTAATTATGGATAGAAATGACTGTTATATAATTACTGGAGAGAAAATTCACCAGTAAAATACAAATACCCAAACCTATATTCAACTAATAACTTCAAAACATACAAAGCAAATGTGCTATAATTACAAGAATATCGACTCAATGGACATGAGTTTGAGCAAACTCCAGGAGATAGTGAAGGACAGGGAAGCCTGATGAGCTGCAGTCCATGGGGTTACAAAGTGGTGGACACAACTGAATGACTGAACAACAGCAATAGTCACGGAGAGAAATTTTAATAAACAGTTCTCAGAAACTGACATACAGAGGAAATGAAAAAGAAGGATTTGCCCTTCTGAACATCACAACTAATAAGCTTGGTTTAATGAGCCTGTTTAGGATATAAAACCTAAAATTTTGAATATATTCTTGTTAAGCACCCATAGAATAGTTATCAAAAAATTCCAAGGCTACAAAGCTAGTCTCAGAAAATACCAAAGAATCAATATTAAGTAGACCACTTCCTTGACAATGCAGTAAACTCAGGGAAAAAAAGGCAGAAAAGCAGTCCAACTCTCTCCTCATTCCAGTGGGAAAGTAATTGTTAGTCACTCAGTCATGTCTGACTGCTTGCAACCTTTATGGACTTGGCGACTTTGCGACTCTTTATAGACTGTAGCCCACCAGGCTCACCTGTCCATGGAATTCTCCAGGCAAGAATACTGGAGTGGGTTGCCATTCCCTTCTCCCAGGGATCTTCCCGACCCAGGGATCAAATCTGGATCTCCTGCATTGCAGGCAGGTTCTTTACAATCTGAGCTACCAGGGAAGCCCCCAGTGAGAAACTATTATACTTTTAAACAGTTCATGTGTCAAAGAAGAAGTCTGATGGACATTAAAAGATATTTAGACATTAACAACAATGAAAGACACTTCCTATTAAAACATTGCAGATACTGACTCTGAAAATTCATATGGAAGAGCAAAAGTTCAAGTTCAATAGAAATGAGGGAAATGCAAAGTAAAATAGCAATGAGATTCTTTTACACCTCTCAGTCTGTCCAAATGTTTGAAAAAGTCTCATGATGACAAGCCCTGACAAGGATATGACATGATGGAAACCTCAGCTCTACGGCTAGTGGTGTAAATGCTAGAGCAGTTCTGAAGCATCGAGAAACTAGACCCTGCATACCCTCCAACTCAGAATTCTCTATGCTTATGCCCTGGACTAGCCATCACCCATTAGTGGGTTGTGAAGTCAAATGGTCCTAAACAGCCGTCACAGTGAAAGAGGAAAAGGGAAATACTAAGGTGCAATGTGGATTTCCCTGGAGGCTCAGTCAGTAAAGCAACCGCCTGCAACGCAGGAGACCTGGATTTGATCCCTGAGTTGGGAAGATCCCCTGGAGGAGGGCATGGCAACCCACTCCAGTAGTCTTGCCTGGAAAGTCCCATGGACAGAGGAGCCAGGCGGCTACCATCCAAGGGGTCACAAAGAATCGGACACAACTGAGCACACACACACACAAGGCGCAATATACATAGTAATATTAGGTCTTGGTTTTATAAACATTGTGTGTATGTGTTGGTGGCAATGTAAACATGTTTTCTATGGGTTGGTCATTGTAAAAAAATAAAAAAGTTAACAGATGATGCCCTAAAGAAATTCACTTTTGTACACAAGAAAGTAGAGATGAGAGTGTTCAATGTAGTGTTTTTTGTAATGGCAAAAATTGAAAGTCAGCCTGAAGTGCAATGAAAATGGTTGTATTTATCTACTTAGTGGAATACTGTCCTGCAGTTAAATAAAAAATAATCTACATTTATTATTTAACAGGTCTACCATTATTTAACAGGTCTACATTTTCCAACACTGAAAAATCTAAAAAATCATAATGTTGAAAATATGGAGAACGTGGCATCATTTCTCCAAATTACTAAACATGCCTCCATAAAGTCCTGAAATATTCATGGGAAGCATACATACTGGCTTCGGGATGTGTTTTCCCCTGAAGAGGACGGTTGGGTGGGAACTCAGAGTGTGAACACAGGGAAGGACTGTCTTTTGCTTTACCTGTGACATTCTACAAGTAAACACATCTGAAGCAAGTATAGGAAAATGTGAATGCCTGTATAATTTTGGTACATTGATGTCTGTTATTTACTGTATGTCTGACACAGTTAATAAATGGAAATTTAAAAATTAAAGTGATCACAATAAAGATAACTGCAGAGCATCACTTACCCAGCAGAGTCTTCCAAACCACAGGACCAGCTAAAAGGCAGGTGCCCTGGGCTGTTTGGAAGAGGATGCTTGCTGGTATTTAACTGGGGAGGCAGGGAGAAAAATGTAAATTTGCATCACACACTCGGACAAAATCAATAGAGGTAATTTCCTGATTCACACCCATAAATGTGCACAAACCACCCTGATCTAAGACAATACGGGGGGCTGGAGGGGGCGATTCGGGGCCTGAATTATTCAGCGTCTGTCTCACAGCTCAGTTGCTTGGGCTTCAGTTGAGACGCAGTGGAGAAGCCTGAATTCAGCTGCTGGACTGGCCTCAGCTCAGATGCTCTGACAACCACAGACCCGTGATGAATGATAATTGCGTTTTCTCTACATCAGTGTATGGAAATCTGTTTACAGATTTGGATTACAAATTCTGGAAGCTTAATATGTTTAATGATTTTTTGCCGATCTTAAAGGGCACTATTTAAATCATGGCTGTGCCTAAATTTTGGGCATTGTGGAATTAACTGATTTTGCCCTGTGAAATTAACTTCTGCATTTAAGAAACACTTGAGACATCATTTCTTCCACCCCCTGCCCCAATTCCTTGTTTTATTTTTAAAAAAATGTGGAAAAGGCAGGCCCTTGGGAGAGACTATAGCGAATGCCTGCCTTTCTGTCTTAGGTTTATAGGAGACCAGTAATTCCAAAATTCATAACTGAAATCCCTGCCAGGGAGAGGGTGGTCCAAAGGGTCTCATTTGTGTCTCTCTAAGACCAAAACAACTGGTCATGAAGTTCAGTTCTAACAGGATTAAAAAATATAGCAGCGGGTGGATGGCTACAAAATCAAAAGGTGCTGAGTGACATACACATTAGAGAAAGAAAATTGAATTAGCAGTGACATTTTTTGGCCTGAGGCCTTTTTTTTTCTTTGGACTGTGAAAATAAAGACAAACTTTGATCTGTTCTACTCAGAATCTGACGAAGACATCAAGGCCAGCATATTGCCTCTAATCTTATTTGTTATTTCCAGACTGTATTCCCTTGGACCCTCTGCTCCTTGAGGATGGGGCTGTGCGCATCTCCAAATGGACCACTCATAGTCATGCCTGGTGCTCAAAAGGGGTCTCATGATTGTGGAGGGAGGCAGCCACTGGTCTGGCCAAGGCTCTCAGTTTACAAGATTTACGTTTTCTTTCTCACTGTGGCAAAACCATAACTAGTGGAAGTAAAATATAAACAAGGGCAGGGAGATAGCGGCATGGTGAATACAGAATGGTAAAAGACAGAACAAGCAAAATCTTTCCTGTTCTTAAGTGGAAAACTTCATTATGTTTTCAGAGGGAAAAAGTTAATGGAAGGAGACCTGTCACTAGACACGATCTAAAAACATCTTTTACATTTTGAAAATAAAGAAATTATGCAGTGAGCAGCTAAGCAGGAAAAAAATAATGATCTTCAGAAACAAACACAAACACAAAAGGCAAAGAAAACAAAATAAATATTAAAGAAAGGATGCTGGGTGCTTCAGACTTTTCCACCTCAGCAATACATGCCATGATAGACTCAAGTGGTGCCTGTACCACTTTGAGCAAAGAAGACGCCACATGCATCCACGCTGGTATTCAGGGATGAGGAGAATAGAAAGCATGTCACAGATGCTGGCAGAGGGAAGCACACTGCAAAGATCTGCAAGTGAAAAGACCTTGGAGTGCAGAGCTTTGAAACAGGAAGGGTTTGGACTTTTTCTAAGGGTTCTGAGCAAAGGAGCCATGTGGTTTGATGAATGTTTTTTAAAAAATGTTAATCTAGCCTGCTGTGTACAGAACAGACCAGGGGGCTACAAGTGTGGTGGGCATATGGATGAGCAGCTTTTTCCCCATGCTGGGCAAGAAGTGATGAAGGCCTGGACTGGCACATGATAGTTGGCGTTGGGAGGGAGGAGAACAGGTACTTGGATTTAAGATCTCTTGTACAGGAGGGTGAAGTCATGGCTTGGGGATAGGTAGCCATGAGGTGGATAAGAGGAAGGATCAAGGAAGGCTTCCAGGTTTCAGATCTGAGCACTGGGAAGACAGTTGCCACTTACTGAAGGGGTGGAGACACATATTTAGGGTTGAAAAATCAATGGACTGCTTTGGAACCCAGTAAGTTTGAGTGCTCATGACTTTCAAATGGTGTGGCCAAGGAAGCAACTGGAGATGCAAGTCAGGAAAGATGTTCTCAGCTCCACACCTCCCTGCCTCCCATTCACCATTCTCCCAAACCTTCCCTCTGACTCTCTGGAACTCATATACTGTCACCAGTTGCTGTGGTTGTTTAGTCACTAAGTTGTGTCCGACTCTTTCATGACCCCCTGAACTGTAGCCCACCAGGCTCCTCTGTCCATGGGAATTCCCAGGCGAGAATACTGGAGTGAGCTGCCATTTCCTCCTCACAGGGAATTCTTTGGCAATTTCTGATCTTAAAACGATCAGTACATAAAGATGGAAAGACGAGCACAAAACCAAAGGTGAATACAAAAGAATGTTAAATAGAGACAAGAATGGTTTCAGGGAGGCTGTGGCAAAAAAAAAAAAAAAAAAAAGCTAAGGTTTGCAAAAACATTAAGGATGAGAAAAATTGATTTGGGGGCACATCTGAAGCAAGAAGATAAACGACAGGATTGTGCCAACACATGACAGATTAAAAGTAGAACTCAGGTCTTAGTTTGCTTCCAACAAAGAAAATGGTCTTTAGATTGGAAATAAGAAATCCTTAAAAATGAGATTTAAAGAGCAACAGAGAAACAGCAAGAGACAGAATTCCGCTTCATTAAATTAGGTTAAGCCTCCAATGTAATTGTCAACCCAATCCCCCACTTCATTTCATGGGTCTTTTCTACACCCCCCAAGCTTGGCAATAAGGTTATCCATCTAGTTCTGGGCATATTTCTATCACACATCTCAGTCTGATGAAAGAGATGACTTAGAAGCCATATCAGGTGGGTAGCGGAGTCTCTTTTTCATTCCAGACCAGACTAGAAGGGGCTCAGCAGGTAGGCACCCACGTGCTTGGTTGTATGTGCACAGGTATATTTCTTTACTAGGGAAGTCAAGGAGAAGTGTCTTCTGATGACAGTGAACTAGGTTTTATTAGAGCCAAGCATCTCCTCCACCAGAGGTAGGTAGTATAAGGGCTATTGCTACCCTGCTACTAGTAAGTACAACAGAGACATACTTTTGGATTTTCCAGCTTCCCATTAAACACTTCAAGAACAGTTCATCAGACCTTACTTTCTCTTGTGGGAGCCCCACAAACTGTTTCTGAGATGCACAAAACCCTGGGCAGGTTGTTGGAGAGATGCCCTGAATAACAACTGCTGACCATATAGTTCAAAGGGATACCCCGGCATCATTCCAGTTGGGTAGCAATATTCACAATCCCAGGTCATCATTGTGGCCTAATACAATACAGCAAATGTAACCATATGCTTCACACCCTAACCCTGCCTCCAGATCTCTTAATGTCCCCTTTTCCCATTCTTTATATTGCCACTAGTGGAAAGTATTTTTCAACATTTGATTATTGCTTGAATGTGATCCCCTGGAATTAAGGAATGGCTCACACACACATCGGTATGCTTTAATTCACTTATAAATTCTTTCTTCTAGAACCTGCTGCCCCTTTATCCACTGATCTATCCCTGTCATGCTTTTCTTGATCCTTCCTTTTCAGAGGCCAAACTCAGACTTTACCCATTGGCTCCCTGATGGACTGATCTTGACTGTTTTACTCTGACTGGCTACTGGACTTCCATGTGGTCATCTAACCATTGGAATCCAACTCTGTTCCCCAGTATGGACCCATTCCCAGTTCAGAGGCATGGCTCTTCGTTCTGATTCTTTCAGTTTATGCCTTCCGTTTCCCAAGAGGACACTGTCCTCACTCCAGCTGGGGGCTGGGACCTTCCACCCATGAGGAATCCTCTCAGATACTGCCTTTCGGTCTGCCTGGGCTTCTGAGCACTACTCTTTAGGGGCTTCTCCCCCACCATCTCTCCTAACAGCCACTGTATCAACCAACCACTCACACAAACCATGACCACATATGGACACACTCCTTGGAACCAGACCTACTGATTCAGCCTGGGGGATCAGTCTCCCCACCTACTTTCCATGTCTTCTTCTTTCTAGAAAAGTCTATTCTAGATCATAGTCTGTCTAGCCTAACTACTGTGTATTGCTGTGAATTCTGTCCTTCCTGACCTACTTTGAAATATAATAGTTCTAAAACATATGAAAATGGAATTCCCATTTGACTTCCTGAGGGGCAGAAACTGAGTCTCATTAATCTCTATAACCTGGGACAATGAGCAGCCAGGGATTTTATGGAAGAAAATTCAATCTCTGTTTCCAAAAAAATAAAGGTAAGTTTCAAGACGCAAAAGAGAGTTAAGCAGCAAAACCCTAAGTGAATCCTTACATTTTTGCTTTGTGAGCAGTTGGAAAAGAATGACCTGGTCACAAAGAAAGTTGTATGAGGTTGACTTAATTTCCTGATTCTGAGGGGATCAGTCTCAGGGATATACATGACACAGAAGCTGTGTATCTCAATTTTTAAATAATGCATATTTTGTAATGTATCTTTTTTGTATTGTGGTAAAATACATATAACATATAACTTACAGTTTTAACTATTTTAAGTGTACATCTTGGTGGCATTAAGTACAACTCACACTGTTATGCAGCCACTTCTAGAAAATTTTCATCTTCTCAAATTGAAACTGTATTCGTTAAACAATAACTCCCAGATCCCCCCCTTCCCCTAGCCCCTGGCAATCATCATTCTACTTCCTTTTTTTAAAAAAAATAAATTTATTTATTTTAATTGGAGGTTAATTACTTTACAATATTGTATTGGTTTTGCCATACATCAACATGAATCCGCCACAGCTATACACATGTTCCCCATCCTGAACCTCCCTCCCTCCTCCTTCCCTGTACCATCCCTCTGTGTCATCTCAGTGCACCAGCCCCAAGCATCCCGTATCCTGCATCGAACCTGGACTGGCTATTCATTTCATATATGATATTACACATGTTTCAATGCCATTCTCCCAAATCATCCCACCCTCACCCTCTCCCACAGAATCCAAAAGACTGTTCTATACACTGGTGTCTCTTTCGCTGTCTCTCATACAGGGTTATCATTACCATCATTCTAAATTCCATATATATGTGTTAGTATACTGTATTGGTGTTTTTCTTTCTGGCTTACTTCACTCTGTATAATCGGCTCCAGTTTCATCCACCTCATTAGAACTGATTCAAATGTATTATTTTTAATGGCTGCGTAATACTCCATTGTGTATATGTACCACAGCTTTCTTATCCATTCATCTGCTGATGGACATCTAGGTTGCTTCCATGTCCTGGCTATTATAAACAGTGCTGCGATGAACATTGGGGTACACGTATCTCTTTCAATTCTGGCTTCCTCGGTGTGTATGCCCAGCAGTGGGATTGCTGGGTCATAAGGCAGTTCTATTTCCAGTTTTTTAAGGAATCTCCACACTGTTCTCCATAGTGGCTGTCATTCTGCTTCCTGCATCTCTGAATTTGACTGTTGTAAGGACCTCATGTGAGCGGACTCATATGACATTTGTCCTTTTGTCACTGCCTGATTTCACTAAGCATAACATCCTCAAGTTTCATCCACTTTGTCCTATGGATCAGAATTTCCTCCCTTTTAAAAACTGAGTGATAGGCTGTACCTGAATTCTAACAAGACAAATTTTCTCCCAATGTCCTGTGGATAATCAGCAGGAATGGGGACTGCAGGATGGATGTGGGGACATTTCAGAGTCTGTGTCATGTGGGGGAAGCTCCACAATCCTCTTGTCCAGACTGTCCAGGACAGCACTTCTAACAGTGACCTAAATGAGGACAAAGGAGGGCTGCCAAGCTCATACCTTGTGAATGACACAAAATTGGGCATAACAGCTCTTCTGCTAAGTGATGAATACAGATTCAAAATCTTTAGTATATTACAATGATAAACTGAAACCAAGGAGATGAAAATTAACAACAGTAAATGTAAGATACTAAAATTAGGTTAGAGGGCATATGTGCAGACACACACACATATACACACACCCACACCCACCCACCCACCAACACACACACACACACACACACACACACACACACACACAAACAGGATGGAGTAGAACTGCCTAAGAGCAGCAAGACCAAGAGTTGTGGGTTTTAATTGACCACAGGCTCAGTCTGAGTCAACAGTGGGATGTGGTTGCCAGAAAAACAAGTAATGTAATTCAAAGGTACATTAACAGAAGCACAATGTTCGAAGAGAGGCAGGAAATTGCTCCTTTGCCAGCCTTTCTGGTTAGGCCACACCTGGAATGTTGTGTTCGGCTGGGTTCCGCAGTTTCAGAGGGGTAGCCAAGACCTGGAGGGAGTTTGGCGGAGGGTGAACAGTCTGGAAATTCTTCCCTGGAAAGCAGGGAAGAATTCGGGGAATGTAGCAAGTAGAGGAGAAGTCTACAGGGGGACACCGGTAGCAACTTTAAAACTTGAGAGAATGACATTGAAACATGTATACTATCATGTAAGAAACGAATCGCCAGTCTATGTACGATGCAGGACGCAGGATGCTTGGGGCTGGTGCACAGGGATGATCCGGAAGGATGATGTGGGGTGGGAGGCGGGAGGGGGGTTCATGTTTGGCAGCTCATGTACACCCATGGTGGATTCATGTCAATGTATGCCAAAACCAATACGATATTGTAAAGTAAAATAAAGTAAAAATAAAAATTAAAAAAAAATTTAAAAAAAGAAGAAAGAGTTGCTTTCATATGGCGTTAGAAAATGGAGCTCATGGGTGGATGTTATGGAAAGGGTAAGTTATCTCTAGAGAAATAAACAACTTCCTTATCATTGACCTACCTGGCAATAGGATGGGCACCTGCAGGAGGAAGTTCCTCATGACTGGAGTTAAGTAATCTGAGTTGTTTGAGAGCAGTGATTCTCAGGAGCAATGCTAGTCCCCCCAACCCAGGAGATAGAGATATCATTGATCTATACTAATATACTTCTAAATACCCTAAAATACAGGATAACCCTCAGAACAAAGAATTATCCAACCCACAATTTTTTTAAGGTTTTTTTTTAAAGTGGACCATTTTATGTCTTTATGCAATTTGTTACAATATTGTTTCTGTTTGATGTTTTTTTGGCCAGGAGGCATGTGGGGTCTTAGCTCCCTGATCAGGAATTGAACCCACACCCCTAGCATTAGAGGGCAGAGTTTAACCACAGGACCACCAGGGAAGTCCCCAAACTAGAATGTTAATAGAGCTGAACCTGCTTAAGAAGGAATTCCTACACTAAAATGCTAAAGAACAGAGGCCAGAACCCCCCTGGCTGGATCTGGCCTGCAGAGCTTTCCTTTCATTGTCACTTGTCAAATTCACAAAAAGATCTGAATTTCAATTTTCCTTTAAAAAAAAATTCTTGTTGTTTTTGTTCAGTCACTAAGTGATGTCCAACTCTTAGAGACCCCATGGACTGCAGCATGAGAGGCTTCCCTGTTCTTCACTATCCCCCAGACTTTGCTCAAGTTCATGTCCATTGAGTTGGTGATGCTATCCAACTATCTCATCCTCTGCCACTCTCTTCTCCTTTTGCCTTTAATCTTTCCCAGTATCAGGGTCTTTTCCAATGAGTATTTGGAACACATGTATTTGCAATACAATTTGTATTTGGACTACAGTGTATCTGCAATACAATTCCAAAGTATTGCCAAAGCAATACTTCAGCCCCCTGATGTGAAGAGCTGACTCATTGGAAAAGACCCTGATGCTGGGAAAGATTGAAGGCAGGAGGAGAAGTGGATGACAGAGGATGAGATGATTAGATGGCATCAATGGACATGAGTCTGAGCAAACTCCAGGAGATAGTGAAGGACAGGGGAAGCCTGGTATGCTGCAGCCCATGGGGTCACAAAGAGTAGGACACGACTGAGCAACTGAACAGCAACAATTTTTTAGGGCTCAGACTTCTTCATGGTCCACTCTCACATCTGTACATGACTACTGGAAAACCCACAGCTTTGACTATAAGGACTTTTGTTAGCAAAGTGATATCTCCGCTTTTCACTACACTGTCTAGGTTTGTCATAGCTTTTCTTCCAAGGAGCAAGTGTCTGAATTTCATGGCTGCAGTCACCATCTGCAGTGATTTTGGAGCCCAAGAAAATAAAATCTGTCACTGTTCCACTTTTTCCCCTTTTATTTGCCATGCAATAAGTGATGAGACTGAATGCCCAGTTTTTTTAATATGGAGTTTTAAGCCAGCTTTTCCACTCTCCTCTTTCACCCTCATCAAGAGGCTCTTTAGTTCCTCTTCACTTTCTGTCATTAGAGTGGTATCATCTGCATATCTGAGGTTGTCGATATTTCTCTCAGCAATCTTGATTCCAGCTTGTGATTCATCTAGCCTGGCATTTCACGTGGTGTGCTCTACATATTTTAAATAAACAGGGTGACAATATATAGCCTTGTGGTACTCAAGGCTTGTACCTTGTGGTACTTTCTCAATTTTGAACCAGTCCATTGTTCCATATAAGGTTCTAACTGTTGCTTCTTGACTTGCATACAGGTTTCTCAGGATACAGGTAAGGTGGTCTGGTATTCCTATCTGTTTAAAATTTTCCACAGTTTGTGATCCACACAGTCAAAGGCATTGGTGCAGTCAGTGAAGCAGAAGTAGGTATTTTCCTGGGATTCTCTTGCTTTCTCTGTGATCCAATGAATGTTGGCAATTTGATCTCTGGTTTCTCTGCCTTTTCTAAACCCAGCTTGTACATCTGGAAGTTCTCAGTTCACACACTGCTGAAGTCCACCTTGAAGGATTTTGAGCATAACCTAGCTAGCATGTGACATAAACACACTTGTACAGTGGTTTGAACATTCTTTGGCACGGGCCTTCTTTGGGATTGGAATGAAAACTGACCTTTTCCAGTCCTGTGGCCACTGCTGAGTATTCCAAATTTGCTGAGATATTGAATGCACCACTTTCACAGTATCCTTATATTGGATCTACCTTCCTGCACAGCCAAACTGCCTGGAGCTGCTGAGTAACTGATATCTCTTTTGGATGAATCTAGAGCTTTCTAGTTCACCACAGTCCTCACCTCTTTACATATTAGAATTTGAAATTGTGACCCCATGGACATTTAATACAGTGTTTCTCAACTTTGCTTTGCACTCAGATCACCTGCAGAGTTTTAAAAATTCCAATGCTGAGGCTGCACCCCAGATCAACTAATCAAGCCCTCTGGGGATGGGTCCCAGGCAGCAGTGTTTCTTATAGCTCACAAATGGTTTTAAGGTGTAATCAAGGGCAAGAACTCCAGCTTTATCATGGAGTGATAGCCCATGGGAAGAAGCTCTAAGGCAAATAATCCCATACCTGGTAGACAGTAGTAATCAAAGAATTTAAACAATCAAATGGGCTGCATCAGAAGTGAGGTCCCTATTTCTGGGGGTATTCAATCAAGATAATTTTCAAGAAGAAATCTTTTCTTTGAAATACTTCAAAGGGAAGGAGCCTGGCTTAGAGAAGAGGTTCTTTACCCTGCGTGTGGATGACATCCACCTGAGGAGTTTCTCCAGGTACAACGGTCCAGGGACCACCCTGGAAGATTATAATCTAGTAAAGTCAGGTAAGGGCTGATCAGGTACAGATTGAAAAATCTCTCCAGATGCTGCTGCTAAGCGCTCCTAGGGAAGAACCACTGAGCAAGATGGATGACCTCTACAAGCCCCAACCTCAACCTTGGCAATGACTCAGGTTTTCAAAAGAAAATCTGTGTAAATCTTCAAATACGTACTGAAATAGGAGCATAAATAAGATGACCACCATGGGTCGGGGAGTATTTTATCAGGTGAAGATGAGGTTAAATTCGAAGCTGCTAGATTCCCCAATTCAGTTTAACACTGAGACGGAAAGGATTCAAGGAAAGAACTGTTTTCTGGGTTCCAGCTCTTTTTTTCTGATATACTTGACATGTGATGTTTGCTTAAATAAACTCTCAGAAAGCAGCTTATGTGCTTGTGTCAGAGTTCTTAGCTTCAAGCAACAGATACTGATGCTGCCTGCTTTGAGTGAAAAAGAAATCCATTAAATAGATATTGGGACAGTGTAAGAAGGTTTTAAAATATGCTTGCCTTAATAAAGTGTGATATATCAATTTGATGACTTATTACACAGCCATTAGAAACTATCACACAGATTAAAATGTATTGGAGTATAAAGATGTCCACAATATAGGACTCTCTGAGAAAATCAGGTTATAGAATAAGTCATAAGATATGATATAATTCATTTTTATAATAGCATGTATTTTTATTAATAGTGATACACACGATCTGGGAAAAAACTGAACCTTGACCTAACCCTCACATCTTCCACAAAAATTAACTCAAAATGGATTATGGACTTAAATATAAAATATAAACCTATGAAGCTTTCAGAAAAGAAAAGGAACTTAAGAGGAAACCTTTATGATCACAGGTGAGGCAAAGAATTCTTAGACTTGATACCAGAAGCACAGTCTTCAAAAAGAAAAACTGATATATTTTACCTCATCAAAATTTAAAACTTCTGCTCTGCCAAAGAACTGTTGAAAGAAGGAAAAAACAAGCTGCAGATTGGGAGAAAATATTTGCAAACCACACATTTCACAAAGGACTAGTATCTAGAATCTAGTATCTCGTATCTCAATACTAGTATCTAGTATCTCAAGACTCAACAGTAAAAAAATAAAATTAGAAAGTGGGCAAAAGACATGAAGAGACATTTCCCCAAAAAGGATACATAGATGGAAAATAAGTTCATGAAAAGATGTTAAGTGATTAGCCACCAGGGAAACGTAAGTTAAAACCACAATAGGGTATCACTACATACACATCAGAATAGCTGAAATAAAATAGTGACAACACCAAATGCTGATGAAGATATAAAGAAACTGGATCATTCATATACTGTAAAATGATGCAGGACTTGCCTGGTGGTCCAGTGGTTAAGAATTCGCCTGCCAATGCAGGGAACACGGGTTCGGTCCCTGATCTGGGAAGATTACACATTCCGTGGAGCAACTAAGCCCATGTGCCTCAGCTACTGAGTCCAGGCACTCTGGAGCCCGGGCACTCTGGAGCCCAGGCTCTGCAGAGAGAGAAGCCACCTGAATGAGAAGCCTACTCACTAGAATTAGAGAATGCCTGCATCAGCAACAAAGACACAGCACAGCCAAAAATAAATAAATACGTAAGTAATTACACTGTAAAAATAAAATGATGCAACTACTTTGAAAGACGGTTTGCAGTTTCTTACACACGAAACATACAGTTACTGAACGTGATTCGGCAGTTGAATTGGGCATCTATCCCAGAGAAACGAAAACTTACGTCCACACAAAATCTATACATGAATGTTCGCAGTGGCTGTATTTGTAACAGGCAAACATGGAAAACAACCCAAGTGTCCTTTGATGGGTAACTGATTAAAGAAGCTGTGATACATCCATCCATGCTGCCCAGAAATATATAAAAAGGAGTGAAGAATACACAAAACAACTGGATGGATCTCCAGGGAATTATGCTGAGTGAAAAAAGCCAGCCTCAAAAGGTTACATACTGTATGATTCTTCTTATGTAACACATAAAAAGGTAAAATATTAGAAGGGAAGGATAGATTAGGGGTTAGGGATAGAGTATACTGACAGGGAGAGGGGGGTGTACTTATTGAAAGACAACATGAAGGACTCTTCTGATGACGGAACCATTTTGTATGTTGACTGGGCTGGTGGATACACAAATGCATGATAATACTGTATAGAGATAAATGCACATACACAAGTACAATTAAAACTGGGGCTAGTGTCCTAGGTTCAGTGTCCTGTACCGATGTCAATATCCTCGTTGTGATAGGGTACCATAGTTTTGCTAGAGGTTACCATTGGAAGAAACTGGGTAATGAGTATGCAGTTCTCAGTATGTCTCTGTATTGTTTCTTAAAACTGCATGTGAATCTATAATTATCTCAAAATAAAAAGTTTAACTTAAAAAAATGCATTGGCATGTAAAGATGTCTGCAGTATAGGGTTTTGTGTGAAAATTAGGTTACAAAGTAGGATAAAAAATATAATAAAGAAACAATTTGTTCTGATAATTTTGTGTTTTAATAGTTAGATATAAAACAGAGAATATATGCTGAAGTGATAATAAGGAATTCTTGGCAGAGGGACTTGTGGATAACTTTTATTTCTGAGTATGTTTTATTTTTCCTATGGACACATGGATTAGTGGGGTGAAAATAAGAAAACGTTTCTTAAAAGAAAATAAAAGGCTGTTGAGTAAGTAGTTCACAGAATCGCTGAGATGTCTGGACAAAGAAAAATGAGGAAGAACCAGGAAGGTCTGAGCAGCAGGAATCTCTGGCCAGGGCTCTTCAGAGGGTCTGTCTGGGCAGCTCTGGCTGTCCTGAGCTGCTCCAAAGATGTAACTTGTCCATCAGCATTGCAGGCAATGGACTGGGTGGCCCACTTTCCCTGCTACCACTTGTCTCCAGAACCTCAGTCTCGCTGTAGCCACTACTGCTGCAAACACACACACAGGGAAAGAGAGAGATCTCTGTGGTTCCTGTTTCCTGGTATCCTTCACTCCTGACTCAAAGCCTGAAGCAGGTGCACAAGCAAATCTCATCATTTTCAGCATCTGGAGGAAGCGCACTCATGGAGGCCCACATACTATATATACTCAGACATTTAAAAGTTGTGAACCAAACCTACAGACTATTAGATAAATTCTATAATTCAATCCTGACAGATATTCCTCCTGAGCATCTGGAAAGGCCAAGTTTAGGTTTAGAATTCTGACTCCTCAGAGCTCTTCACTTGACCTGTGGCCCACCCCCTTCTCTTTCCACTCCTGGCTCTTCCTTCACACAATCATGTAAACATCTGAGCTCCATCCACATCCTCTCCTGTAAAGAGCCATTTCCTGGCCACCCTTTAGGCCTCAGTATGCTGATGTAGTCCACTCTCAGAAGGACAGACCGAGGGACAAGATCTGTGTGGACTTAGAAATGGGTTGAGGCTGTTTGACCAGGTATTCCAGGATTCAGGATAACTGGAACATGGTCCATAATGAGGGGTGAGCACATCTTAGTCCTGTGGACTCCTTGTTCCGTAGGAAGAGACATGACCAGAATCTGGCTCTCCTTAGCTGCAAGGGAGTCAGGAAAGTGAGATCTGACATTTTCATCTTCTTAGTAAATGACAGGTTTTCCAGCTACTAACTCTCATAGCATGGGGGATTCCAGAAACACAGGAAAATGCTCAGACCTGGGCAGTCTAAAAGGAGAAAAAAAGGTTACTATTATGCTTTAGCCACTCAGTGGTAAAGAATCTGCCTGAAATGCAGGAGATTCGAGTTTGATCCCTGGGTCAGGAAGATCCCCTGGAGAAGGAAATAGCAACCCACTCAAGTATTCCTGCCTGGGAAACCCCATGGTTAGAGGGGCTTGGAGGGCTATAGTCCATGGGGTTGCAAAGAGTCGGACATGACTTAGTGACTAAACAACAACAACGATGATGCTTTAGCTTCAGATGTTATCCATTGCCATCTCAGAGATTCATACTGGTGGTGATGATGGTGATGATGATGATGGAAGCTATTATTTATTGAATATTCATTTATCTCAGGCACTATGCAAATCTCCTTACATACTTTATCTTATTTCACCCTCTAAGCTGTAGTCCCTTCTGTTATCGCTACCTCCAGCAGAGATAAGAAACCTGTGATATTATGAGGTTAGATAACCTAGTCAAGGTCACTTATGCTTGGCTCCAGGGCCTACAAAGTTTACCACTACACTGGAGATCCTCTATAGACTGGTAAATATGGTTTTGAACCTAAAAATCAAAATGTGTGCTAGTTGTTATTTTCCTTGACTGTATAAAACCTGAATAATTTCCCCCTTACAAATGTCTGACCCTGAATGAGGAAGCCCATTAGGGTGCAGCTCTGTAGGTGTGTCCCCTGGGGCAGGCTATCAAGCTGAGTTCAAGGATATTTTACTACTGTTGTCCTGATACCTCTTTCTCTCACCAGTCTGTTTTAGCACCAAGGATTACCAGAGGTTGAAGCTGTAGAGACAGAACTAAAGAATCCCAGTAGCAATGGAGAAGAGATGGCAAGAAACTGGGAGGTGAGGCACGTGTCATCCTGACATAGATAGGTGGCTTGATTTAAAGGAAAAAAATGATACAAAACGGTGTCTGGGCAGATGGAGGATCCCACTAGAGGTAAAAAGTAAGCACTAGGCTAAAACCATGTTTCTCCCAGTGTGGAGTGTTTGTGAATGATGGCACCAAGATAATATCAGGTGTCACACAGCCATTAGCTTACAAAAATTATTATTTTACAAACATCTTCCAATCCTTCTGACTACATCAAGGAGACTTCTCAGTCTGGTGCTGAAATGTCCTTAACACCTCTCGTTTACTCACCTTTTGAACAAGGAGACAACCGGTCTCAAACTAGCAGACAACAACGTCTGAGGGATGAAATAACTCTGTTTTGTCTTTAATGCATAAATTCTTAAAGTTCTCTTCAATCTGGGAAATAATACTGGGTTTTTACTTTTAGTGATGATCAGCCTGACAATCTAAATGTAAAAGGTGAGGTGATATAAAGAAATTTTATAGACACAATCACATTGTTGGTAGGGCAGAAATCACAAAGGTGCCACGCAAATGACCAAAATTCAGGAAACACTGCCTTGGAATATCTCCAATTCCCTGTGTTCTCTCTCTTGGGAATCTGTGCCTGGTGGAAAGGGCATCAAAAATTATAGAACCCCAGTAAACAGTATTCACGTCTTTCCTCTTCCCTTTTATTCTTCCATTTTATACTTATAAGGAGGATTCTATACATGAATGCATCACCTCTTTCAGTATGTTAATAAATTATCAGAAATGAATCCTTGCTGCTCACTATATCATTACACAGGGGTGGGGTGGCTGGGAGGCAGAGACAGGGCGGTGGGAGGGATTAGGGAAGAGGCAGTCACTGATGAAACTAAAGAAGCATTTTCAAGGTCTGCAGCTAAGCCTCAAGCCATCACTGTGTGAGCAAGGAAGTGCTAGAAAGTTGTTTGTGTGAAATGGAGTGTAAACTGCAAACGTGTTATTGAGGTGGAGGAGAAGGGAGCAGAGATTGAGGGGGCGGGGATGGAATGTGCGGACAGAAGGAGGGACCCACTTAGGAAGCATCAGCCCCCACTGCAAGTGGGAGACCGTAGGAGTTTGGCTGTCCTTATTTATACAATACCAGATAACGCTGCAGCTCACACGCCGTGTGTTTGCTGCCGCATCTCCATCAACAGATGGAGGTAATAAAGAGGCTAAAAATGGAAACATGAACTGGTGTGTAGCTTTGTTGTGCAGTTTGTCACGAACAGTCAAGAAGCCCTTGCCAGTAAGTGTGCTTGTCAAGGTCACCCATGACCTCTTTGGTATTAAATCTAGCAGACACTCGGTTGGCCGGGCTGTAGCAAGGCCAGGGAGGCCAGTCTCTTGGGGCATGAGGTTGGCCGCTGCCCACTTGTGATGGGCCCAGTTCAAGCAATGGTTTGGCTTCCCTGGGGCTTCTGGAGGCTGTTAGTTCCAGCTTTGGTCAATAACCTATGTAATTAATCAACTTAAAGGGAGTGCTGTTAGCAATGGTTCTTGACCCTGGCTGCACACTAGAATCATCTAGGGAGCTTTAAAAATAATACCAGTCCTAGACCTCACCCAGGTGGGGCCTCAGACATCAGCATTTTTCAAAATCGCTCCAGCTGATTCTCATGTGCAGTCAGGGCTGCGAAGCTCTAGCCTAGATCATTTAGCAGCCAAGTTCAGACATTCATACAGGATGGCAATCTTGTTTCTTCTCTAGTCTGTGACTGCATACCTTTTCCAAGCACACTCTGAACTGGGGTGGAGAAGAGGGATTGGCACTGAGAGAGCAAGAGATCATAACTTATTTAAGCAAAAAACAATTGACTGCAGTTTTAAGGTTGCTTCCAATTTTATACCAGTAATGCTATAATTAACCAATAACCTTCTGTACAAACCTGTGTATGCATCCATCATCTGTTTTCTTGGAATAAATTTGTACCCTGACTAAAAAGGTATGAATACGTTCTGAAGTTTGTAATACATGTTGCCAAATTGTCTTCCAGAACATCTGTTCAAACTGACATACTCGAGAATGCATGAGGGTGCCCTTTCTCCATATATTCGGTGGCCTGAAGTTTATCATTTAAAATTATTCACTAACTTTATTGGTAATAAATTCTATTTAACATTATTTTATGTTGTACTTCTTTAATGTTTGATTTTTCCATTTGTATATTAGTTATTTGTATTTTTTTATGAAATGGTTATTCATATAATTTGACCATTTTTCCAGTGCGGTCTTCATCTTTTCTTACTTATTTTTAATCCTCTTTATTATACCTTTATAAAAGGTATATACTTATATAAGAGGTATAAAACTCTTAATATTCCTCTCTATATATACCTCTGTATTAAGGGTATTAAAATTTGTGTGTCATACATTGCCAACATTTTTCTTAGTGTTATTTGATTTAATTTTATTTGAGACCTTTTAGATAAACAAGTGTAAGCTGTTTATGTAGGCAAATTTACTAGTCTTTTATGATATTTTTTACTGCTTTTAGATTTAAAAGTTCTCTTTTTATCTCAAAATGGTCTTATAATTTGTATGACCTAATTTCTAATATCAAATGCTTCAACTCATCTGGACTTTGTTTTGGCTCACAAATTACCTTAACTGCAGTATGCAAAGGCCAGCTCCATTACACACTGAACATGAGGGCCTGTTTGTGAGTTTTCTTTTTTGACTCATTGATCAACCTGTCTGCTCTGTCTTAATCTATTAACACACTGTTTTAACTACTATAAATTTATTGTTTAAGATCTCACAAAAAGTACATCATTTTTATTTTTAGTTTCAAAAGCATTCTGTTTATTCTTCATGATTCTCATTTAAATATTATTTTGGAAAAGTCTTATTAGCTTATTACAAGATTAATGTATATTAAGACAATATTTGAAATTTTTGACAAATAGATCTATGAATTCAAAGAGAGAGTCTGGGAATGGGAAATGTAGTATTATTAATAACTGTGAGAAAAGAGAGGACTATTCAGTTTTGGATAAATGCTTATTCAGTTGGAAAACATTAGGATACTACCTTGGATTACCAACTAAAAAAATTTCAGGAAAATTATATCAAACCAGCAAGTATATCAAACCAGTCAGTCCTAAAAGAAATCAACCCTGAATATTTACTGGGAGGACTGATGCTGAAGCTGAAGCTCTAATACTTTGGCCACCTGATGCGAAGAGCTGATTCATTGAAAAGACTGCTGGGAAAGATTGAAGGCAGGAGGAGAAGGGGATGACAGAGGATGAGATGGTTGGATGGCATCCCTGATTCAGTGGACATGAATTTGAGCAAACTTATACATTTGGGCTTCCCTGGTGGCTCAGAGGTTAAAGTGTCTGCCCACAATGCAGGAGACCTGGGTTCGATCCCTGGGTCGGGAAGATTCCCCTGGAGAAGGAAATGGCAACTCACTCCAGTATTCTTGCCTGGAGAGTCCCATGGATGGAGGAACCTGATGGGCTATAGTCCACGGGGTCGCAAAGAGTCGGACACAACTGAGCGACTTCACTTTCACTTTCACTTTCACTTTCACTTTCAAGGAGATAGTAAAGGACAGGGAGGCCTGGTGTGCTGCAGTTTGTGGGGTCGCAAAGAGTTAGACATGACTAGTTACTGAACAACAGCAACAGTGAGCAGTCAGCCTACAGACAAGAAATCCTAAAAGCCAGTGAAGTGAAAGTCACTCAGTCGTGCCCAACTGTTTGCGACCCCATGGACTGTAGACCGTGGAATTCTCCAGGCCAGAATGCTGGAGTGGGTTGCCATGCCCTCCTCCAAGGGGTCTTCCCAATCCAGGGATCGAACCCAGGTCGCCTGCATTTCGGGTGCATTCTTTACCAGCTGAGTCACAAGGGAAGCCAAGAAACATAAAAATAATTTTACCCACAGTGATAATCTGGAAAATAAATGCAAATAAAAACAATTAGATACCATTCTTCTTCCATATGACAGGCAACAGCATTTTAAAAATATTATTTCTTAACAGTAGAGTTGATGAGGTTGGGAGGAATTACTGGGGGAGTATGGATTCACACAGTCATGTTGGAGAATCTCACACAAACAGGGGAGGATCTCTTAAAATTTAAAACATGCACACCTTATAACCCAGTGAATCCCCCCGAGATATACTAGCATGTATACGCTAGTATACACGGAAGTATACGAGTAAGGTCAGGGAAAAGCTGGGCTCTGCTAGTTGCTAAAATCCTGAAATACTTTTCTTTGGGTTGGTAGACAGCTCCACTTCAATTCCTACAAGTGGCCTTGACCCCCAGTCCCCAGGTCACTTTAACCTTTTCCCCTCAGCCTCATACTGTCCCCACTGTCCCTGAGCTGTGCTTAGTCCTTCAGTTGCGTCCGACTGTCTGTGACCCTATGGACTGTAGCCCACCAGGCTCCTCTATCCATGGGGATTCTCCAGGCAAGAATACTGGAGTGGGTTGCCATACCCTCCTCCAGGGGATCTTCCCAACCTAGGGATCAAACCCAGGTCTCCTGCATTGCAGGCAAATTCTTGACAGTCTGAGCTACCAGGTAATGATTCAGCAACTAAAGAGTTAATGAGCTAATTGACGGGCACAGAGGGAGCTCCATACTGCCCTCCAGCCCTGGCTCAGGGTCTCTTCTAGTTGGCTGGGGATATTTGATTGAGATCCTTGTGTTAAAAGATATTCATTGAAGCACTATTGTCAGAACAACAGATTGGAAATATCTTGAGGCAGAAACAGCGACTTGCCTGCCAAATATCCCCATCTCTTTCAAAACAACCGAACCTAATGATATTACTGCCCATCGAAAGAATACACGTCCCAAGTTTCCTTGCAGCCAGGTGGCCATGTGAATAAGTTCCAGCCAGTAAACAGTGAGCTGATATTTGTATGGGACTTCTGAGAAATCTTAAGTTAGGATGGGCACCTGCTTCTCTTCCGCCATGTACTCACCTCTATGGAGGATGAGATTGTGGGAATTGCGGCACCCATCTTCAGCCACAAGGAGGTGAGACACACCCAGGGTTATGGAGAGATGGAAGCCTGGGTGCCTGGTAACTTCATGGGACGTAGGTAGACACAGACTGCCTACTACTGGGCTTCCTTTAAATGAGACTGATATCCTATTCGAACTGCTGTTGCTTGGGGTTTCTCAGTTATATGCAACCAAGTTAAATCACAGTGGATACAAAGCTGAATGCCTATTCAAAGGGAAATGATTAAGTCAACACTGATCTATAAAAAAATGTAAACTGGAAACAACTTGAGGCATCATATGTATTATGAAACACTTTGCAGAGACTGAGTTAAATCTACAGGCATTAACATGTTGAGTAAAAAAAAGCATGTTGTAGTAGATCATAATTATACATGTATACCACTTCCCCAAACCCAATATAGAATGCTGGCCATTTTTCCACAATTTTCTATATGAAAGCATAAAATAAAGACTGAAAGTGTACTACCTAAACTGTGATTATGTTAGTAACTTTTGGGGAGAGGACAAAAATTGCTGGGGGTCGGTCAAAGGGCACCATATCTTTGGCTGCACTCTTCTACATTTTTACAAAAGGAATGATTCATGTACTACTTGTACGGTACAAATTAATTATGTTTCCCACCTACCCACCAGCTGACCTTCTTAAACTGTTTACTTCCCTTCTGCTTGCTGCCTGCAGGGTCCCTATTTGAACTGTCAGAGCTTAAGACTCAGACCTGGAGGAGAAGCCTCTCCCGCACATAGAGATTAGCTTGAGAGCCACCACCTGAGTGTGTTTGCTTGGAGAAGTTCAAGATTCTTTCATAACCCCTCTAACACACAGACTGTATTTCTTACAGTACCACTATGTCTAAAGGAATGAAATAGAAGTATTAATCTACAGGGACAAAGACAGTGAGAGGACATGAGAGCAAAGGAGAAACTATCATTAAAAAAAAAAATTGAAAACAGCATCTAGTACAGCAGAGCTGAGAAAGTTGCACTGAACATCTGAAGTAGGAAATACTGTGCAAGAGAGTCTGCAGAAGGCTGAGTCCTTGGAGTCATCGAGAGGTGCAGAAAGCGGGAAAGAGGTACAAGCCTGAGCAGCTGCACCCTGAGGTATCCCGTGCTGTGCACACAACTGGAAAATTATGTGGCCTGCTCTCTAGCTTATTTTACAGAAAAACTGCCTAAGATGACCTCAGGCAGGGAGACCTTAGGGTGGTGAGAAGGGGAGGAGTGTTGATATGAAGCAAGGGGCATCAGGCTCAAGCCATCCTCCTGTATGGTATTTATTCAAGGGTCCCCTGCCAGATTCTTCTGTTTGGTTCTCACTTTTTAATGAGGCCAGTTTTGAGTCTGCTAGTTGCTTGAGAATAGCATGGGGCAGGGTTGAAGAGAGCAATCTGGGCAGTTGGCAATTTTGTTTTGGTTTCACAGTCTCAAAATGATTCTCCCCTGTCTTCTGCCTCCGGGGCAGATCTTCTCTCTGGATGAGATCAGAAACCACAAGGGCTTTAAACAGAAGGATCCATCTCATTGTTGAGATGACTTTAGAAGACGTGCTGGGGCTGTGTCTGCTCAGGAGAACAAAATACTCTAGGTATTTTAAACAGGAAGAATTTAATACAAGAGATTGGTTCTAAAAGTTATGGAAGGGTAGGAGAAGCAAAAAAAAAAAAGGAAGGCTAAATTTACTTAGAAATTAGTAATTAAAGGAAGTATCCCTACTCCTGCAGGAGCAAAAGGGAAAATGATGTTGCCAGAGCCCATGGCTACATCATTGTGATTCCTGGAGCATCTGTTACTGTGGCTGCTGCCTCAGGAACCACAGCCACATCCACCTTGCAAGAAGCCAAGAGGTCACATTTCCACTAACAATGCAGGATCCTGGACCCCAAATTGTCTGAGAGGTGGAGGGTCTGCAACACCCATGAGTTCTGTGCAGCTAAGGTTATAGGAGTCGTGTACGGATGTGAGAACTGGACTATAAAGAAGGCCAAGTGCCGAAGGATTGATGCTTTCAAACTGTGATTCTGGAGAAGACTCTTGAGAGTCCCTTGGACAGCAAGGAGATCAAACCAGTCAATCTTAAATGAAATCAACCCTGAATATCCATTGGAAGGACCGATGCTGAAGCTCCAATACTTTGGCCATCTAATGTGAATAGCCAACTCATTGGAAAGGACCCTGATGCTGGGAAAGATTGAGGGTATGAGAAGAAAGCGGCGACAGAGGATGAGATGGTTTGGATGGCATCACCGATTCAATACACATGAACTTGGGCAAACTCCGGGAGATGGTGAGGGACAGGGAAGCCTGGCATGCTGCAGTCCATGGGGTTGTGAAGAGTCAGACATGACTTGGCAACTGAACAGCAACAACAAGGCTATAGGAATGTCCACTTCAGTCCCCACACTACATGAACAAGAAGTGAGAAACCTGCATTTAACCAACAGTTCTATTGCTGCTAATGCTATGTAAGACACTTCTAGAAGCAAAGCACGGTTTCTCCCTTCCATTTGTTTTCATATCTCCCGCCAAGAACTCCCACTGGGCAACCCTAATTGGAAATTAGCTGGCAAGGGATTCTGGGAAATGTGGCTTTCGGGCTTCCAGAATCTTGTAGTCCAAAGGAAAGCATGGAAGAGTAGGGATAGAAATGAGAGAAAAGAAATAACTGACTGGCTACTGCAGGAATTTAGGTGAGAAAGAATGATAACTTGGACTAAGATGACGGCAATGGAGGTGGGGAGAGGAGTCAAATTCAGAAGATGTTCTGAGGGGAGAGTCAACAGGATTTGCTCACAGATCAGATGTGGGGGATGAGAGAAAAAGAGGAGTCAAGGCTAGTTCAAGATTATTCTTGACTTGAGCAAATGGAAGATGAGAGTTGTCATTTACTTAGATGACTAAGAATATAATAAAAGTAAATTTAGGGAACTAGCAAGAGTTCAGTTTGGGACATGTTTGGTTAGAGATGCCTATTAGATGTCCAGGTGGAGATGTCTGAGTAGACAGTTAAGGAGAAAAGAGATGGGAATTTGAGATGTAGCACTTTGGGCTTCCAGGTGGCTCAATGGTAAAGAATCCGCCTGCCAAGCAGGAGACAACTGGTTCAATCCTTGGGGCAGGAAGATCCCCTGGAGAAGGAAATGGCAACCCACTCCAGTATTCCTGCCTGGGAAATCCCAGGGGCAGAGGGGTCTGGTAGGCTACAGTCCATGGGGTCGCAAAGAGTGGGACACAACCTGGTGACTAAACAAAAACAGTAAGTTTATAAGCGGAATGTAAAGTCATGAGGCTTAGGATCTCACTAAGGGAGGAAGTGTAGATAAAAAAAGAGGTAGTGTCCAAGGATAGATCCCTGGGATACTTTAAGTTGGAGGTCACAGAGACAAAAAAAACTATCACAGGAAGCTGTGAGAAGCAGAGAGGTGAAAAAAACACCAGAAGAATTGAAATTCTGGTGGACAAAAATTTTCAAGAAAAGAGTGTCAGTGGAGTCAAATGCTGCTTAGAGGTCAGGTTCAATGAAGACCAAAAATTGACTTGAGTTTAGCACTATGGATGAGAACAGCTTTAGAAGAGAGGTGGGAGCGTAAGCCTGGTTGGAATGGGCTCCAGGGTGAGTGGACGGAGAGAACCTATAGTCAGTGACTACAGATCTCTCTTAATTGAGATGTAAAGAGAATATAAATGGTCAAAATGAGGTCAAGACAGAGCTACTTCTCTCTTTGCTTTTTAAGATGGAAGAAGTATCCATTTATTCGTATGCTGATAGGAAGGACCCAGGGGAGAGGGAAAAAACTGATTAAAAAAAAAAAAGAAAAAGAGGGAGGGAAGGGAAGGACTGCCAGAGTCATGTCCTTGAACAGTGGACTGGATACAGTACACAAGCGGAGGGGTTGGTCTTACCTAAAAACAGACCATAACCTCATACTAACAGAACAGTGAATAAAGTATGTGAACACAGTTATAGGCATGTGGGTAGAGGCGATGGTTAATGTTCTCTTTCAATTGCTTCTATTCACCAGTGAAGTAGGAAGCAAGGCCATCAGCTGACGGGGATAGGAGAGGTGATAAGAGGTTTAGGAGAAGGAACTAGATAGACAGTTACACAGGGGAATGGGAGAGTGAATGGGCTGGGGAAACGTAGTATGATTGCGAGGAAGTGTTAAGAGTCCACTTGAGGCTAGAAATGATGAATTTTAATTTGGATTAGTCATCGTGTTTCTGCTTTTACTGTGTTCAGCTGTCTGGGTGCAGGCATAGGGCACTGAGTAGGCAGAGAGTTGATTGTAACCAGGAAATACAGCTCAGTGAGAGGGGGTCAAGGGAGTTGACGACATATAATAATAATAAAAAAGTGATTATTATGCTTATCCATGGAATTCAGACTGAATAAAGAGGGAAGAGTGGATGCGAAGGAGGTGATCTATAAACGAATTCACTCCCTGAAGTTGTCCAACATCCTCAGGGCTAAAATTATTGTTCTTCAGGCAAAGGGGTCTTTGAGGGTGTTACCTGCCTATTAATACTTATGCAATAAGCATTTATTGAATGCCTGCCATGAACTGTTCAGAGAGAATATCTGGCTACTTCCCTAGAAACATTTAAAATATCAAGGAGATAAGTTGGTTTCAAAGCAGGGGTTGGGTCTCAGGTGACTAATGAAAACAGAGGTTGATTTTACTTTTCTGTTGAAAAACTTTCAAGCAGGTTGAAAGATGCATGTCTAGTTGAAAAGTACATATCTGTATCAATCAAAATTGTTGTTGTAGTTTAGTTGCTAAGTCATGTCTGGTTCTTTTGTGACCCCACGGAGCCCGCCAGGCTCTTCTGTCGATGGGATTCTCCAGGCAAGAATACTGGAGTGGGTTGCCATTTCCTTCTTCAGAAGATCTTCCCGACCCAGGGGTCAAACTCACATCTCCTGCTTGGCAGGTGGATTCTTTACCACTGAGCTACCTAGGAAGACCCAGCAATCAAAATAGCTTAAATCAAAAATAATTTATTGCTGGATGTAATTGAAAAGCCTGCAGCCTAATAATGGCTAATGTTTATTGAGAGCTTATTGTTAATGAGGTTCTGTTCAAAGTGCATTACATTTATAATCTCGCTTAAGCTTATTAACAGAGCCAGGATTTGAACTCAGGTTGTGTGTTTCCAGACACTGTACTCCTAACCATGATGCTTTACTGTCTCTTAAAGGATAGCTTCAGGCAAAGCTGGATCCAGGGATTCAAACATTATACCAGGACACAGTCTTTCACTCCCATTCTGCTCTCTTTTATGGTGAATAACTTCACATGTCTGCTAGGTTCTCACCATTCATGGTAGCTTCAGGCTTACACCATCGTTACACCCAGCATTTCCAGAAGAAAGTTATTTTTTCTTTCTGAAAGTACTAGACCCACATAGGTCTGTACTTAATGACATGAAACAGATTCATAATATTGTTAAGAAAAAAACAGTAGTAGTTACGGACTGGCCCATAAATAAACAAGCCAATGCATTTATAATTGGAAGGATGTAAAAAAATTAATGACAGTTATTTCTGATGTTATGATTTGGGAGAGTTTTTTCTTTTTGCTTCTCAGTATTTTCATTTGTTTCTACATAGGGAATGCATTATCTGTATAATAAAAATGTTGAAAGAAAACAAAAAATTCAATATACACAGACAAATATATCTCCCTAAATTGTCCTCTGTACCTAGGTAGATCTTTTACTCCTATACCACTAAAATCTGCATCACAGGAAATTGATAAATTAGGGGTGATAACACCAGTAGGGACATTCTTATCTGTTCCCACTTGGTTAAAGAAGGTGTATCAACAGCTCAGCTCTACCATATTATTGTACCGGTGAACAGGCTTAGTATCTTCCCTAACATTATAAATAATTCACTTTGGAAATATTTTGAAGTGAAATATTAGTTCTTTTTTTTTGGAAGCCCTAATGGAGTAATATTTAGGGGTCCATTGAGAAGGAGAAAGGAAATAAAGAAACCAAGGGAGAGGTTTCTCTGGTGGTCCAGTGGTTGAGAATCTGCCTTGCAGTGCAGGGGACACCGGTTCAATCCCTGGTCTGGGGAGATCCCATGCCGTGGGGCAGATAAGCCTGTGTGCCACAACCACTGAGCCCACTTGCTAGAGCCTGTATGTTGCAACTACTGGAGCCCTTACACACTAGAGCCTGTGCCCCACAACAAGAAAGGCCACTTCAATAAGTCTGCACACCGCAAGTAGAGAGTAGCCCCCACTCACCACAACTAGAGAAAGCCCAGAAAGCCCATACACAGCAATGAAGACCCAGCGCAGCCAAAAACCAAAATTAATAAAAATTAAAAAAAAATGAAACGACGGGAGTCCCTACATGAAAATGCAGCCCAAATTCCAAGAATCAGGCTAAGTTGGAACTAACTGTTTCATCCCCACCACCAAAGAATTCACAGTCTTATTAGGAAGGCAAGATGGTGAGATGGGGCGGATATAAGACAATGTGGGTTAAATAATGCAGGAGGGAAGGTGGGGGTGTGTAACAGCACTGACCCAAGGGAACATTATGGGTAAAGCTGGTTGTCAATCTCCCCATTTAATGCTTTTTTGCACTAGTTTGGCCCTTCTTCCCCCTGCAGTATCTTTGAGAACATGGAAAATTCAATCTACTTGACACAGTTTCCTCATTTTTACAATAGGGATGGTAACAATCTGTGCCACGTTTATCGAGGGGATTAGATTTAGCAATGCATCTAAATGTTTTGCCCAGTGCCTACTGCTGAGTGAATGTTCAGTGTGTGCGTGTTAGTTGCTCAGTCAAGTCCAAGTCTTTGTGACCCCATGGAGCCCACCAGGCTCCTTTGTCCATGGACTTCTCCAGTCAAGAATACTGGAGTGGATAGCCATTCCCTTTTCCAGGGGATCCTCCCAGCCCAGGGATCATATCCACATCTTCTGCATTGCAGGCAAATTCTTTCCCATCTGAGCCACCGCGGAAGCCCCAAATGCTCAGTAAGGAGTGCCTGTTATTGTTATGATTGTTGCTAAGGGCAGAAGTAAATCAACATGGAAAGTGACAAAAAGCTTGGAATCTTACAAAGTTCTTAAAATTAATCACGGTTCCTGGTCTTCTAGATTTGGTTCCCTTCTACAGGCAGTAGCTGGTCCCTGGAACTTTTGCCCTCTGATTTTATCTAGAGAAGGAAGCATGAGTAAAATCTTCTCTCATTGTCACTCCCAGCTTCGTTCTTAAGTGTAGAATATTCATTCACATCCTCTTGGCTCGGATGTGAACTTTTCATCTCACACAAGCTGCAGACCAGATGACTTCATTTCACAGTCTTTTGCCTCATCAGAACCACCCTCTTCTGAAAAATTTTCTCACATTTTACAAAACTCAGCACTAGGGAAAAATTTTTTTAAATGACACTGAAATAAAACTGAATAATAAGACTTGATTGGGTCCAAAGACTTAAGGGAAAGAAAATGTCCTTATTTTATAATTTCAAATTCAAGGTCTTACATGAAGGGTATTAGAGTGGGAAGGAAGATTTAAGATACTGCTGGTACAAAAGAGAAAACAAAGACTCAGAAAGAAAAGGATGAGACAGAAATGAGTTCTGTGGTTGTTATTCTTTTTATGAGCCCAGTTCTCCAGACTTCTTGTTAAATCTGTGTATTACCTTGGAGTATTTTTTTTTTCCTGTGTGAGCTATTTAAAGTTCTGCTTTTTTGTTTATATTAGCTAGAGTCAGTTTCTGTTGCCTGTAACTCAGTAGCCCTTACTGATTTGCAAATAAAGCCAAAAAAGCAATTAAGAGTCAGAAGAAAACAAGATATAAAGAGGACTAGAGCAGATGAGAAAGTGGTTGGATCCTATGACTGCCCAGAGTTTGGAGGATCCAGTCCTAGTCTGTGTATATCCTTAAAAATAAGCCCCAGCCCACTTCCATAATTTTTAAAAATTAGAATGGTCCCTGTTCCTTGTAACTGAGGTGGCAACTGATTTTTGTATTAACCAGGACTCTTTCAATTCCAAGTAAACAGAAAGGTAATGAATCACTTGGGGCAAAAAGTCGAGGGATCACGCTTCAGGCATGGCTAGATTACATACTGTCAGGAATTCAATTCTCCTTCAGGCCTGCTCTCCCTTCTGTTTGTTTCATTCCCCAGGGTTTCCCTTCTTGATGGTAGAGATTGCCATTGGAAACTTTGGGAGTATTTTGTACTAGTTTATCATCGTGGCTTAGTGGTAAAGAATCTGCCTGCCAAGCAGGAGACCTGGGTTCAACTCCTGAGTCAGGAAGATCCCCTGGAGAAGGCAATGCCAACCCACTTCAGTATTCTTGCCTGGAGAATCCCATGGACAGAGAAGCCTACAGTTCATGGGGTCACAAAGAGTCGAATACAACTGAGTGACCACACAACAACAACGACAAAATCATCTCAGAAGAAAAATTCTGTTTCCAACAGTTTCAACAAAAGTTCTGTGGTTGATGCTCACTGGAAAGCACTGAGTTGCTTTCAATGAACTGTAATTAGAAAATTGTGATTGGCTGGGCTTGGTCTTAATGCCTGCCCTTGAACTAGGCTCAGCTCACACAAATCACATTGGAACAGAATGAGGGAAAACTTTACAAGACCAGTAGAGATTATGAGTTGCCTTCCATAAGTTTTGTTCAGGTTCTTTCTGGGTCATGAAACACTCATGTATTAGCCAGGAATATAACCATCCGGAATCGAGATTATATTTCAAAGGATCTCTTGAAGCTGAAAAGCTGGACGACAATGTTCAGATCCACTGAATACAAGTAGAAGTGATGAGATCACTTTCAGGAACTGTCCTCAAAGGGATATGTCAGGATTATCTGTCCTTTCTGCTTTTCCTATGCCCAGAATGTGGACAGTATGGCTGGAGATGAATAATTCATCTTCGAATATATAGTGATTTGGGGATGGAGGAAATCCATAATGGAGCCTGGGTCCCTAACACTGTGGAGACAAGTCAACCCTGAATCATCTTCTTTCTGTGATAGAAAAGTAAACTGATATCTTGTTTAGCTGAGTGCTATTTAACAAACCACACAACCCAACATAATCCTACCTGAACTCCCCAGAGGAAAATCTTGGCACTTCTGGAGAAAGATAGGGGTAGGGATGAAGCACAGGTATGTCCATTGTCTCACTCCCTGAAAAATTTTGTCTCGGTCACAGTCATTACTCTGGTTGGAAGTCTGAAGAGGGAAATCTGTCTGGCTCTGATGAATCTGAATATCCAGAAATTTCTGAGTTTATTACTTTAAAGACAAAATTAATCTGAAAGCTGAATCAACCACAGAATTATCAGAAATGGCTATATCCATGTTTTTTTCCACCCGGGTGGGTTGGGAGGGAAACACACTTGTCAGAGTGATTAAGCCACATTTAACCTTGTAACTTTAACAATGAAGTGTTGAAATAGCAGGTTTGCAATGTGGAAAACTGCTGAAAGTACATATTAGAACTTCTTTCAACATATTTGTTTTGACATTTTTATTAAGAATTTGAGTGAGGAATTAATTAAATTGTAATCAAACACAGATACGACATGATGTCAATAGAACAGTTCATGCCTTGAATAATGGAATCAGAATTACACAACATCAGAACTCCAAGAAGTTCAAGTTATCATAACTCCCCGTTTTACAGCTGACAAAACTGAGGCTCAGAGCTGTCAACTCACTTGCCCAAGGTATACCTGGAATCAAGGGTAAAGCTGTTGACATATATTCTTTCTACTTTTTCTTTTTGAATAAATGAAAGCAATGTCATGATTCAAGATTCAAGTAGACATTCTTTTTCTAAATGGAGGAGTGAAATGATGAGATCAAGATACTATTTAATCAGGCCAAATGTGTAAGGATCTAAGTCCAAAAAAGTCTACTGTACAAGCACAGTATGGGGCAGATGTGCCTTAATCAGCAGCACTTGTAAGAAACACTTAGAGATGTTACTTGGCTGCAAGCTTGAGCTGTCAGCAGTGTGATGCGGCTACAAGGAAAAGATAATGGAGCCATGGGTGGCATTCCTAGAAACAGAGTTTACAAAAGGGAGGGGGTGTCCTGTTGAACTTTTCAGTCTGTTGAGCTTTTCAATCTACACCTGGAATTCAGTCCCAGGTGTCAGACTTCAGAAGTGATACCGACAAATTAGTTCAGATCTAGGATGGAATTATGTGGGGAACGGGTCAAAGGAAGTAAGGAAACTGCAAAGCACTGTATCTAAGTGCCTGAATCTTGGAATCTGACTGCCTGGGTTTCATCCCAGCTCTGTCAATTACTGAATATGTGTTCATTAAGCCTTAATCTCACTGTCTGTAAGTTAGGAATTATAACAGTACCTATCTCTGAAGATAGATGAGGTAGCGCATGCCAAATGATTTGTATGTTACTGGCACAAAAAAGCACTCAATAAATGTTAGGATTAAGGAAGTGACATGATGTGAGGATAATGGCAACAATCTCGTACGTCGTGGTGAATATTAAATGAGCTAACACATGCCCAGTGCTTGAAGAAAACAGTAGTAGTGGAGGGATTGGCTTAAGGTTTTTAGGGGTGGGACTGGCTTGGTGTCAAAATATTCCCTGGCTTGGGCTAAGGTCCACAGAACTTGACCCGATTATTTTCTGAAGAATGAACCCTGAAAAAAGTTCAGAGGGGTGCAGTGGGAGCGATGGTCGTCACGCATACATTTCATGGGGTACTCACCTGGTGAACACCTGGACAGGATGACATGGCATTGCTGTGGAGTGACAGCCTAGCTTCATTCTTGGGTATGGTCATTGAGGACTGATGAACAGTTCTGTTGCAACTAGTGAGGTCATTCAGGGCAGTAATGGGGTTGCTCACTCAGGCCTGTTCTGGGCACAATCCATGAGAACTGTCCTGTGGCAGTCACGCAGAACTCACTGGAAGAGGAACCGCTCCTGGATCTCCTCCCTGGGCCACTGGGGGACGTCCTGGCTCTCAGGGATGCTCTGGGACCCTGGTCAGTTTCCCCCGGGAGCGGCCTGCCGCTAGGGGGCGGCTGCTGAGAGGACCCGCCCGCCGCCCGCGCAGAGTCCGCTCCTTTGGGACTCGCTTTCCAGCCAGGCCCAGAGGGAGGTGGAGTGACAGTGGGTGCGGGTGCACGCTTCATGGGTGTGAGACAGAGCGAGCCGCCTGGCGTGAGTCAGCGCGCGGGGGGCTAAGGATCTCCCCGAATAGTCACGGAATCTCACTCACGCTCGGCTCCTCCACCTTCCCGTCTAGAGCGTGTGTCCAGTCCCGCGCCTGCGTGCGCACCCGACACGACGTCCGATTCGGGGTTCTGGGTGTCGGCTGGGGGAAAAGGGGGTGGGCGGAAGAGGGAGTGTCCCTGTGGGTGTTTCTATGCCCAGGTTAGATTTCTCCCGCCCTGCCCCATGAGGGCTGTGGGGGGGTGTGTCCCGCTCAGGTACGTATGTACCTGTGTTGGTGCGTGCATGCGTATGTCAGTGTGGTGGCACCTTTTATCAGCGCGGGGTGCCTGCGTGTGCGCCAGGGTCTCTGTTTGGGTCTAGATGTTGGCGCAATCTCGACCTGGGCTCCCACCCACGGGTGTCGGGAAGCCCGCGTGGCCAGGGTGTCCAGCCTCCCGGAGGAGCAAAAAAGCCTCGACACCCTCACCACCCCAGCTGGCCCGGGCTCCTTAGGGAGAGGCCTGCGTGGGGAGGCCCCGGGGTGGTGTGTCCCTGGAAGGGGTAAAGAGTAGGGGCGCAGGGGGCGGGCCGGGTCCCCGGGCGGGGCGCGGGCTCGGGGGACCCGCGCGGCTGACGTCAGGCGACTCCTTAAATAGAGCCGGCAGCTCGCTCCGCTCGGCATTTCTCGAGGAGTCAGAACGCGGCCGGCGCCAGCGCCACCGTCCGGCCCGCGCGCCGGCCCGCACCGCCGCCGAGCGTTCGGGGCGCCGAGCCGGGAGGATCCGGGATGGGGCTTCCGGCGCTGGGCGCGCTCCGAGCCCGGCGCACGTGAGAGCCGAGGAGCGGCGGGAGCCTCCCCGCTAGCCGGAGCCCCGTCGCCCAGGACGCGGGGATGTCGGAGGCGCCGCCGCCGGTTCCCAGAGGAGCCGCCGCCCCGGGGATCCCGGGGCACGGTGCGCGCCCGGGCCGGCAGCGCCTGGAGAAGACGGCGCCCCCTACGCCCGACCCGCGTGGCCCGGGCCGCGCCGCACGAGCCTTCTAGGCGGCCGCAGGGCCCCAGCAGCTCCGCCGCCGGCGCCCCCTCGGAAACCATGACCCCCGGCGCGGGCCCATGGAGCCATGGCCTATAGGGTCCTGGGCCGCGCGGGGCCACCTCAGCCGCGGAGGGCGCGCAGGCTGCTCTTCGCTTTCACGCTCTCGCTCTCCTGCACTTACCTGTGTTACAGCCTCCTGTGCTGCTGCGACGACCTCGGCCAGAGCCGCCTCCTCGGCGCCCCTCGCTGCCTCCGCAGCCCCGGCGCGGGCGGCCAGAAACTTCTCCAGGAGTCCCGCCCCTGCGATCCCTCGGGCCCGACGCCCGGCGAGCCCGGCGCTCCCAGCGCGCCCGCCGCCGGCGCGCCCTCCCCTCGCCTCTCTGGGTCCAACCACTCCGGCTCTCCGAAGCTGGGTACCAAGCGGCTGCCCCAAGCCCTCATCGTGGGCGTGAAGAAGGGGGGCACCCGCGCCGTGCTGGAGTTTATCCGCGTGCACCCGGACGTGCGGGCCTTGGGCACCGAGCCCCACTTCTTCGACAGGAACTACGGCCGCGGGCTGGACTGGTACAGGTAAGGAGGGGAGCCCCACCGCGTGCGCCCGGGCTCCATCCGGCCCCGTCTTCTGGGCCACTTCCTGCGCCCTCGCATCCCCTTAACTCGGCTGGCTATGTGGGTTCCGACTGACACGTGGGGGAACTCTAACCGAAGGATTTACCCAGAACTTCCCAGTGATGGTGTAGACCCGCTCCGGTTTCCTGAAGCGCAAAGGGCAGTTGACTCTGGAATCGCCAGAAGGGAAGGGAGATCGCTGACCTGACCTCCGGGCCAGTTTGGAGGGCTGGCTCGGTGTCTAGACGCTGGGGTAAAGCTGGGTGCCAGGGGAAGGGGCAGCCAGGACAGGAGCTGCCTCAACGCAGCCATCTCCTGAGCCTGGCCTCAACTTTCCAGGCATCTTGACCCACCCAGGGAAGGGACAGTCCGAACAGCGCCCCCTCGCGGCAGGGTCCTGCGCTTGGGCGAGGTCCCCGGAGTTCAGGCCAAATGACGGGAAGGCCCCTGAGGTGTCCGCAGGAGAAAGGTCTCTTTTGGAGCCTCGGTCTCAGCTCCAGGTATTTGCTGCTGTATCTGGTCTGAGACTCCCAGGCGCTCTGACCCTGAATTCATGTTTTCAAATAGTGCAAACGACCCTGGATGTGAGTCTTGGCTCTGCCGCTTAGCTTGAGAAAATTCCTAAAACTCACTGAGCCTTGGTTTTCTGGTCCATCGCAACTAGGAAAGGTCCCTGACCCTTCGGCCTTGCAAGGGCTTTCTAAGTGCTTGAAAAGTGTAACAGGGACACTTTGCACTGGGCGGTGCTTCTAAGCCAGCAGCCAGGATATAGAATTCGAAATACTGGTGGGCACCTCAGATGGAAGCTATCTAGGTTCACAGGGGGCAGCCAGTCATAGCAGACTGTCCACTCCCCCACTGCACTGTCAGGGAAGACAGTCACCCAGGCTGGTGATATCTGGGGATAGCCTGAAGCTTCTGGAAGGTAGCAGCCTCCACTATTAAATGCCTATCTACTTCCCAAGCCCTGTATGGTGTTGAGGTGTAGGGCTGGCCCATGTGTGAGCTGAGCAGGGCATCCCTGGGGGTGCTATAATGTATGGGCTCCCCATAACACCTGGGTTACAGAATTCTCACCATTCACCTGACCCCTTGAAGACTTGCTAGAAATGTCTGCCTAGTAATGAAACTGGGTGGGTGGGTAATGTGGTAGCTGACACAGTAGCTGAGGCTGTTCTTTAAGATAATTATGTTAAAGTAAACACTTTAGGGGGTAGAAAGTCATAACCATATTGGATAAAGGACAACTTCATTAAAAGGAGGACCCCACTGGCCTCACTTATGGAACCCTGGATTTGTAAGAATCGGGGCAACAGGGCCAACTTGTCGCCTTTGCTTGGGAGCCTTGGTCATGGTTTAAGGGGCCAGGGTGGGACATGCCCCGTCCTCAGGAGGCAGACACACAGCCCATCTCCAGTGGCGAGCAGCAGGGGACGGCTGGCCTGTGGGTGGCCCCAGCACTGTTATGTTGGCTCACTGGAATAGAGAGAGTGGCACAGAATGGCATGTCGCTGCTTTCCAAGCTGTGACCCCCCCCCCCCCAGGCATCCCACCTGGAGGTAAGAAGTACACGAAGACAGCATCAGAGCCAGACCCCAGAGTCGGAGAGGCAAGCGCGTCAAACGGCAGCAGAGTGTGACGTGGGTCAGCCGTGGCCACACTCTGACACGGCAGGGTTTCCTCGATTGAAAATCTAAGGATCATTATGAAACCCTTTGCCAAAGTGAAGTGCCTCTTAAGTGCAAAATAGCACAATTCTGAGCACTGGCTTTTGTTGAGCCCTCCAGTAAACACCTATTCCCTGCACCCAGCCTCTGCACGCCCTCTCTTGTGCTCCACCGCCAAACACCCTACCTTCCTTCTCCAAGCCCATGTCATTCAGGGATGGCTGCTTTTTATTTTTAACCTTGGCATGTGTGATTCTAAGCCAGCTTAGCTGTGAACCTTAGAGATGGGAGCCGTGCCTTTTTTTTTTAATATAGCACATTTGGATTCTGCTAAAATTCTCGGCTGAGTCTTGGTAGGTTTTATTTAACATCAAGCATGCTGACAGCTCCACTTCTCTCTCTGCTCCCCCCTACTTCCCAGGGTCTGTCTTACCATCCCTTTCCCCCTTTTTATTTCTAAAAGAGCATTTAGCCTGCATGTCTGGTACTGCCTCACCCCCGTCACCTCCCCAGGAAGGCTGGAAGCCTACAGCTTCAGGAGGGGCTGTGTGATTTGTGCTTCTTGGGGCTGCAGATCTGCATCCCCAGAGACCAGGGTTTTGGGTACAGATTGTCATTTCTGTATATAAAGTCATACTGCCCCATTTGGATGTTATTTCTGTAATTTCCAGAACATTTCTCTCTATGTGTCCTATTCTTTATTATCACTCGAGTAATACGCATTAATTGCAGAAATGATGGAATTACCTGGTTTCTTTTAAAACCCATGTTCTCACTTTATTCCTGAAGTCCATGAGTTAGGATGGCAGGTGATAAGATGCTTCTGTCTCTGCCCATTGCCTTTATCATTTCACAGATGGGAAAACTGCAACCCGAAAAGAGAGCATCTAGAATGGGATCCAAAGCAAGCAGATGAAATTTGGGACCAAACGTCATTAGCATGCCCTGTCCCACAAAGATTTATACACGTACACTGTGTGTGTATGTGCACTTCCAGCCAAGTACTCTAACCACTGTTCTGCACAGCTTGCCACCAAAAAGCCAGCATCCACTAGGTAGACATGGCCAAAGAGCCCTTATGCCTTTTGTGGGGGCCCATGTTTTCCAAAGATGGAGTTGCAGAGTGGCAGGCAATGGATCTCCTCAAAGCCCCTGGGGATAACTTCTGGGGTCTGGAGGCCCCAATCAGACAGACAATGGAAGAATCAAAGGACAGACTTCTTTTTGTGGGTAAGTGGAGATAAACCAGGAGCTGACAAACAGTGCCTGAAGACAGAATGATACAGCCAGAGAGACACCATCGGCCGGAGACCAGGAGACAGAATCTGCACCTTCCTGACTCCTGGCCTGAATCCCCTCTTGGAACTGGCTGGGTTCCAGCCACCCTAGGAGAGGCCAGCATTCTGTGGCAGGATCCCTCCCCTGAGATATTTTTCTGAGATTCCATCCCTGAAGCTTCCCTCCTCTCTGCACCTGGCCAGCTTTCCCCTCCCACTTGGCTCCTCTAGGTAGCAGCTGGGTGTGCTGGGTGGGGTCAACCAGCTGCTTGGACAGGGAGGCAGAGTGAGACCACACTGACAAGGGACCCAGGAGAGGACCTGCTGTCAGGAAGCGGGAGATGGTCCCCTAAGCTGGGTAATTGGAAGCAGAGTCATCTTTCTGAATCTTGGCTTCCTTGTCATAGGATGATGCCTATTGTAACCATTATCATAGAAGGTGGTTTTGAAGAATGAATGGAACATTGTATATGAAAGTGTCCTGGAAAATTTCCTGCTATATAAAGATAAGGCAGTAATGTTATCACTATCACCACTATTACTATGACGGTTTCACTACCAACACTCCTGTTACCATCGTCAGTACTATGAGTATTAAAACTATCAGCTTCTTTCCCTACCACTACTACTACCTGGGGCGGAGGAATTAATTGCTGGAAAAGTAGTTGTGAAAGACTGGGAAGGGTCCTGGCCCTAAGTTCGACTTTTAGCTCTGCTTTGCCCTTTTTCTCCTCCCTCTCTTCCTTCTCTCCTTCCTTCTGCATTGGTAAAAAGTCACTCCTCATTTCTGGGTGTCAGTTTGCTCACCTTTAAAAAGAGAGTGATGTCTGATGATGTATGTGAAAATGTGTCTCTCAATCTAAGATTATATTTGGGAATGCATCAGAGGTTGAGTATGAGACAGAATTCACAAATATTCGCAGCCTTCATCTTTCATAAAGAGATATAAGCTGTGCATTGTCCAGTAGTTTTTATGGTCTTAGGGGAAGCTGAGTTTCGTGTAAAGTGTTTGTTTTGCTAGTTTTCAGTGATGGGAGTGGGAGAGGCAGTCTGAAGAGGAAGTGAATCTTCTCTAAATGCATTGAAATGCCAACAAGAGCAAGTTAATGTGTGATAATTGACTCTGTGCTCTGGTGTCAAAATTGTGATAGATGAGCCTGTTCTGTAAATTTTAGACTCTACAAGTCTGGTTATTTATTTGTTCAGCAGCAGTGGTGTTCGGGGGACAGTGTGAGGCAAAGAAGACAGGGCATTTGCCCTGGAGGCAACAGATAAGTGAAACAGAGAATTAAAAGCCCGGAGTAAGGTCTGTCACCTTATCTAGCTGATGTTAATCAGGGAATCAAGTTTCAGCAGCAAAGCCAAACTCCAGAAAGGCAAACTTTAAGAAGAAATAAAACCAGAGGCAGAAGGCAAGAGAAGCAGTGAACGCGGGAGGCTTTACCACCTGAAACAGACAGATGGACACTGGGCACAGATGACCTGTGTTTGTCCAGTGTGCGCAGATGTGTGGGCATGCAGAGCTCTCACGTGGGCACCCACATGTACAACTCCAGTGTCTGCAGACACGTCTTCATAAGGGGTTTTCCTGCCTTGGTCCAGGAGGATGTCACACACGCTGATTAAATGAACCCGCTGAGTTCATAAATCCTTCGTCCGCCTTGTAGCTCTCTGTCAGCCTCGCTGCAGCCAGAGATATAGTAGTTAGTTCCAGCACATGTACAGCTCTTGTCAGGCACTGGGGGACATTTGGGTTGAGCAAACAGAACTGTCATCGCTCAAGGAGGCTTTTTGAAGAGCTGGCTTTGCATCCCCCTGGAGCTTGGAGGGACAGTGGAAGAGCTTGGAATGAAGACTGGGCTTTCCTCATAGCCTTTGGTATGTGGCTAAAGGGGGAAAGACCCCGACAGGTCCTAGTGCTATTCTACCGGCACACTTTGTAAAGTCTGTTTGGATATTAAAATATTACGTAGAGCCTAAGAAACACTTTTTTTTTTCACCTTTTAACACCTCTGAAATTAGGATGAGTCTAATGATTGATGGGGTCTAGATTCCATGAGATATGATGCTTCCATATTGGATGGAAACTCACTTTCCCAGAGGTGCCCTCTGCTCTGGTGTCCATTGAAATTTACAAAGGACCAGCAACTAGGTGACAAACGCCTGACCCATCAGTGAGCCCCTGAGACCCTGCTTGTCTGCAGCCAGCAGGGGTGCCTTCTGATTTGTGAAGGAGCTGCACCCACTTGATTTTTTTATTTTTAAAATATTTCTTTATTTATTTGGCTGTGCCAGGTCTTAGTTGGGGCATGTTCGATCTTTGATCTTCATTGCAGCCTGTGAACTCTTAATTGTGGCATGTGGGATCCAGTTACCTGACCAGGAATTGAACCCATGCCCTTGGCAGTGAAAACATGGAGTCCTAACCACTGGACCACCACGGAATGCCTGAGCTGTAGTCATTTTAGATTTTTGATTGCTACCTGTGCTCTCTTCTGCCTATCCTGAAATGAGGGAATGTGCAAGTTGATGGCCACCAGGAGAGAACAAGATGCTTTGGCGGGCATGTTCTTCACTGGCTGCTGTTCTGCCCAGATATTTGGAGTCACATCCCAAGAGTCCCTGAAAAGTCAGGGCAGGGTTGATGCTCAACAGGTGTGCTTGCCTATGTTCCATTGCATCTGGTGTGCAGGACAGTAGAATAATTTTCTTCTCATCAGTTAGACCTCCACTGCCTTCCTCCTGAATGATTGGGTGACCGAGTGGGTGGGGCGGGGACAGAAGCACACAGCTTCCCATTGATCAGAATCCTCTGCGGGCTTGGAGTGGGGGCTGTTTCTATGAGCGAGGGCTCAGCAGTGGGGGTGGGAAGTTGGGGAGGTAGATAGGCTTGCTGGCAGTGAGTCAGGGTGGAAGGATCTGCAAGGTCATGCAGTCTGCCTAAACCTGTGAGACTCTTTGCCCTGTGAGCTGACCCAGGGCGGGTTAATCCATTTATTTGTCAGATGCCTACAATTTGCCAGAATCAGTGCCAAGCTGCTGTAGGCCGGCTCTGCTGCCACTTTGTTCTCTTAATGGGCTGCACTGGTGGGCTGGAATGCTTTGTGGTCCACGGGCAGCTTGATGAGGTGGGTAAAAGCCACCAGTGATGGAAATAACTTAGCATTTCAGAGGTAATTGCTGCCTGTCAAGCTACACAGCTGGGCTGTTGGTCCAATGCTATACTCACCCAGCTTCCTCAGAGGATAATGGTGCAGAGATGGGGGCAAGGGATTACTATTGAGCATGTGCTTCCAAGGATCATGGGCTAGATAGACTGGTTGGGTTACCTGAGGCTTGAGGATCACAGGATCTCCTGGACACAAGTCCACTGGGAGTGTCTTCCTAAGCTTTGAAATCAACGGCACTAGTCGTGATTTCTTCTCAGGGTCTGTGGTCACTAGCTCCCACAAGTAAAAATAACCAAGGTGTCCACTCTGGGTGAAGGCCCAAGGACCTCTCATTGACATCCTTGGAGGGACAGCACCAAGTCCATGCCCTCTTAGGGTAGCATTTTCAAGGCTTCAGACATTTTTGTACTGCCTCATAGTTGCCCAAACCTGGCATGACCTCTATTATTTTCTTAATACTTTAAAGTTAGCACTTTAAAAATTTTTGACTTTTCATAAAGAACTGGCTTTATTTTCTGCCATGTGTACATTTATAGAATAGATAATATCTTCCCATAATACAGACTTCAAAAAGTGACAGAGGATTTTCCCTGAAAACCATTCTCCTCCTTCATACCCCATCTCCCCTTCCACGCAGTTCTTCCTCCCAGAAACAATCACGAGATCGGTTTTTGTGTATCCTTCAAAAGAGGTGCTTGCATTTGTAAACCTAACATCCATTATGCAAATATAATTGAAATACATCATTTTAAAACACAAATTTATTTGAAAACCACCTTAAATAAAAGCCAGAATCACTTGCCATAATTAGGAAGTAATTGTAAAAATAAGTAGATTGAAAACATAAAAATGCTATTGATTTTTTTTCATTTTTAAAACAATTTATTTATTTTCAATTGAGTTTTTGCTAGTGAAAGTGGTTAAAATGTTCCAAGCCTGCAGCATGCTTTATCTTTGTTCAAAAGAGAAGGGGGATACTAAAAAGAGCAGTTAAGTAAATACTAATATCAATGTGAAACATTTCTCCTTGATGTAATCAGAATGAATGAAAGCGAAGTGGACAAGATCATAAGTTTTCTCTCTATGCGATTGAGTTACATTTAGTCAGTCTGTGTAGTATGTAAAATTACTGAGATGGGGTATGCCCCGACATCATAGGAAACACCGCCGGAGTTTGCGGAAAATCCAGTGTAAGTAAATCCAGAGATGTTTCTAGCTTTCAGATTCCTTTGATGTGTTAATGATTGAAAGAGACAAGCCAAAGGAAAACTCAGAACAAATATGAGCATTCAGAAAAGTATTGTGGCTTGCAGTATTTACAAAGTAGCCTAGCCTTCAGGGGAACAGGATTCCCTGAATAAGGGTATGCTGCTGCTGCTAAGTTGCTTCAGTCGTGTCTGACTCTGTGACCCCATAGACGGCACCCACCAGGCTCTGCTGTCACTGGCACTCTCCAGGCAAGAACACTGGAGTGGGTTGCCATTTCCTTCTCCGATGCATGAAAGTAAAAAGTGAAAGTGAAGTCCGCTGAGTCGTGTCTGACTCTTAGTGACCCCATGGGCTGCAGCCTACCAGGCTTCTCCATCCATGGGATTTTCCAGGCAAGAGTACTGGAGTGGGGTGCCATTGCCTTCTCCGGAATAAAGGGTATAGTATGTATTAAAAAGGAAAAAACAATATCTCACCAGTTTACTATTGGTTTCATCACTGCCCTCACTGGTGGAATCTCCATGGTGATTACATACCTGCAGGCATCAGTGTTGCAAAAGTCAAAGTTGTTTCCACTAGGGACTTGCCAATGTATGTAAAAGGGGTTCAGAGCTTTTTTTGTTTCTTCAATTTAGAGGCTCATGTGGAACAGGATGTCTTTTTGAAATCTCAGGATGCAAAGTTCTTTTTCTCTCCCTCTGTGACGCATGATGTGAGACTTAAAAATAATGGTCGGGCAGGGTGTCACTCTTCTTTCTCAGATAGTTTGATCTCGCCGAATAAAGAGGGGAAGACAATGTCATGTCTTTCTGCATACTTTTTTAGCTGCACAAAAAGAGCTCCACTGGGGACAGTTGTCCCTAGAATTTCCCATATGTTGTCAACAGAAGCCATTTAGAGAGTGTCTGTGATAGCAGGGCTCCCCAAGCTTGCCTTCAGATGGGCAGATAGTCATCAACTCTGACGAGGAGAGGGCTTCCTGCTCACTCAGGGCTTCCAGGTCCAGGAGCTCACTGCCTGGTGAAGGAATTCTGGATCCATCCTAAGGCTGGTGGACAAATGAGCTGGCATTGAAGCAGTGCCTCGTGGCACACAGGAAAGAGGGAAAGAGGGCAGCCCTGAGTACATGGATGAGAAGAACTTAAAATGGAAATCAGAAGACATTTTTAGCACAGTGATTAAAAACTCGGGCTCTTGAATCAGAATGACTGAATTGGAATCTCAGTTCTACCACTGAGTATGGGTCCACTAACCAGTGGGTCCTCTGTGCCCTGGTTCTATCTCCATGTAGGAACCAATCCTCTCATCTACTCATAGGGTTGCAGTGAGGTCTGAATGAGTGGTATCATGTAAAAAAGTGCTCAGAAAATTTCTGGCATGTGGAAGGGGTCCAAGTATTGGCTGTCATTATTGGGCATTGGTTTTCTCATCATTCCTTCATTGATCTGAGTGCTAAGGACCCAGAGGTGGACAAGACTGGGCTCCTCCCAGTTTGATGGGTTATGAAATGTTCATGGAAAATTTTTACACAAGTCAGCTGATGATAGGAACCATTAGAGAGATGCAAACAGAGCTATAATAGCACAGGAAGGAGATAAGATCCAATTGGGGGAATTTTGGAAGGATTTCTGAAGGAGGTAGTATGTTATTTGGGTCTCAGTGGGCAGATGGGATCTTTGCAGGGGGCAGTAAAGGGGCTGACCCTATAGAGACGCTATTTCTAAATACAGTCATCCTACGATTTTACCTCTGATTACAGTCAAATCAAAAAATAAATTTTTTTTCAAATTACTTTAGTTCTATGTGTATTTATTGACTACCTACTATATACCAGGCTTCCCAGGTGGCGCTTGTGTTAAAGAATCCACCTGCCAATGCAGGAGACGCAAGAGATGCAGGTTTGATATCAGGGTCCAGAAGACATCCTGGAGAAGGAAATGGCAACCCACTCCAGTATTTGTGCCCAGGTGGAGGGGCCTGGCTGACTGCTGTCCATGGGGTCACAAAGAGTCAGACATGACTGAGCAACACACACACACACACAAACACACACACACACACACACACACACACACACACACACACCCCCAGGCACTGTGGTAAATCCTAGAAAAAAAGGAAGAAAGAACTGTCCTTTAAAGAATTCAAGGGGCAGACAAATCCAATAGCAAGATGTGCTGGGAGAGAAAATGCTCTTGGCATGTGGTATCACTCAGGGTGGGTCAGAGACTTTCTGGGGAGCTGAGGCCTAAGCTTTAGGACATTCACATTGGCTTTCCTCCACCTGAATCACTCTCCCTCCAGAGCATCCTAGATCTGGCTGCTTCTCATCGTGCAGGTTCCAGCTCAAATGTCACTTACAAGACAGTTAACGCCTTCCTTTGTTACCCAGTCTTAGCTGACTTACCTTCCCCATCACCCTTTATCTCTTTTCCCCACTTTGTTTTATTTACTCCTTACATTACAATACTCCTTGTATTGCAATCCAAAATGGTCTTGTTCCTTTTCCTTTTTACTAGCTATCTCCCTGACCAGACCCAAAGCTCCAGGACAGCAGGAATCTTGTCTGTCTTGTACATGACTGTGTGTCCCCAGAGTGGCACATAGTAGAGGCTCCATAAATAGTTGTTGAGTGACTATGCTCAGGAATGGGTGAGCCTGTTCCAAGGCCACAGACTGATCCCAACCCTTCATTAGGCTTTTCACACGTGGGTCTTTGGAGGCTGGTTGAGAGAGTGCAGGGTATGGTGCTGAGAACTCAGCCACCTCTTCAACAGATATTTAGTGAGCATCTGCAGTACCTGACACTGTTACAGTCCCTGGGGAGGGAGTGGTGAAAAGAAAAAAACAGACAAAAATCCCTGCCCGTGGTGCTTACTTTCTGTGGGGTAAGAGGGAAATGGTCAGTAAAGAAATAAGTGAACTGTCCATTCACATCTCTCCCAATGACCCAATTTAGTTCCTTTTTATGGCTGAGTAATATCCCATCGTATATATGTACCACATGAGAGTGTCATACAGAATGAAGTAAGACAGAAAGACAAATATCATATATTAACGTGTGTATGCGGAATCTAGAAAAATGGTATCGATGATCTTATCTACAAAGCAGAAATTGAGAAACAGAGGTAGAGAACAAATGTATGGACACCAAGGGGGAAAGAGGGAGGGAAGAACTGGGAGACGGGGACTGACGCATATAGACTATTGATACTATGTAGAAGATAGTAACACTGAGAGCGTACTGCAGAGCACCGGGAGTGTGAAAGTTGCTCAGTCCTGTCTGACTCTTTGCAACCCCATGGACTGTATAGCCTGCCAAGATCCTCTGTCCATGGCATTCTCCAGGCCAGGATACTGAAGTGGGTAGCCATTCCATTCTCCAGGGGATCTTCCCAGCCCAGGGATCAAACCCAAGTCTCCTGCATTACAGGCAGATTCTTTACTGGAACTCTATACTTAATGCACTGTGGTGACCTGAAAGGGAAGGCCGAAATGAAGGGGATACATGTATGTGTATGGCTAATTCATTTTGCTGTACAATAGAAACATTGTAAAGCATCTATATTCCAATAAAAATTAATTAAAAAGCACAAGCATGCTTATCATTCATTAAAAAAATAAGCAAAAAAAAATATCATTCATTAAGCAAAAGAAATAAGCAAGTTTCATCTCTGTCTGATGGTGATAAGGGTTGTGGGACAGTTTGAGGGGTAGAGGATGGCGAGTTCTCAGTGGCCAGGAGGGGACACTGCGGTTCAGGACAGGGAGGCTAGGAAAGGCCTCACTGAGAAGGTGATGTTGGAGCAAAGACCTGGAGGAGCTTAAGGGGCAAAGCATGTGTGATCTGAGCAAAGAGCACTCTTGGCAGAGGTACAAGAAATGAAGAGGCTCTGAGGACAGCAGGGAGCTGGTAAGACTGAGGGAAATCTAGGGGCCAAGTGGCTGGACTGGCCACACCAGGAGGGGAGTGATGGGAAATAAACTCAAAAAGGTGGCCAGGCCCCCATTTGCGGCCTTACAGGGCATTGCACGAAATTTTTATTAATATGATATATTTATTACTTTTTTAAAAAATATGCCGTGCCATGCAACAGTGAAAACTGCGGGATCCAAATGTTCCCCCTCTCACTTTGAGAGCTGAATGAACTGGTATTCTCAGAGACTCAAAGATTTGACCCTAGCTGCCCGGCCAAGGAGCAGCAGAACTGGGAATTTTGTTTGTTTCAAACAAACCTGAGACCATAGTACAGATACATAAAGGGCTTTCCAGGTGGCACTCATGGTAAAGAACCCGCCTGCCAATGCAAGAACCGTAAGAGACGTGGGTTCGATCCCTGGGTCAGAAAGGTCTCCTGGAGGAGAAAATGGCAGCTATTCTTCCCTGGAGAATTCCATGGACAGAGGAGCCTGGCAGGCTACAGTCTATAGGGTCGCAAAGAGTCAGACATGACTGAAGTGACTTAGCACAGAAACACACACAGATATATAAACACAATTTTTTGGTCCTGCATTCTTTGTCTAACATTCCATCAATTAAGATGTTCCCACACAATTAAATGTTTCCAAACCTTGATTTCAGCATCTGGGTTTCATTCTGTCATGTGGTCCCACGGAGGGTTTACACATTCCCCTCTTGTTGGACTTTTAGTTGCTGATTCCCAATTTTTTTCCTATATATCAATAAGTAATGCGCCATTGCCTAGGTCTCTAATTCTTTCTTTAGCATAGAGTCCTAGAAGCGAAATTACTAGGTCCAAGTGAAGAACTTTTTTAAAGGCTGGAGATATGTACTGCCAAAATGCTCTCCAAAACATTGCAAGATTTTTGGCTTCTACTCCAAGCAAATGGGGAGATATATTGGAGGGTTTGGAGTGAAGGAGTCTTATGATCTGACTTACATTTTGAAAAGATCTCTTGGGCTGTTTAGCAGAGGCTTTTGCTGTGGTAACGGTGGAGCTGTGCGATGTAGACAGGTGCTGGATATCTTCTGAAGGTGCGGTTGCAGGTTTTGCTGATGGATTCATGGAGGCTCGGTGTGAGAGAGGAGTCAGGGAAGATGGCAGTGTGATGATGGTGGTGGTGATGACACCTCTTAAGGGTTTGCTCTCTTTCAGACCCTTACAATTGACAGCAGGCTGATTCTGAACCTAACGTACTTCCCAGTACAGCTCCTGGCTTGACAAGTCAAATGTCTACCTGTAGGTGTCCTTGAGCTAAGCAAAGAAAGGAATGCCATGTTCTACTGTAGCTTGGAGGCTGCAGGGTCACCCCCGAATTGGTGAGAGATGGCAGTCCCTCTTTCTAGAGGTCTTGGAAGCCCTATTTATAAATGCAGTGTTCTTAGGTAACCTCTTGAGAGTTTTGAAGATTGAGCTAGCTTTGTTCCAACCCAGAAAAGGCACGTGTCACTTAGTGTGGGTATCACCCAGCTTCTCATTCTTGTTTCAGCCTCATCAACATGCCTGGCAAGGGAGCTGCCTTGATGGCATTGCTCGATTTGGGGGGCTTCTGTGTGGTTTCTTTCAAACAGAACTGAACACCGTAATGCCTTCCCACAAGATAATCGGGATCTGTATCTCCCCAACTTCCCCAAAGCTGCTGGAGCATGGGGAAATGTTCTCTGCCTTGGCAACCTCTATGCAGTGTGTTTCTGCTTTGATGGTTTTAATGAAGATATGAAATCATCTAACAGCTTTCATTTGCCTCAAGTGAGATGGCTTAAAGTGGAGGTAGCATTTCCCAGGATTAATCCCCATTTTTAGAAGTGGTTGGTTAAACTCTCTGCAGTTTATGGCCACTTCTGGCTGAAACAGTGTGGGATCTGAATTATTAATTCTGTGAAAAATGAGTTAAGTCATTGCAAAGTTCTGTGGTGGCAAAATTCCCACTTTAAGCCCTCTTTAAGGCTATTTTCTCTAGCAAGAAAATCTCTGTTAACCAGAAATTCTTGGTCATCTTGGCCAAGTCTCCATCTGGCAGTCATTTTGCCAGGAGGTAAAGGGCTTGACTTAATTCAGTTCTTCTTTGCTACCAAGGACAATAGGCTTCCCAGGTGGCTCAGTGGTAAAGAATCTGTCTGCCAGTGCAAGAGATTCAGGTTCTATCCACGGGCAAGAAAGATCTCCTGGAGTAGGAAATGACAACCTACTCCAGTATTCCTGCCTGGGAAATCCCACGGACAGAGGAACCCAACATGCTACAGTCCATGGGATTGCAGAGAGTCAAGACAGCTGAGCGTGTGTGTGGAACAGTCGGGGAGGAGAAGTGGGGGAGGACAATTGTCCAGTTAATCCATCCCAGAAGACTTTTTGCCATCCCAATATTGCAAGATCTTCAAGGTTTTTTCTTTTTTGAAAAACAAAACAAAACTTGAAATATAGCATTTTTTTTTAAAAAAATGTGAGGGACTTCTCTGGTGGTCCAGTGGTTAAGAATCCAGCTTGCAGTGTGGGGGACATGGGATCAACCCCTGGCTAAAGAACTGGGATCCCACGTGCTGAGGAGCAACTAAGCCCATGTGCGGCAACTACTGCAGCCTTCACGCCACTGCGAGAGTCTGTGCCCCAAACGAAAGATCCCACATGATGCAATGAAGATCTTATGCAGGCAATAAATAAATATTTAAAAAGATACCTCTAACCTATTATGAAAAGTGATATTCGTTTTTTTAAAATGTGAACTCTTAATTTATAATTGTGTCTTACTGATTCAGAACTTTTATTGAACCCTTGAGGAACAAACAGAACACATTCGTGGGCTGGATGCTACCTAGAAGCTGTCCTCTCGCCGTGCTGGCAGGGTGGACCTTAGAGGCAGGCTGTACCACTTTGCAATCCTTCTTCGGCCATGGATGAGCTGTGGGGTTAGCTGCTACCTTCTTGAGCTTCAGTTTCCCCCCTGTAAGATGAGGCTGTCAAGCATTCCTACCTGGTGTGTTGTTGCCATGATTTACTGTCATGTGTCATACTGTCAAGGGTCCTCCTTCCTGGATTGTGCTTGGAGGAGGTATGACCGTCACTAAGCCGACGGGCATGACTGGAAGACAAAATGCATACTGTGGACCTTTGTCAAGGTGAGGAAAGCTGGGGTCTTACCTGTTGGGCCAATGGGGAGGAGAAGAATCTGGAGCCAGGATTACCCAAGGTTGCAGAAACCCATCTGGTTGTAGAACTAACCCCCAGGGAGGGAGCCAGCAACCCCCACTGCTTCTTTTCTTTAAATATGTTTTAAAGTTGTAAGTTAAGTATTTCTTAAGTTTATTTATCTTGGTTGCTCGTCGTTACTGTGCAGTCTTCCTCTAGTTGAGGCAAGCAGGGGCTACTCTCTCTAGTTGTGGTGCAAGGGTTTCTCATTGAGGTGGCTTCTCTTGTTGCAGAGCATGGGCTCTAGGTACACGGGTTTACTTGCTCCAAGGCATGTGGGATCTTCCTGGACCAGGGATCAAACCATGTCCCCTGCTTTGACAATTGGTTTCACATCCGCTGAACCATCAGGGAAGTCCCCCAACTGCTTCTTTTTGTCATTCTTGTACACACCCACAGAACCCCTGAGGATTTTGAGTCTGTAACGTTGTCACTGCTCCAAACTGTTTCTTCAGGGGATAGACATTTTCTGCAGCTGGGTCACTGTCCCCAGCTCACGGTACCATACTCAGAACAGCTCAGACCTCTCAATTCCTCTACACACTTCTTTTGGCTTTTAGGTACCTGGATAGGATGGAGAGGCTGACAGATTCATGTTTTAGAGATGACCTAGCTCGCACAGGTGAGTGCCTCTAAGACTGGGTGGTTTGGTGCAGGTAGAAGCCCAACCTGGAGAGTGAGGTCTTGGTTTTGGGGAGAGGCTAATGGATGGGCAGGGGTGGACCATAAAGATCAGCCTAGAAGGACTGCTCTCCAGCCTTGATCAGTCGCTGGCACCTGTAGAATAGCAGGAGAACATTGGGATGCTGGTGCAGAGGAGGCTGGAGGGAGATGAGTATGATGGAGAAGAGAATGTAGCCACCCTTCAGAAGGATGAATTGCATCATCTCTGACACAATTCCCTTTAAAGCCAAGCAGAGCTTTGATGTGGAGGGAACTCCATTGGGATTGGTTGTATGATCAGTATTGACAGCCTGTGCATATGAACCATTGATGGAATAGCCGTGTAATCAATCGTCCAGGTTTGTCTTGCCTCTGGAGTGATCTGTCAATGAGCCTCTCCAATCATAGAGTCAGCAAAGTTCTGTCTAAAATCTGGTGTGTCGTTTCCCAATCTTCAGTCATGTAGGTGCCATATACAAATACTTTTATATCCTTTCACTTCAGTTCAGTTCAGTCGCTCAGTCGTGTCAGAGTCTTATATCCTTTACATGGTGTTAAGGTCCACTCATAATTTTTGCTCTGACCATTTACTTAAATATATGAAACTTTGTATCTCATCTTAAGTGAGAATCATCACTTGCCAGAAACAGAAAGTGGTCATAAAAACCAATGTAGTAAAAGCCAAACAATGCAGATAGATTCCAGCCGGATTCTATTGCCTGTGCCACGTTCTGCCTGTGGCAGCCTCTTTTTTTTCTGTTAAAGAGAGAGATCAAAACCTATTTGGGAGGTGTTAACAATATCTTAGCACCTAAGGCTTTTTCCATGTTGTAATCAGAAGATTTGAATAGAATGAAAAGGGAAAGATGATTATTTTGTAGTGAGGTGATTAGGTGGCATTTAAAGTCAGGTCTATGTGCCACCAAAGCATTTTTTTAACCACTAGTGCTACACATCTCACACTTGGGGAAATGCTGCCCTACCCACCTGGATCCCTCTTGCTTTGATGTCACTGTATTACTTTATCACTTGGCTGTCGTGGTCCATCAACAGCTTGGGAGGGGCTGGCTGACATTACAAAGTCTGGGTGGTTGAAAAAGCTGTGATTTCAATTTAAATTGCAAATTGATGGGGCATCATGGGAGAAGCAAATGCAGACGTGAAGAACTGAAGGAAAAGATCCAGCTATGCAGTATTTTTAGATCTTTTTCTCTGGACCAATTTTGTATCTTTTTTTTTTTTTCTGGACTTTGGGTTTGATAAGACCAATTATCTGAGGGCTACCCAAAGTTTCTTTACAATTCCAATTTAAATCGCCTATGTAAATACTTTATTGTTCTTAAAAAAAAAAAAAAAAAGCTGTGACTTAAATAAAGCCCAAAGGCATTATGCCAATTGAAAAAGAAAGGTTACATACTGTATGATTGCATTTATATGACTCTTTTAAACAGATGAAACTAAAATGCTGGAGAACAAATCAGTGTTTGCCAGGGTTTAGGATAGGGTGAGAGTGTGACTATAAAGAGGAAGAGAAGGGAATTGCCCAGGGCCAGGGAATGGAACCCTTCTGTGTCCTGATTGTGGTGGTTGTCACGTGAATCAACACATGTGTTGAAATCCATAGAGCTTAACACTGATAGAAGGTATACTTTAAAGTGTACTGTTTTTAAAGATAAAATTTATTTTTGTGTGATGTTATTTTCTATTAATTAATTTTTCAAGTTGGAGGATAATTGCTTTACAATGTTGTTTCTGTTGTACAACATGAATCAGTCATAATTATGTGTATATCCTCTCCCTCTTGAGCCTCCCTCCCATGCCCCACCCTGTAGCCCACCCCCTAGGTCATCACAGAGTGCCAAGCTGGGCTCCTTGTGGCATACAGAAGCTTCCCACTGGCTGTCTATTTCACACATGATAATGTATATATGTCAGCGCCACTTTCTCATTCGTCCCACCCTCTCCTTTCCTCACTGTGTCCATGAGTCCATTCTCTATATGTTTTCATCTCTATTCCTGCCTTGCAAATAGGTTCATCAGTACCATTTTTCTAGATTCTTTACATATATGTTCAGTTCAGTTCAGTTGCTCAGTCGTGTCCGACTCTTTGCGACCCCATGAATTGCAGCACACCAGGCCTCCCTGTCCATCACCAACTCCCCGAGTTCACTCAAACTCATGTCCATTGAGTCGGTGATGCCATCCAGCCATCTCATCCTCGGTCGTCCCCTTCTCCTCCTGCCCCCAATCCCTCCCAGCATCAGAGGCTTTTCCAATGAGTCAACTCTTCTCATGAGGTGGCCAAAGTATTGGAGTTTCAGCTTTAGCATCAGTCCTTCCAATGAACACCCAGGACTGATCTCATTTAGAATGGACTGGTTGGATCTCCTTGCAGTCCAAGGGACTCTCAAGAGTCTTCTCCAACACCACAGTTCAAAAGCATCAATTCTTCGGCATTCAGCTTTCTTCACAGTCCAACTCTCACATCTATACATGACCACTGGAAAAACCATAGCCTTGACTAAATGGACCTTATTCGGCAAAGTAATGTCTCTGCTTTTCAATATGCTATCTAGGTTGGTCATAACTTTCCTTCGAAGGAGTAAGTGTCTTTTAATTTCATGGCTGCAGTCACCATCTGCAGTGATTTTGGAGCCCCCCAAAATAAAGTCTGACACTGTTTCCACTGTTTCCCTATCTACTTCCCATGAAGTGATGGGACCAGATGCCATGATCTTCGTTTTCTGAATGTTGAGCTTTAAGCCAACTTTTCCACTCTCCTCTTTCACTTTCATCAAGAGGCTTTTTAGTTCCTTTTTGCTTTCTGCCATAAGGGTGGTGTCATCTGCATATCTGAGGTTATTGATATTTCTCCCAGCAATCTTGATTCCAACTTGTGCTTCTTCCAGCCCAGCGTTTCTCATGATGTACTCTGCATAGAAGTTAATATATGATTTTTTTTTCTCTTTCCAACTTACTTCTTTCTAGGTTTATCCACCTCAGCTCAACTGTTTCACATTTGTTCCTTTTTATAGCTGGGTAATATTCCATTGTCTATGTGTACCAGAACTTCTTTATCCATTCATCTGTCTATGGACTGAACCCATGCCCCCTGCGCTGGAAGCATGAAAGACAAAATTTAAAAATAAAACTTTATCTTTAAAATATCCATGATTATAGAACTTAGCTCCTGGAGGACATCCTTTAGCCCTGGTTCCTAATTATCAGAGAACCTGCTCCCATGTGTTTGGGAGCCTAACTTCTGTAACTTCCATCTTTGTTATGAGTTAGAATCAAGACTTAGCAGCAGCAGCAGCGGCAGCAGCAGCAGCAGAATCAAGAAAGTGGGTAGCCTTTAAATCTTCCCCATCCTGCACCCACACTTCTGAATGATGCTGGAGGCTGACACAAAGTTTCAGAAGTTTCCACTGTGGTCTGGAGCCTTGGCGGCCAGCACAGAGGTGCAACCAGGCTTCTACCTAAAGGTCTGAGGTCAGAACATGGAGAAGGTAGGAGTGGCAAATGCATCTCGTAATTAGAGTGCCTGTTGGTGGATCAGAAGGTTGGGCTGAGGTCCTGGGAAGAGTTGGGGGGGGGCATATAGGATGAAGAAAAATGGATCACAAGCCACAAAGGAAGAGGCATCCAAAACAAAACAGTTCACAGTCTACCAACAGCAGGTCTGACCTGAGCACCAGACCGCCTGAGGATGGAGCCAGAAGCAACCCCTGCTCCCCATTCCCTCCACCTCAGCCAAGGCAGCAGGGACAAAAAGCTCCCAAAGCACCTTCTCCCACCAGAGCACCCCCAGAACTGCCCTGGACTGAAGATGTCCCCAGCTCCCTCTTCTCAGTACCTGGGGAAGAAGCCATGTTTCCCAGAGGCCCCACAAGACTTCACTCCCCAGCCACAGATGGGCCTCCAGTCGTGTTCTCTCTTAACATGGCATCTGAAAGTGCACACAGAGATCATGTGTAGAAAAGAGAGAAGCCATTAAATTCTGGCTGAGCCCACCCCAGCATCCTTTCACAAACCCCAGTTTTCCCTTGTTAGTTTGAACGGGGGTCTTTTCATTAGGGGAGGAAGACACTGCTTGGGCGGTTATGCTGAAACCACCTGGGCTGAAGGCAGAAATGTGAGTTCTGCCAGCCTGTGCATTCTAGAAAGTGTGAATTGAATTCATGGAAGTAGCTGCAATAACTCAGGAACTGTGAGCTGGAGAGGGTGGTCGCAAGGTGGGGTGTGGCCAGGAAGTAAACTGATGCAGTGATGGGGGGCGAATCACAGTGGAGCAGGGGTGTGCACCAGACATGTCTGAGGTATCCACCCCTCCAGCATCTCTTACTCTGTGCTGGCCCCTGAGGAAAAGATGATTTGTGTTTCCTAGCCAGGGACGGGGGAGCCTGGTGGGCTGCCGTCTATGGGGTCACACAGAGTTGGACACGATTGAAGCGACTTAGCGGCAGCAGCCTTACCATTATCCCATGGTTATTGGCCTGTTTGGATGTTTCCATGGTCAGCTCTGGATAATCATATTAACCAGTTTCAAATATGATGATGATCGTAGCACACATGAAGATATCTGACATCTGCTACTGTTTTCATTGTCCACACATATAAATGCTTTTATTTTTGCTGATTGCAATTCATCTGTAAGTAAATAAGTAAGCAAACAAAGATACATCCCTGTCATAGAATTCAGCATAGTAGATAAAGAAAAATGAAACTAATAAGCAAAGTTCTCAAGCTATATTATTATTCAGTTAAAAAATAGCAAGGTGAAAATCATATATTATCTTTTGTGTAATCGGAAGAGAGGAATAATATATATTCAAATTTTATTATTTATACATAAATAAATTCTGAAAGAATACACCGAAACTAATAACAGGAATTTCCTGGCGGTGAAATTAGGTAGATGGGGACAGAGGGAGGGGAGAGACTTTTCACTACACATCTTTTGTTCTTATTTTCTGAGCTATGTGAGTACATTCTTTGAAAAATTAAAATAAAAGTTGTGCATTGTGGAAAACTTAGGAAACTGGTAAAATAATTAAGAAGTCACCTAAAATTGTACTGCTGGTTATAGCTACTATTAGAATTTTGCCTTTTACCACATTTACCAATTGCTTTAGTAATTTGACGTGAGTATCTTTCCATGACAATAAGTGTGGATTCATAGAATCATTTAAAATGCTTTTATGAATAAAAATAAATTAAATGCTTATATAGCATTTAGCTGTATAGATATGCCATTGTTTATTAACCAAATCTATGGATGAACATTTAGATTGTCCCCACGTTTTAGTATTTAATAATAAAAAAATGTAGGAGCAAAAGTTTGTTAATCTTTCCCCCCTCAGGAGAAAACTTTTGTAGAGGAATTTGGGGTTTGAAAATAAGCTTGCTTAATAAAGGGAAAGTTTTTCATACAAGTTGCCAACTTTGCTCTACCCTTATTATTGTATAGGTGAGGCATTTATATTCCACTGCTGCTGCTGCTGCTAAGTCGCTTCAGTCGTGTCCGACTCTGTGTGACCCCATAGACGGCAGCCCACCAGGCTCCCCCGTCCCTGGGATTCTCCAGGCAAGAACACCGGAGTGGGTTGCCATTTCCTTCTCCAACGCATGAAAGTGAAAAGTGAAAGGGAAGTCGCTCAGTCACGTCCGACTCTTAGCAACCCCATGGACTGCAGCCCACCAGGCTCTTCCGTCCATGGGATTTTCCAGGCAAGAGTACTGGAGTGGGGTGCCATCACCTTCTCCGTATACTCCACTAGCAGAGACTAAAAGGGCTTTTCCCCACAATCTTGTCAACCCTTTTAACAATCTATTTGATCTTTGTCAGATGAAAGCATTCTCCTTTTAATTTGAATACTTTGATATTTATTTTAAAATGCTTACTATAGATTCATATATACTTGTTCAATTATTTTGTTGATTGTTTTTCCTGTTGGATTTCTTTTTTTTTCTTTTTAACAGAGGATGCAAGTGACTGATGATGCTTACTCTGGGTCTATCATACCTGTCATGTCATATTATTTCAGACATGTTCCTGGTGGGGGAGTAGAATCTGGCCAGCTTCTATATTTTCATCTAGTTTGATAATCATCTTAAAAAAACTTTTTTTATTTTATTGAAGTGTAGTTGATTTACAATGTTCTGTTAATTTCTGCTGTATAGCAAAGAGATTTATTTATCCATGCTGCTGTGTTGTGCTTAGTCGCTCAGTTGTGTTTGACTCTTTGAGGCCCCACAGGCTATAGCCCACCAGGCTCCTCTGTCCTTGGGATTCTAGGATTCTCCAGACAAGATATTAGAGTGGGTTGCCATGCCCTCCTCCAGGGGAGCTTTCCGACCCAGGGATCAAACCCACGTCTCCTGCAGCTCCTGCATTGCAGGCAGATCCTTTTACCACTGAGCTACCGGGGAAGCCCCTCAGTTACATATATGTACATTCTTTTTCATATTCTTTTCCATTATGGCTTATCACAGGGTATATATCACAGGTTCCCTGTGCCATACAGTAGGACTTTGTTGTTTATCCATTCTATATATAATGGTTTGCATCTGCTCATCCCAAACACGTGGTCCATTCCTGCCCCCTCCCTCTCCTGCCTTGGCATCAACAAGCCTCTCTTCTGTGTCTGTGACTCTGTTTCTGCTTTGTAAGTAAGTTCATTTGAGTTGTGTTCTAGATTCCACATATGAGTGGTAGCATGTGGTGTTTGTCTTTCTCTGACTTCTCTCAGGAAGACAATCTCTAGGCCCATCCATGTTGCTGCAGGTGGCATTGTTTCATTCTTTTTGATGGCTGAGTGCTGCTGCTGCTGCTGCTAAGTCGCTTCAGTCGTGTCCACCTCTGTGCGACCCCATAGACAGCAGCCCACCAGGCTCCCCCATCCCTGGGATTCTCCAGGCAAGAACGCCGGAGTGGGTTGCCATTTCCTTCTCCAATGCATGAAAGTGAAAAGTGAAAGTGAAGGCACTCAGTCGTGTCCGACTCTTGGCGACCCCATGGACTGCAGCCCACCAGGCTCCTCCGTCCATGGGATTTTCCAGGCAAGAGTACTGGAGTGGGGTGCCATTTCCTTCTCCAATGCATGAAAGTGAAAAGTGAAAGTGAAGTCACTCAGTCGTGTCCGACTCTTGGCGACCCCATGGACTGCAGCCCACCAGGCTCCTCCATCCATGGGATTTTCTGTGGTGTTCCATTATTCGTGAGCACCGCATCTTTATCCGCTCCTCTGTTGATGAGCATTTAGGTTGTTCCCTTGCCTTGGCTATTGTGAATAGTGCTGCTATGAACATAGGGGTGCATATGTTTCTGAATGATTGTTTTCTTCAGATACATACCCAGAAGTGGAATTGCCAGATTACATGGCAACTCGGTTTTTAGTTTTTTGAGGAAACTCTGTACTGTTTTCCATAGTGGCTGCACTAATTTACATTTCCACCAACAATGAAAGAGGGCTCCCTTGTTAAAATCATCTCTCAGTAAGAAAGTTTACGTTTTCACGTGTGCTCTGATTATTGATCTATCTGGATTTTACTGTCATTTATTTTGTTCATTTTTCAGTTTCTTTTTTCCTTCCTTTACCGACTCTCTGCTATTCGAATTACTGGCGCTTTCTTTATTCCTCCTTTTCTTCCTTCCACTGGGCTGGAAGTTATACAAGCTAATTCTGTGTTTAATAGTTAGCTTTATATCTGACCAAACAAAGCCTTAACAAAGAATAATTTAGAACGCCATGACTCCCACCTTCCCTGCCCCAACTGGTCATGTTACGATTCCTTTGTATTTTACTGCACTTACTTTTGTGGTTTTAATGTTTGTCAAAGTCGTAGGTCAGCCTCGTCTAAACACTTAAATGATCTCACAAGGCTCTGCACAAAAGCAGCAGCCCACTGCCTGACTCCCCACATTCTGATCTCCACTTCGTGGAGGCGCCTGACATTGATTCCTTTGAGTCTCTCTCTTTGTCCCTGTGTGCTACTAAATGCTACATTTCTATTGCTGTGTCTTGTACATCACAACAGGATAACCTTGGGAGTTACAACTGCACCTCTAAATTACTCAGGTAAATGAAGAATTTCAAGACTACAGTTGTGCAATATGTAGAAAATAATGATCATGTGTACACTCAGAAACCAGTCAGATAGAGCCAAAGCCCTACTCCACAGCAACCAAGCTTCTTTTTTAAAAATTTAATTTTTAATTGCAGGAAAATTGCTTTACAGTGTTGTGTTGGTTTCTGGCACACCACAACGCGAATCAGTCATAATTATATACATGTCTTGAGCCTCCCTCTGCCGACCCCCACCCATCCCACCCCCCTGGTCACAGAGCACTAGGCTGGGCTCTCCGTGCTGTATATCATCACTTCCCACCAGCTCTCTATTTTACACATGATTGTGTATATGCGTCAATGCTACCTTCTCAATTTGTCCCACCTTCTCCTTCCCCCGCCGTATCCACAATACTGTTCTCTATATTTGCATCTCTCTTTCTTCCTTGTATAGAAGTTCTTTTAAATGAAGAAGATGAATTGGCTAAGGATCCCACTTCTAAGGTTAGAAAAATGATAAAACAAATGTAAAGAAATAAGGAAGAAATCTTTTGAAATGATAAAAACAGAACATGAATCTAGGAAAACAGTAACATTGGTTTCAACAAACAAACAGAAAAACCCCAAGAACTTGGTCTCTAAAAAAATCGATAAAATAGACAAACATCTGTGGTATTTAATCAAGAACAAAAAAGAGCAGAAATAGGCAAAGCTAGAAATGAAACAAAGAGAGTAGATCCAGAAGGTTTAAGAAAATCTGTACAGGGCTCAAGCATCTTTGTAATGCTTAAAAAGAACTGGATAAAAGTGAATTTGTATTTAATCCTCATGAAACGCTTGCATACCTATGGGCTCAGTCACGTCCAGCTCCTTGCAACCCCATCAGCTGTAGCCTGCCAGGCTCCTCTGTCCATGGGATCATCCCATCAGGAATATTGGAGTGGGTTGTCATTTCTTCCTCTAGGGGATCTTCCCAATCCAGGGATATAACTCATGTCTCCTGCATTGGCAGGGGGATTCTTTACCATTGAGCCACCTGGGAAGCCCCATAAAGCACTTGCTGCTGCTGCTGCTAAGTCGCTTCAGTCGTGTCTGACTCTGTGCGACCCCAGAGACGGCAGCCCACCAGGCTCCCCCGTCCCTGGGATTCTCCAGGCAAGAACACTGGAGTGTGTTGCCATTTCCTTCTCCAATGCATGAAAGTGAAAAGTGAAAGTGAAGTCACTCAGTCGTGTCCAACTCTTAGCGACCCCATGGACTGCAGCCCACCAGGCTCCTCCGTCCATGGGATTTTCCAGGCAAGAGTACTGGAGCACTTAGTGTGTCTTAAATATGCTTTTTACCATTACTTTAAAAATAACTTTCACCATGATATCTTGAGCTTATGTGAGTATCATTTCCCCCAAACTCTGCTGATGAATCACAGAAGTGCTAGGTTCAGCATAAATAATTGATAAATGAGTTAAAGTGTAACAACTAAAAATAAAAAGCTTACCTGTGAACTATAGAAAGGAACATCCCCAGGGGCCATGGAGGGTGAGAGCAGAATGGCAATTACTGTTGCCAAGGACTTTACCTCTAATTATTACTAAATCGTCTCATATGATGTACCTCCTATTTCAGATATTACATTTGACAGTGTCCATAAGCTTCATTACCATTCATAGCGTAAGTCTCTGTTTACTGGTTCCATGTCTTCACCCTCCTTTCTCCATGAATTTTTACCTTTCACTAGTTGTTTGTTTTTATTTGTCTCTCAACCAGTTGGAAAACTTTTATCAATATTTTTGTTTTCAGTTAGTGTTTTAATTTGAGCCCTTTGGTAGGTTGGTGTTTTTCCCTATCTCGATGCTTTGTGATTTTTCTCTGTTGTTTAAGTTAAAACATTGAATCAGGATATGTTTAGGTGTGATTTATCTGAGTTTCAACTCGATACTTACTAGCACTTCTTTTCTGATCAGTACCTTTCATCTGGATTTTCCATTAAATTCTTAATAAACTTTACAGATTTGTCCTCTAAAGCGCTTTTCTCTATCACTTTCCCTTTGTCTCTGAATTCTAGGATGTCTCTTGAGTTGTTTTAGTCACTGATATATAGCTAGAAATGTGGAATCTGGAGTCCCATCTCCTTTTTTGCATTCATTTTACCAATTGCTTCCTTTTTTCCATTCTTTTCCTTTTTGACTTCAGATTATTCCCTCTCCACAGCTGAACAGATGTAGTGTGTTTTGAGTCTTTTTGAGAATGCAGCCAGTGGTTTTCTAACATTGCTTTTGTTTCTTGTAGCAACTGTCTTGCTTTCTTGATGTCTACTCTTATTTCTCACACTGATCTGTGAGCTACTTTATCCTTTCATGCACCTGGTGGCCTTTCTCCTTTCACTACAGAAGTAGATGGGTGACCTATTTTGGAGATGACTCCTGAGAGCAGGAATGACAGTGGGCAGAAGCACAGATGCAAGTGGGGACAGTCCATCATGCAGCTGGGGCTCGGGATGCAAAATCCCATGGCCTGGGATTTTTGAATGGTCCATGTTGGATTCCGCTGGAATATGTTCCCAGCAGACCTACCAGGCACCAACCTTCATATTCAATATCGTCTGCAACGTTGGATCAAAGAGGCTTCTTTGACCGTTGGCGGAGGCTCCTATCTCTTATGGCAGCTGTGGGATGAATCCTTAAAAATCATAAACGATAAATTGCCTCTTTGGTTGCTTTGATATCCTTGTTTAGTTCAGTCCAGGTGTGTTGTAGCGGAAGAGTTTTGGGCTTGCTGGGGAAAACAGTCGTTATGAAAAGCTATCGACTAGGTGTCCTCGGCTGCTGAAACCCAGCAGCGGAGGCTCCTGGAGCTGCATTTATGAAAGGGCAAGGGTCATCAAGAAGAGTAAGAGCGGGATTGAGAGAGGAGACAATTTGTTGAAAGGACAATGGCGTGTGCAGGCAGGCGGCCACTGCTGCAGATCCAGCTCTTCCTTGTTCCAGGTGGCGGGGTGGGTGGTTCAGGGTCTGCTGGGATGTGTGCTCTGCTGCCATTCGCAGCCTCGGAAAGAGCCCAAGAAGTGCTTTTTCTTCCTATAAGAACCTGCCTTGGTCTTGTTACCCTGGGGCTCAGGCACGATGATGCTGACCTACCATTTCCACCACACGCAGTCCCAGCACTGCCCAGCCCCACGTGATGCTGCTCTTCACTGTCCAAGCAGGAGCTCCCAGCACCACACATCCCTGCACAACACCAGGCAGCCCTGCCACCCCATCTGTGAGCTGTACTGAACTGTAATGTCACAATGCGTCCCTCAGCAATCTTGTGTGGCTCTCCCTCACTGCGCTGAATATCGTTAAACACCTGTGTGTTACTGCAAACCATGTCCTTGGCCATCTCCTCTGTGCCTGGAATGGGGCCTGGCGCCCTACGACATGGATACCTGTTTGTTGAATGAATCAACGAGTGTTTGTACCACCTGAGCAGGGCAGGACTCAGCCTCGCTCACAGGGCGCCCACTGAAACCACACTGCACTGTTGACTCATGAGGGAATGAAAAGCTTCTCAGGAAACCTGGAAGGAGCTCTTGAAAAGAACAAAAGTGGAAGGAGGAAAGGAACAATATTTCTTCCTGCCTATAGCTTTAAAAGAGTTGTAATTGTGCATGGCCTGTCAATCACATTTGATAGGTTAAATCACACCTTAGAGCAGTATTTCTCAATGTTGTTTTCTTTTCCGCACAAAAGCTGTTGCATAGGTAACTTTTATGAGTTATGTGAAATTTTCTTTCCAGGGTGGAAGTCATTCCACTCTTTTCTCCAACTCAAGGTAGCATATTAATATGCTTTTTAAAGGTGATATGCAGTTTGCCCCCTTTCACCCAAAGATCCCAATATGCCCCCCACCTGTTCCTCCTGTTAGTTGGAATTCATATCTTAGGTGCTTCTAACTTCATTTTGCTCATAAATGTCTCTAAGAGCATGATGAAAACTATATTTCCATTCCCCTCAAATTTATAAATATGTACATGCAGTGTTTGGCAGAATTCATCTTATTGCAGTGGAAAGTGACTGCCTTCAACTCCATGCACTTATGAATGTGATCCTTGCAAAAGGTTATGTCTTTTTGCCTCAGCTTTTTAATGTAAAATAAATGATCATTTTCTAGAAGCAAAATGCTTCTAGATGCTCAGAGTTGTGCAAAATAAGATGGGAAAGTAGCCTTTCACTTACTCAAAAGGAAATTTCAATGCTGCTGCTGCCAGCGTTTAGCTGGTATAAGCAGCTGAGATTGTGGGCCAGCGCGTGTGCCATCTTTGACACCAAATCAATTCCAGCTTTTGGTTTTGATGGCAATGGACACCTGACTTACAAAGGTAAGTGGAACCGAGTGGAATCAGAGATTCTGCAGGTCACTTTGCCCAGTGAGAGTGGCCTGGTGTCTAGGAACATAAGATTTCCCCAAGGCTCCTTAAGTTGCATTCAACCCGCATCATTTCCTTTGTACTCGTGTCAGGGAGGTCACCTCTAGCCTGGTCTACATATTCTTTGCTTGGCAAAGAAACTTTATTATTTCAGAGATGTGGCCTGCTTTTGCAATTACCCAAAGGAGCTCACAAAATAGGAATTCTTTGATGGTGTCAGAGTGCATATAAGAGGTGAAAACGGGCTTCTGGCTCCCCAGGGAAAAGAGCAGTGAGTTTGTCCAGCTGCCAAGCCAGAAAGAATGGGGCAGTTATCATTCCCCTCATAACCTGCCTCGCGCTGTTAGGAGAGATGTCTGTGGTTCTGGAGTGGATGAGGAAGCCCTACGGGGGCACGTCTCACATTTCTTCCTTGGCTCCAGGCCGTCAGCCAGCTCACAGCCATGCTGACTCTTCTCCTTCAACTACTTTGGACATTATCTGTAACACATACTCTTTTAGAAGTTATCCTTCCACTGGTGGCTGAGGCAGTAAAGAATCTGCCTGCAATGCAGGAGACCCGGGTACAATCCCTGTGTCGAGAAGACTCCCTGGAGAAGGGAATGGTAACCCAGTCCAGTATTCTTGCTTGGAGAATTTCATGGGCAGAGGAGCCTGGCGGGATACAGTCCGTGGGGTCGCAGAGGCAGACACGACTGAGCGACTAACACAATTTTAATTTGACAGTCTAGGACCTATCACTATTTTACCAGCCTACATCCTGTTACCATTATTACCTTCTTTAAAAAAAAAAACAAAACAAAACAGGAAACTTCTCTGTAGATCTATCCATAGGGTCCTCTTCCTCCTGTGTTTTCTTGCTATTTACTCAAGTATGCCCACCCTTCGGTAGTTTTCACTAGTAAATTTTGTCAATAACTATTTTTCTAAAAATATTTCCTTGAAAATTATACTGTGGTAGTAACCTACTAGTTATTGGTTTCCTCTGCTTGGAAACTTACTATTTGAATTATTTACAGTGGTGATTGATTGAATCTCATGATATCCCCTATTACTCTTCTTTCTGTAACAGACATGCATTATGCTAGTGTAATTAGTGTGTATTTAATTAAAATGTTGTTCTTGCTTATGTTGCCAATAGTAGGACTTATTAAAGAATTGAGATAGAGGAAAAAATGTCTTTTTTTTCCTAAAAATGTCTTCATTTGCCTTCACCCTTGATTAATAGTTAATTCGCCACAGAATTCTAGGTTGGCAGTGATTCTCCCTCAGATCTTGCAAGATATAATTCCAGCATCTTCTGAACTTTCATGGCATTGTTGAGAAATCTCTGAATCTAGTTGTGATTCCTTTACAGGCAAGTATGTCTCATCTCTGGTTGCTTTTCACTATCTCTTTGATATTCTGTAATTTCACTATAATGTATCTAAAGTATGGATTTGCTTCCTTTTGATCAGAACATACTTTGTTTCCTAAACCTGAAGATTAATGCTTTCCAGCAAATCTGAGAAATTCTCAAGCCAACATCTCTGAGTGTTTTCTTTTCATTCCTGTTCCCTCTTCTCCCCACTAGGTCCTTCTGTTAGACACATGTTACACCTTCTAATGCATCTCTCTCATCTCTCAAAGAGATGCATTTCAGTCATCTCAATGCATTTTAATCATCTCTTTTTGTCATATCATCTGACTCTCCATTATTTATGATGGATGATTTTTTTATGTGTTTTTTTTAATTTTAAAGTTTTGAGCTCATCTTAGTGGGGATCGTTTCTGCTGTATGAGTACCACGTATCCCAGGTTGGAAGTGTTTCTACTGAGTGGCTTTACATTTACTTCTGTTGCACTGGGACAGGATTTTGTGTTAATTTCTTGCTTTGAGACTCCTGCACCATGCTTGACACAAGCTCAGGGTTTCAGTTTTTCTCCCCAGACCCTGAATAAAGACAAAGTTCCTTACGGGTCCCCTGAGCCATTGGAAAGAATTTCTCATCTTCCTTCCTAACCATGACAACCCTTGCAAGTCTCACAGCTCTAAACATGGATCTTGAGTCCAGGTAACCACCTCCCATGAGCTTAGGGTCACAACTCCAGTCTTCTGGGGCATAACAACTGCGTCGGCTAAGGGCTATACGTGGTTTGTTATCCCTTATGGGCCATTGTGGCACCATTCTATCAGTGTTCTCTTCATGTCTACATTCAGAGATTTCCCTTTCTTTTTTGTGAACTCAACTATGTGTTATTACTGTAATAGTTTATCCACAATTTCTACTGATAGGAGAGTCCATGTTAACTCAGGCTACTTTGCTGTGGGGCCTTATGATGTCTCTTTAATTATGGCTGTATTTCTTTAGCAACATAATTAGCAACTTAGTAGGATGCTGAAGATAAGGCTTTTTGATAAAGCAAATTCACCTTTTGGTAAAGTCCCAGTCTTTTCAAATTGAGTTTTCCTCTCTTTAACAGAAGATTCTAATTGTCTGATTTCATCTCAGGATGGTCAGACGTAAATTGGTCCTTCAGATGTGTTGCTGCGTTGGTCCAAGAGGTTCAATCAGCGCTTGCCAATGTATTATCAGTGTTGGACAGTGATGTTCTCAATCTCATTGCAAACCCTTCTGTCTTCTCACCTTTAGTGCCTCCCTTGAAACCTTGGTCTTACTTTGTACCCTTGTGAAATCTTAGTGAGATCCTCAACCATGTCACCTGCTTGTTCCATATCACCCACAGTGCCAAGCACACAGTAGGCAGTTAAAAAAAGACTGTATGCTTTGTATAAACTCATCTGTAATTAGAGATATTAAAATTAAAGTAATTTGAGATGTCATTTCACACCTATTAAACTAGGAAAAATTAGATACATGCCATGTGTCAGAGTGGATAAGAGGTTATAAGAACTCTCAAGGAAGGGGAAAGGCAGACTGGTGTAATTCTGAACAGCAATCTGACATGACTGTCAAATTAAACATATCAAACTCCAGAGTTCCACTCCTGGGCAGATAGACCAAAGACAGCCTCACAAAGCTCCGTAAAAAGACATGTGCAAGGAAAGATACTGCAGTGTAGCCCTAGAGATGGGGAGCTGGGCACAGTCTCAGTGTCCATCACTGGGAAAGCGGGTGAGCGGGCATGGGGATGCATAGCCGGAGTCTGCCGCAGCTCTTGGCATCAGCAGATTAGATAGACATGAAGCTCCGTGGATACACCCTAACAGTCGAGCCCGGAGTGAGGAAAAGGAATGAGGTATTCTGCATAATATCATTTATGTAAATCTTTTAAACCCGCATGCCAAACAATATACATTTTGCAAGAACATACTCAAGCAAAAAGATGCCCAAGAAATATATGAGGATCGATTGCTTCTGGGAGAAGGGAATGAGGAGAAAAGCGAGTACATTAATTAATAAATACATAGGAAAGGGGCTGTCACAGACCAATGATGGTGACAAGCCACAGAGGATGGGTGTGATTAACTCTCAACACATGATGTTCGGAAGAATAAATAAGAAGGAAACATTTGTTCAGTTGGGAGTCTCATTTTCTCCCTGAATTCTTGCCCGCTCAGGCCAGCCTTGTGTGTTTTCTGGAATCTTGTCATTATGATCTTAATATGTGTCCTTTCCTTCCGAATCACTGATAAGCTCTTCAGTTGCAGGAGGTGTGTTTCACCTGTGGTTACATGGCTGCCGCAAGATGGAGTTGAAAGAGGATGAACTAGGGGTCACGTGAGCCTCTGCCCTTGACTGTGTGACCTTGGGCAAGGTCATGTCATCTTTTTGAGCCCCAGTCTCCTTATTTGGAAAACAGGGGCAAAAAGACCTTTGAGGATTATTACCAGGACTAAATGAGGAAATTTGAACCATTTTCCCAGTACAGAACCTGTGATATTCAGTAAATCCTAGCCTCCTCTCCTTGATTATATTTGCTATAGTCTCCAGCATATCCTAGAGGTTCTAGCAAGATTTTTGGAATAGAAATGAACTGATGTTCACATAGACTGGGGCAAAAGATAGTGGCTTTCAGTGTAGCTTCTGCACAGCATTGTTTTAAAGCATCCGGTTGCTTCTGAGCGTGGTTGTAATATTCTCCTTTGAGCACCTTTAGAAGGGAAGTCTCTGCTCTTACACACGCCTCCACCATCCCACTTCCCAGCTCTGTTTCAGGCTTGAGGACTCTGTGACTTCTCACTCACCTTCCTCCCCGCTGGTCTTGGGGAGAAGTACTCTGTGTGTTCAAGTTGATTTCTCTCTCCCTTTTGTTCTCTGCTGTCTGTTAGAGAGACCATAACTTAACATGAGGCCAGATGATTATCCCCACGCCTGCCGCAGCGTCGAGAAACCCTGACACTCTACTGTGGACTGTGGTGATTTTCCGAGGCCTTTAGATTGATTGCATTCATCTTAGCAGCAGGTTTCACACACTATAAAATTATCCAGCTGCTTTCTAAAATCTTGCATTCAACCTGAAAGTCTTTAAAAGCTTTCACATTTTGAACATTTTAAAATCCAGCAGATTTTTGGACAATGCAACTGACTCACTGTGATTTGGGTGGGTTTCTTTTTTTAACTGTTCTATGCCTTGCTTTTCTCATCTAGAAAACGGGAATGATCGCACACAGAGGGATGTGAACCATGCAACATGCCCTAAATAGCAGGCTGAGCAGAGATCCTCACTTTCTGGCAGTTACCATTCCCCGATTTGTGTTATTTCATCACTGCCAGTCAGCAGGAGCTCACAGACATGTACACTTACCTCTGAAATAATTGAGCCCTCTGTCTCTTTAAAATAAGCCAGCCCACTCAGATACTAAGACCATAAATTAAGAGGGAGAAAAAAAAAAAACCCTTTTACTAAAATGTTTACCATATGGAAACGTTACAGCTCAACTTCAGTGTGTGGGAATACCAACCATTTTGTTGTCTAATTCTCATTCTAACTTGACTTAGACAGACTAAATAGGGTAGGTGCTATGTTGCATAACAAACAATCCCAACATAATCATTAAACTTTGCACAACAAAGGTTTGTTTCTTGCTCATGCTACCTGTCCTTAAAGTGTCAGCAGAGGACACCATCTCCTAGTGTCACTGAGGGACCCAGCTCATGGAGACTTCATCTTAACATGGGCTTCCAAGGTCACCAGAGAAGTAGAAAGGGAATGTGGCGAAAAGTGTGCACTGCCTCCTAACATTTCTACCTGGCAGCAGCTTCAGGAAAGGCTTGATCCAGGGCACAGACAAGGCCATTATGCCCTGTCTTTTGGACCTGCTTCCTCTGGGTTATATCTACCCTCAGATTGTGGCAGTTCAGGGCTTCACGTCAACACAGATCCCATTTCAACAAAAGAAACAGGGTCCCCTCAAATAGTTCCCACAAACCCTCTGAAAAGTCCCTTGCCGATTGTCCTGGATTGAATAATACAGCCATCCTGAAGTGATAACCATGGCCACGGCAATACAATGCATTATTAACTTAGCGTAGTCATCCCCCCATTTTAGGGCCAGGTTTGGGAGTAGCGTTTTGCTCACATAAAATACAATATAGGATACCCAGTTACATTTAGATTTCAGGTAAACACAGAATTTTGTTTTTAGTATAAGTAAATCCCAACAATTTCAAGAGATATACTTAAACTAAACAAACAAACAAACAAAAAAGATTCATTATTTATCTGAAATTCAAATTTAACTGGATATCCTGTATTTTATTTTTTAAAACTGGCACCCCCATATAGGCACCCTCTTCCCAAACCAGTGGTTCCTTCAAAGCAAAGAGTGGATGCTGTATTATCAGAGTAAGAGGCTTCTGAGTGTCATAAGCTCTTGTTCACCATAATAACTATGCTTGAGCTGAATGGGTGTGGTGTTTCCCCTAGGAGTGATATAGTGTGATATAGCTCTGAAATAATACCTTTCAATGGCATGACACTGGGTAACAAACAACGCCTTAGTCACTTAAACCAATAATGTATTACTATCTCTCATGGTTCCATGCAATGACTGGGCTCAGCCAAGCAGCTCTTACACAGCATTTCTCATGCAGTTGTGGTCAGATGTCAGCTGGGGCCATTACCATCTGAGGGTTCTCCTGGGATGCGTGTCCAAGAGGGGTCACTCACAATGCTGGCAGGTGATGCTGGCTGTTGGCCATGAGCTCAGCTGGAGTTGTCAACCAGAGGGATGATGTGTGACCCCTCCACCTGGCTAGGGCTTCTAGCCGCATGACAACCGGGTTCTGAGAAGAAGCATCTCAACAGCAAGTGTTCTGAGAGGTCCAGGCAGAAGCTGCAGGACTTCCTGTAACTTAGCTTCAGAAGTTTTAGAATTTCACTTTTGCTGGCTTCTGGTAGTTGAGCATGTCACTGAGGCTGGTCTCGACACAAGGGCAAAAAGGAATTAGGCCTCAATTCACTCTAGAGGAGCAGCATGTACATAGGAGGAAGGAATTGATGGAGTCATCTTGGGGGCCTTCAACCATGTGCATTTTACTTACATTATGTAAGTTAACCCTTATATTGACCCCATTGGGTAAAAACTGTTATAGCTTCATTTTATAGCTGAGCAAACTAAAGTCTCACTAGAGTCAAAACACTTGCCCCAAATCAAAGTAAGTGCAAAACAAGGACTGGAACTCAGGTCTTTCAATTCCAAGTCAAAGTGAGTTTTTTCGCCATTGCAGCCCAGCTCTCTCTTCTTTCGAGTGAGATAGCCTTTGTACATAGATTGAAGAATAAAAATGAAAACCCATCCTAAAGGAGGATGTAATCATATTCCCCTGACTCATGAGAATTTTCCACTCCCTGCTTCTTGTATCACATTCCCTGGGTGTCCTCTAGGATAACTTAAGATAAAAGGTAAAGAACTTATTTGTTGTTATAGTTGAGTCACTAAGTCATATTTGACTCTTTGCAACCCCATGGACTGTAGCCTGCCAGGCTCCTCTGTCCATGGAATTTCCCAGGTAAGAACAATGGAGTGGGTATCCATTTCCTTTTCCAGGGAATCTTTCCAAACCAGGGACTGAACCTGAGTCTTCTTCTTGGCAGACGGATTCTTTACCATGGAACCACTAGGAAAGCCCAGAGAACTTAATAGACTAACAATTATCAGCCAATGATGGTGTTGATGGCTGGATTAGTTTGGATTATTATTCCCTAAATCCTTACTCCTGTGTCCCCTCTGTCAGTGTTGGGGGGCCTGTGACTTGCTTTGCTCAAAAGGATGTTAGTGGAGGTATTGAACTGGCCAAAAAGTGTGTTCAGGTTTTTCCATAAGATGTTATAGAAAAATCCAAATGAACTTTACAGCCAACCCAATAACATGATCAGAGGTTCGAATGTGCTTGTGTCATTGGGCTTGCTCCCTTGGCTTCTATAACCAACAGTCCTTGAAGGAGGGCAGACACCTGGACTTAGACTCCTGCCCAGGTGAGTCCATCCCAAGCTCAACCTGGACCAGTGGTTTTCAACTAAAAGTAATTTTGCCCCTCAGGTGACATTTGGCAATGACTGGAGACACAGCTAAGAGGAAGGTGCTATGGGCGTTTAATGGCTAGTGGCCAGGGATGCTGCTAAATGTCCCACAAAAGCCTAGGACAGGCTCCCATGACAAAGAATTATGTGGCCCCAAATGTCAGCGGTGCTGAGATTGAGAAACCTTGACTCCTAGCCTATCTGTAGACATGAGCAAAAATAAGTGATTGCTATTTGAAACCTCTGAGTTTAGGAGGAGGTTTTTAATACAGCATTACAGGGCTTTCCAGGTGGTGTGGTTATAAAAAAAAAAAAAAAGCCTGCCAATGAAGGAGCCACAGGAGATGCGTGTTCAATCCTTGGGTCAGGAAGATTCCCTGGAGTAGGAAATGGCAACCCACTCAGGTATTCTTGCCTGGAAAATTCCATGGACAGTAGAGTCTGGCGGGCTTCAGTCCAGAGGGTGGTAAAGAGTTGGACATGACTGAGCAACACTATTACTCTATTATAGGTAATAAATGACAGATACCATGGCAAATGAGAAAAGCATGTTTTATGGGGCAAGCTCATGAATGGTTCCTCCCAGCTAGGCTTTGTAATCTCCTTGCTGGGTCTGATTCCCAGGCATTTGCCCTGACAAAGGGCAGTCCAGCAGATCAGCCTGGAATTTTACCTCCTGGGAAGAAAGGCACCACCTCCGGGTCCTAAGATGCCTCCCTCAAGCTTCATGTCATCCTCTTTCTTGCCTCCTGAAGCCCTTAATGACTCTCTGCCTCGCAAGGCCTGCCCCTTCCCCTCTCTGTCACATTCAATTTGTCTGAAGAATTTTCTCCAGCTGGTTATTAATGCTTGTTTTCTCTTGCAGAAAAACTTGCCTTTTCTCTCACCAGTCCAGGCTAGACTCTCCAGTGCTGATGAATACATGCATTCGATGGTGACTCGTATCCCCAAGAAACTTAATACATTCTGTACTTTTTCAGAAAACACTAAAAGTGTTCTTTTGGTCCCTATATCCTTCAGGATCTTTTTATGTAATCTTGGTTTTCAGACTGAGAAAAGAATCAGGTTCTGACTAATGTGCACAAAAGAAATTATAGAAATGGACTTCCCTGGTGGCGCGGTAGATAAGAATCTCCCCTCCAATGCAAGGGACATGGGTTCAATCCCTGGCCCAGGGAGATTCCACATGCCTCAGAGCAACTAAGCCTGTGCTCCGCAACTACTGAGCCGCGTGCCTAGAGTCTATGCTCTGCAACAAGAGAAGCCGCCACTGGCTGCAACTAGAGAAAGCCCATGCACAGAAGACCTAGTACAATAATAAACAAAATTTAAAAAAAGAAATTATAGGAACATTTTAACCCATCGAACACGCAGTTCTGTTTTATACCAGTTCATCTTCCTCACCTACTTGAAAGGGTTTTTTTTTAAGTTAATGTATAATTTTCATGCAGTAAGATGCACAGATCTGAAGGGTACAGCTTGATCCGTTTTTATATCTATATACACCAGTGTAACCACTACCCTGATCAAGATCTAGAACATTCTGTCCCCTCAGAATGTCCCCTATGGACTTCCCTGGAAGTCCAGTGGTTAGTACTCTACGCTTCCACTGCAGGGGATGAGGGTTCAGTCCTTGGTCAGGGAACTAAGATCCTGCATGCCATGCTGTGTGGCAAAAAGAGAGAGAAAGAGAAAACAAAATATTAGTACCCTTGTGCCCCGTTCCAGGCAATCACTACCCCACAGAGGCCATGGCTATTCTGCCTTCTATCATCAACAATTAATTTTATCTGTTCTTGAACTTCATAGAGGTGGAATCATACAGTGTGACGTGCAGTATGTATTCACTGGTTTCTGGCCTCTTTCCGTTCATAATATTCTTTTACATGTGGTTGAGTGTATTACTTAGAGGATTTTAAATAGCTTCATCCACAGGGAAGAGGAAAGATTTGGTAGCATTTCTACCACTATTATTTCAGGAGTCCTTGAATGTGTAAAAGAGAAGGTTAAGGGCTTCTGAAGAAGATGGACATCTAAGTCCTCCTCTTTCCCTCCATGCCTGTCAGGATGATCAACACAATAGGAGGGAAATCTGCATAGGTTTTATCTCTTTATAATTTTTATTTTTTGTTGAAGTGTAGTTGATTTATAGTGTTTCAGGTGTGCAGCAAAGTAATTCAGTTGTTTGTGTGTGTGTGTGTGTATATATATATATATATATACACACATATACATATATTTATTCTTTTCTAAATTTTTTTCCATTATAGGTTATAGAATATTGAATATAGTTCCCTGTGCTATGTTCAGTTCAGTTCAGTCGCTCAGTTGTGTCCAACTCTTTGCGACCCCATGAATTGCAGTGCACCAGGCCTCCCTGTCCATCACCAACGCCCAGAGTTCACTCAAACTCACATCCATCGAGTCAGTGATGCCATCCAGCCTCTCATCCTCTGTCGTCCCCTTCTCCTCCTGCCCCCAATCCCTCCCAGCATCAGAGTCTTTTCCAGTGAGTCAACTTTTCTCATGAGGTGGCCAAAGTACTGGAGCTTCAGCTTTAGCATCATTCCTTCTAAAGAACACCCAGGGCTGATATCCTTCAGAAAGGACTGGTTAGATCTCCTTGCAGTCCAAGGGACTCTCAAGAGTCTTTTCCAATGAGTCAACTCTTCTCATGAAGTAGCCAAAGTACTATGTAGTAGGTCCTTTTAATCTATTTTATATATAGTAGTGTGTGTCTGTTAATGCCAAGGCATTGGTTTTAGATATTAAGAATTTTGTTGTTCAGTTGCCCAGTCATGTCCAACTGTTTGTGACCCTGTGAAATGCAGCACTCTAGGCCTCCTTGTCCCTCACCATCTCCTGAAGCCCAAGTACATGTCCATTGCATCAGTGATGCCATCCAGCCATCTCATCCTCTGATGCCCTCTCTTCTTTCTGCCCTCACTCTTTCCAACCATCAGGGACTTTTCAAGTGAGTTGTCTGTTTGCATCAGATGACCAAAATACTAGAGCTTCAGCATCAGCATCGGTCCTTCCAATGAGTTTTCAGGGTTGATTTCCCTTAAGATTGACTGCCTTGATCTCCTTGCTGTCCAAGGGACTTTCAGGAGTCTTCTCCAGCACCACAGTTTGAAGACATCAATTCTTTGGCATTCTGCCTTCTTTATGGTCCAGTTCTCACAACCATACATGACCACTGGGAAGACCATAGCCTTGACTATAGGGATTTTGGTGGCAGGGTAATATCTCTGCTTTTCAACACATTGTCTAGGTTTATCATAACTTTCCTGCCAAGAAGCAATTATCTTCTGATTTCATGGCTGCAGTCACCATCCACAGTAACTTTAGAGCCCAAGAAGAGGAAATCTGTCACTACTTCCACTTTCCCCCTTCTGTAATAAGGGGGCCGGATGCCATGATCTTAGTTTTATTTTTAATATTGAGTTTAAAGCTGGCTTTTTCACCCTCCTCCTTCACCCTCATCAAGAGGCTCTTTAATTCCTGTTTGCTTTCTGCCGTTAGAGTGGTATCATCCACATATCTGAGGCTGTTGATGTTTCTCCCACCTATCTTGATTCCACCTTGTAATTCATCTAGCCTGGCATTTCCCATGATGTGCTCAACGTATAGGTTAAATAAACAGGGTGACAGCAGACAGCCCTGTTGGACTCCTTTCTCAATCTTGAACCAATCTGTTGTTCCATATGGGGTTCTAACTGGTGCTTCTTGGTTCGCATACAGGTTTCTTAGGAGACAGGTAAGATGGTCGGGTATTCCCATCTCTCTAAGAGCTTTCCACAATTTGTTATGATCCACAGTCAATGGTTTTTGCATAGTCAATGAAACAGAGGTAGATGTTTTTTGGAATTCTCTTGCTTTCTCTATGATCCAGCAAATGTTGGCAATCTGATATCTGATTCCTCTGCCTTTTTTAAACTCAGCTTGGACATCTAGAAATTCTTGGTTTACATAATGCTGAAGCCTAGCATGCAAGATTTTAAGCATGGGAGATGAGTGCAATTGTCCAATGATTAGAACATTCTTTAGTACTACCCTTCTTGGGAACTGGAATGAGGATTGACCTTTTCCATTCCTGTGGCCACTGCTGGGTCTTTCAGATTAGCTGACATATTGAGTGCAACACTTTGATAGCATCATCCTTTAGAGTTTTGAATAGCTCCTCTGGAAATCCATTGCAACCACAGCTTTATTAACAGCAGTGCTTCCTGAGGCCCACTTGACTTCAGACTCCAATTCTGGAGTGGTTTACTGGCTCTGGTTTACTGAGAACACCATCATCATAATCCTTTTCATTAAGATCTTTTTTATACAGTTCTTCCATGTATCCTTTCCATGTCTTCTTGATCTCTTCAGCGTCTGGTAGGTCTCTACTGTTCTGTCGTTTATTGTGCCCATCTTTGGATGAAATTTCCCTTGATTCTGATTTTCCTGAAGAGATCTCTAGTCTTTCCCTTTCTGTTGTTTTCTTCTAGTTTTATGCACTGTTAATTGAAGAAGACCTTCTTGTCTCTCCTTGCTATTCTTTGGAATCTTAAGAATAGCTTCACCTATTTGTAGAAACTTCATGGGTTTCCTGCCAGATGGGTTACTGATAAAGCTGGGCTGAAAGTGCCTTGGAAGGCAGCCTCACTTTCCCCATCCTGAGAGGAGGGAAGACACCATGGGCAGGCAGAGATCCCTAAAGCCAAAGCCCACGTGGTGGTTGACTTTCCTCCAAGACTGGAAGGCTGCCTTGCACAGCAAAGTTCTATAGAGGGCATCTCCCTGCTGCTGGCAGCCACAGTGGATAAAAATCCACTGAGACGGGGCAACCTCCAAGGCCTCCTGTCTGGTTGAGCAAGAAGCCTGGCACCCTAATTGGTCTAAGCAGGTTGACTGTTCTTGAGTCAGTTTTGGTAATTTATCTTTTCCTAGAAAAACTTCCATTGCATCCAACCTTTCAGTTTATAAGCACAGACGCATATGGTCTCACAATTGTATTTTAAGTCAGCCAATGGTTGGCTGGAGTATTATTTCAATAGAATGTGGCTATTGAACCCCCAGAGCCTTAAATAGCTGAAAATAGCTTCCCTTTTGCCACACATGGGGACAGCAGCTTGGCTGTGTTTATAGAAACCTGGGGTTGCAGGCTTTCAGAACCCCCAAAACTCGACATTGTTTTCTGTCTGATGTTGCAGAGGTGAAGTCTGAGGCCAGGCTGACTCGTCCTTTATAGATAAGCTTTTCCCCTGAATATTTGTAAGGTCATTTTCCTTAAAGTTAGAACTTTGGAATATACATCAGGGTTTTTCTGTGTTTTATGATTTTTTTTTCCTGATATGATTTTTGCATTCTTTTGAAGCACAGATTTGGTTTTTCTTTAACTCAAGAAACATTTTCTCGTATTGAACATTGCTTCTGTTATGTTTGCTTTGGCATCTTGTTTGATCCCTGGGTTGGGAAGATCCCCTTGAGAAGGGAAAGTCTACCCACTCCAGTACTCTGGCCTGGAGAATTCCATGGACTGTATAGTCCATGGGGTCGCAAAGAGTCAGACATGACTAAGCGACTTTCACTTCACTCACAAATACGAGTTTTCTTGGTGCTGTATCACTGTGCCTGTCTTTGCTATCTACCACCTTTCACAGTTTTCATCTCGATCCTCTTCCTCTGAATCCTTGGCAATGTTTTCACACTTGCGCTATTGTCACTAAGTTGCTTTTCTGCATTGCTCATTTAGCTGCTGCTGTATCAGGTGCACTTAAACTTTGTTTATATTGGAATTACTTTGCCGACTAAGGTCCGTCTAGTCAAGGCTATGGTTTTTCCAGTAGTCATGTATGGATGTGAGAGTTGGACTGTGAAGAAGGCTGAGCGCCAAAGAATTGATGCTTTTGAACTGTGGTGTTGGAGAAGACTCTTGAGAGTCCCTTGGACTGCAAGGAGATCCAACCAGTCCATTTTGAAGGAGATCGGCCCTGGGATTTCTTTGGAAGGAATGATGCTGAAGCTGAAACTCCAGTACTTTGGCCACCTCATGCGAAGAGTTGACTCATTGGAAAAGACTTTGATGCTGGGAGGGATTGGGGGCAGGAGGAAAAGGGGATGACCGAGGATGAGATGGCTGGATGGCATCACTGACTCAATGGACGTGAGTCTGAATGAACTCCAGGAGTTGGTGATGGACAGGGAGGCCTGGTGTGCTGTGATTCATGGGGTCGCAAAGAGTCAGACACGACTGAGCGACTGAACTGAAATGAACTGAACTGATGGTTGATTCACAATGTTGTGTCAGTTTCGGGCGTGCATATATGCTCAGTTACTCAGTCATGTCTGATTCCGTGACCCCATGGACTGTAGCCCACCAGGCTCCTCCAGCCATGGAATTTTCCAGGCAAGAATACTGGAGTGGGGTGCCATTTCCTTCTCCAGGGGACCTTCCTGACCCAGGGATTGAACCTACATCTCCTGCATTGGCAGGGGCGTTCTTTACCACTGTGCCACCTGGGAAGCCAGTTTCAGGTGTACAGAAAAGTGACTTAAAGCGTATATATATATTCTTTTTCAGGCTCTTTTCCCATATAGATTACTACAGAATATTAAGTATAGTTCTCTCTGTGTTATACAGGAGGTCCTTGTTGGTGATCTGTTTTATATACAGCAGTGTGGCTATACCAATCGCAACTCCCAATACATCCCTCCTCCCCACCTTCCCCCCTTGACAGCCACAAGCCCACCTCTAAATCTCTGAGTCCTTTCTCTTCTGTAAACAAGTTTGCCTGCATCGTTTTTTTGGATTCCGCATATAAGTAATATCATATGTAATTTGTCTTCGTCTGACTTCACTTAATACAATCATCTCTAGGTCCATGCATGTTGCTGCAAATGGTATTATTTCATCCTTTTTAAAGGCTGAGCAATATTCCGTCATGTGTATGTATCACGTCTTCTTTATCCATTCATTTGTCAATGGACACTTATCTAATGCATTTTTAAATGGTTTGATTTCTCTCTGCCTCTACACCAGAATCATTTTCATATCTTTTCATTTCCATCTTCTCTGTGTTTTTATTTCATGATGTCTGCATTTGTCTTCAATGTTATTAAAAGTACAGAGCAAATGCTATTGGAATTTACTTCTATTCCCTAAATCACTTGCAAAAACGTAATTGTGCTCTGTCCATTTATGATGCAGTTTTCATAGGCTTCAATACTTTCACCTTTTTATCATTTGTAATTCATGAGGGTTCCATCCAGGTCTGGCATTTCCTCCCAAGTAGAAAGCAGTGATTTCTCCTTATGATTTTCCTCCACGTGGATCCTGAGCTGGAAGATTTTGCAGGTTCCTGGATTGAGTACCCTGAGGGGCAGAGAAGGAAGGTGAGGCCACAATGGTCCTAGCACTGTGCTGTGACTTCTCCACAATTAACCAGGCCACCAGCACAGGCTTCAGACACTCTAGAAGTCCAGACCTCTCAAAACCAGTGAGGGTTATAAGGCTCAGGACTTTTTTGTGTGCGAGTGACATTAAAACAAACTCAGGCTGGCTTGAGCAAAAGAGAACTTTTTATCTCATATCACTCAAAAGTTCAAGGGTCATTTGGGCTTCAGATCTGGCTGGTACAAGGAAAATGCATCAAGCCTCTGTCTTTCCTCTTCTCTGTGTGCTGACTTCATTCTCAGGCTCCCTGCAGAGGCATGATGCTTGCCGCAGCTTCAGCCCTCATATCCTCACAATTCTGAATACACCAAAAAGAATATTTTCTTCTCTCCCAGCATTCCCAGGAAATGTCTGGTTGTAGATTCATTGGCTTCAGTTGGATCACATGCTCACCTTTGGACCACTCATCACATCTAAGAGGCGGGATGTTCCCATTTCTCAAGCAGGGTTTGGAATCTGCCCCATGCGAATCCTGCAAAAGAAACTCTGGGTTAGTGTTACTATAAAAAACAGTGAATGAAGGGTAGTGGCACAAACAATAGATGCTGACCGTAGAAGACTTTTCCACTTAATTCTGTGAAACCACTCTCCTTCCTCAGAGTGGCAAGCAGTGAACTGGCCCAGCAAGAAGGTGATGTACAATTGGGTAGATCGTGTACTGTACAACCATGCCACCTTTAAAGGATCCCAAGTCATATCATAGACATAGACCTGTGTAACTTTTATGGTTTCCCAACAGATAGAAGTATTGTTGCATAAAGATACCTTATTGGTTAGGCATGCATGCTCAGTTGTGTCTCTGCAACCCCATGGGTTGTAGCCCACCAGGCTCCTCTGCCCATGATATTCTTGGGGCAAGAATACTAAAGTGGGTTACCATTTCCCACTCCAAGGGAGCCTCCTGACCCAGGGATCAAACCCGCATCTCCTGCATCTGCTGCAATGGCAGGCAGATTCTTTACCACTGTGCCACCTGGGAAGCCCAAAGGTACCTTACAGGCTGGCAGCAAATGGTAGGCGTCGAGAGGTATAGTTTACTCAGCGGTTCTTTCTACAAGCTATAATTGCTTTTCTGAAGCTACTAGTCCCGGTGCAGTTTCTCTAGCTTATTTTTGCATGTTTAAGTATGTAAATCCTCAATCCTGTGTCATTTTCAGAAATAGAAATCCCATTGCTGATAAAGGATTATTCTTGTTGCCTGGCCCTGAAACATATACCTTCCCTAAGAAACCAAAGCTTTTCCCATCCCTTAAAAAAAAAAAAAAAATTAGTCGCTCAGTCATGTCCTACTCTTTGTGACCCCCATGGACTGTAGCCCGCCAGGCTCCTCTGTCCATGGGATTGTTGAGGCAAGAATACTGGAGTGGGTTGCCATTCCCTTCTCCAGGGGATCTTCCTGATTCAGGGATTGAACCCAGATCTCCTGCACTGCAGGCAGATTCTTTACTGTCTGAGTCACCAGGGAAGCTTCTCTTTCTTCTTAGTTGTTGAGCACTTCTGGTGATAAAGAGTGGTGGGAAGTCCATTCTGGGGTAAGTGGATTAGGCTCTGGAAGAAAAGGAGAGGTTCATATCTGCTTCCATCTGGTAGCTGACGTGTCATCAAATTGGTAGTGACCTTAAAGTGCCCCAGAAAGCAGTAGTCCTGATTGTTCTCTGCCTTGTGCATGTCAAGTCTCTCCTCTGGGCCTTTACATGAGGGAGCAGGGCTGGGTCATTTCTGAAGGTTTTTTCAGCTTTCAGCTGATGCCTCAGGATGTCATTCAAATGGAAGAGTAGAAACATTTGCTACATAGTCTCAATAACAACCCTTTATTCAGTGATTCTGTATATGAGGCGCTGCCCTAGGTATTTTATACACTAGAATTAACTACATCCAAAGAAGGCAATGGCACCCACTCCAGTACTCTTGCCTGGAAAATCCCATGGATGGAGGAGCCTGGTAGGCTGCAGTCCATGGGGTCGCTAAGAGTCAGACACAGCTGAGCGACTTCACTTTCACTTTTTACTTTCATGCATTGGAGAAGGAAATGGCAACCCACTCCAATGTTCTTGCCTGGAGAATCCCAGGGACTGGAGAGCCTGGTGGGCTGCCGTCTATGAGGTCGCACAGAGTTGGACATGACTGAAATGACTTAGCAGCAGCAGCAGCAACATTAGCTACATCAGTAATCTGTACAACTCTGCATGTATATATTACTATCACTTCCATGTTATACTTCTTTATTTGGCTGCCTCGGGTCTTAGTTGCCACATGCAGGATCTTTCATTGCAGCACGTGGACTCTCTAGTTGTGGCTCCTGCGCTCAGTTGCTCTGCAGCATGTGGGACCCTAGTTCCCTGACCAGGGATCGAACCCATGTCCCCTGGATTGCAAGGCAGATTCTTAACCACTGGACCACGAGGGAAATCCCTCAACCCCATTTTATAAGTGAGGAAAGTTAGAGAGATTGAATGATACCTGTTTGTATAATAAAAATTCAGTTTGCCCTCATACCCATGACTTTATGTGAGATTTCCTGAGTACAGTGATAAAAATAATATTGATTTTAATGACTGACATCTGTACAGCAAAAGCGGATGTGCGTGAGGCATGGATCAGACAGGGCTGCATTCAGATTGGCCTTTGCTCCTTAATTCCTCCAACCGTCAGCTCTTATTTTCTCTTCTGTAAAGTGGAGATGGTAACACTTGCCTCATGCTCAGGAGGATAAAATGAGTAGATATGACCACTTGGCAATGATATAAGCTCTCAAGAACTGCTCCTCCTTGATTATTTACGTGTTATTTACTTTTAACTTGGGTTTCCACAGTTATGATTTTTCACACAAATGAATAGGAAGTCTGCTTGTTCCACATTTCTGGCATCTTTCTGCATGTGTGTTATCCAGCCACCATTTTATTTCTCCCAGCCTTTGCATGATTTCCCTTTAAGAAAGCCTTCTTGTTATTTCCACTGGAGCCTCTAGATGAGTATTTGAGATGATTTTAAAGCATAAACAGTGGAAAATGCGTTAATATCATTTCCTTTCCAGCCCCGTTTCAAATGAAAGGAAAATGTGTTTGGGGAAAAATTCACTTACAACTTTGGCCAGATGCCCAAACTCTCAAAAGGGCCTGACAAACAGAGCAAAGTTTAACTCTCTCTAAATAAAATCCCCATGTCTCTGATTCTGCACTGGGGAAAGCTCTTACAGCGACCCATTTGCTAATGATAGCCCGGACATCAATAATGGAATGTGAAAGACAATCTTCTAATCAATTTTTTTTTTTCTGCTGGTTTAGATTAAAGCACAGAAAATGCCCAAATGCTCCATCTGCTTCCTCTAAGATTTCTGGTGGGCTGAAGCCCAATTATGGCTGCCTTATCCATTTTTAATAATCTACTTATGATCATGCAAACACAGGGTGTGATTATACCCACGTCGGTTTCTGTTTCAGAGCTTCCATTTCCATCCATAATTAATAAGCCACTCGGTGCATTGGAGGGGAGCTGAAGGAGAGATGTGAGCGATTCGTAAGTAGGTAGGATAGCTTTTTCCATTGTCGTTCATTCATTCATTTTACAAACCTTTCCTGACATCTCCAGCGTGCTGGGCGCGGGGCTAGACACCAAAGTTAGAAGAATAACATGCGCTGGGCCCTCTCGAGCACGAGTGGGCTGTCAAGGAGGGTGTGTAAGTACCTGCATTCGTGGTGTGGATTGTGCTTATTTTTCCACCAGAAAATTCAGCTGCTGAGACAACGAAATTCTTTGTTCTCAAATTATGAAGTATAGGATAATTAGATTACTATATTATTATAAATGTAATTCTAAGAAGGCCTATTTTGGAATCAATTTCTTGTTTCAGGGGGAGTGAGCTGTTCCGGGGAGGCAGTCAGTTTAGTGAGGAGGCTAGAGTACCTTTAAAGAGCTTTAAAGTCACCCTCAGACAACCGGGGTTCAAGTCCCTGCTTTGTACTGTGTGACCTTAGACAGGCTCCTTTCCCTCTCTGAGCCCGTTTCTGCATTGCACAAAGAGGGAAATGCCCTTCTTGCTGGGCTTCTCTGCAATGATGTACATGAATTCGTTGGATGGATTGTAAAGGGCTGCTGCTGCTGCTAAGTCACTTCAGTTGTGTCCGACTCTGTGCGACACCATAGACAGCAGCCCATCATGCTCCCCTGTCCCTAGGATTCTCCAGGCAAGAACACTGGAGTGGGTTGCCATTTCTTTCTCCAATGTGTGAAAGTGAACAGTGAAAGTGAAGTCGCTCAGCCGTGTCTGACTCTTAGTGACCCCATGGACTGCAACCCACTAGGCTCCTCCATCCATGGGATTTTCCAGGCAAGAGTACTGGAGTGGGGTGCCATTGCCTTCTCCTTGTAAAGGGCTACTTCAGTATAATAAAGAAAACCCCAAATCTTGCCGATCAGAAATATGATAAACCCACTCTGTTCTTGGTTTCTGATTTTGCCTCTCTACCTAATGATCCCAGTCAAATATTACCCACACTCAGGGAAGACCCTTCCTGACCCTTCACGCTCCCTAGTACAGAGTGTTTTGTAACATTCACGGTACACGTTCTTGTTTGCAAACAATGCAGGCTGCCTCTAATAATTCTTAGCACAAAAGGGATATGTGGGGAAAGACATTGGGAACTCGTAAATTTGCAGAAGGCTAGATAACTGAATTTAGTACATGTTCTGTGATTCTTTACTGAAAATGTAATTGAATCAGTAATTTACTGCTCATTCTTATGGTCGGTGTTCCAGCTGCCAGATCTCCTGGCAGCCTTTCCGGGCTGCCTGCCCTCCTGCTTCAGAGACTTCCTTGTTGGGGCCAAAGTGGTCTTCTCCTGTCAAAGCTGACTTCCTTTTTTTTTTATGGGAGGATAATTGTTTTACAATGTTGTGTTGGTCTCTGCCATACAACAACATGAATCAGCCATAAGTACACATATGTCCCCTCCCTCCTGAACCTCTCCCCCACCCCCCACCCCTCTAGGGCAGCACAGAGCACTGGGCTGAGCTCCCTGTGTCATATAGCAACTTTCCATTAGCAGTGTGTTATGCATATGGTAATGTATATGTTTCAGTGCTACTCCCTCAATTCATCCCACTCTCTCCTTCCTCTCTTGTGTCCACAAGTCTATTGCCTACGTCTGCATCTCTATTCCTGCCTTGCAAATGCCTTGCAGCACCATCTTTCTGTAAATATGCGTTAATATACGATTTTTGTTTTCTCTTTCTGACATACTTCAGTCTGTGTAACAGGCTCTAGGTTCATCCACCTCACTACAACTGCAGAATTGGCTTAGTCCAACTTAGAGGAAGTCTCTACTTCCCTTCAAAATTCCCACTGCCACCCTTGATGGAAAACTCCAGCAATCTGTAGCCTGTGATTTATGGCTACATTAAACCTACAAACATTAATCTCTGGCAGAAACTGAGCAGTCCCAAGTGAAATGGCAGGAACCGAATGCTTTATTTCCAAGGAAGGAGACTGACTTTCTACTGGTCGGAAGGTTTCTTGGGGGAGGGGTGGTTGACCTAAGGTGGGCAGGAGGAGAGTGAGCCTCCAAGTGATTGCAGACCCGGAGAGTTTTGATGATGTGCCCCAGATCTTTCCAGCCTCCTCCCCACCCCGACAGCCCACCACAGGGCTCGTCCTTAAACATCCAGCACACCTGCCTCAAGCCCTTCACACTTGCTATTTGTACTGGAATGCTCTGCCCGGTTAGCCACGTGACTTGCTTCCCTCTTTCACTCAAATCTCTGTTTCACTGTGAGCGAGACTCCCCCTGAATGTTACTTAAAATTACATCCTCCCCAACCCCAAGCACATCAGAACTCCCCATCCTGATTCCATACTTTATTTTCTTTTTTTGCCCTCATCCATCTTTATTTTTATTTTATTTTTTGTTTTATTTATTTATTTTACTTTACAATACTGTATTGGTTTTGCCATACATCAACATGAATCCGCCACAGATGTACACATGTTCCCAATCCTGAATCCCCCTCCCACCCTCTATATAATTTACTCTGAGGGAGTCTCTCTCTCCCTTTAGGCAGGAATTACCATCAGTTTTGTTCACTGCTGTCCTCAGCACCTAGAACCACCCCTGGCACATTGTAGGCTCCCAGTAAATACTTGTGGAAGGAATGGATGAAACAGCCCTAGTTTTGCCCTGGGCTTTGGATGTGCATGTTGCTTTTCTGGCCCCCAGAACTCCAGCCCACTCTGGGACCCCATCAGTGACACGAGGCTTGCAGGCACCCTCCTCCTTACCTTTGTCTCAGCTTGTGGCTGAACCCCGTTGGCTGCTGCTGCTGAACATGTTGTACATGCTGGGCAGGTGGTTTTTGTTTCAGAGGGGCCTGGGTTGTGCCCTGGAATATCTGGGAGGTGAGGTGGCAGGGAAACTGGGATCCTCAGAGCAGCCTCGGTCCTCTCTCTTGGTAGTAGATAGGCATCTGCACCATCATCCGAATACGAGTTTGTTTTTAGTCCAGAGCTGGGGAGGGAGCCTCCTTCCTGGAATCGTGGGTCAATGGAACTTAATAAAACATGAAACTCCTACCATGGCCACCAAGATCTTGGTTATTGTTGACTTCTGTGGCCCCTGGCTCACACAGCCCTCACGAGAGCCACAGGGGTCCCCTCTGCTTCCTGAACCCCCTGAGCTCCTTTCCTGCTTCAGGGCCTTTGCACTTGGTGACTAGAGTGAGCTCTCTGCTCCCCAGTCCTGATTCCCTCCCATCATTCAGACCAGAGGTCAGTATATCCATTGGAGAGACCTTTCTAAAGTAGCCTCTCCTGTCTATGTGTTTTCTTCATGACATATTTCACTTACTCGTTTAATTTCCATGACTTCTCTCTCCATCCCTACCTTGGGAATGTGAGCTCTATGAAATGGGCTGGGAGATGGGGGAGTTCAATTATGACTGTAGCTTCAATCCTACCACAGCACCCTGCACTTAATTGGTCCTCAGTAAACAACCAGTCCATCCTAAAGGAGATCAGTCCTGGGTGTTCATTGGTAGGACTGATGTTGAAGCTGAAATTCCAATAGTTTGGCCACCTGATGCAAAGAGCTGACTCATTTGGAAAGACCCTGATGTTGGGAAAGATTGAGGGCAGGAGGAGAAGGGGACAACAGAGGATGAGATGGTTGGATGGCAACTCAATGGACATGAGTTTGGGTAAACTCCAAGAGTTGGTGATGGACAGGGAGGCCTGGTGTGCTGCGATTCATGGGGTCACAAAGAGTCGGACACGACTGAGTGACTGAACTGAACCGAAACATTCATCAAATGAATAAATGAATGAATGCACCAGCAGGCCTACTAGGCATTCTTGTCTTAGGGTCTGAAGGTAACTGGTGTGGCTATGTTTCTCATTCATGAGGCAGGATTCTCCTTAGTTTCTTGGAAGAGAGTCAGCAGCAACAGTTGCAGACTGGTAGGATGTGGAGCTAGATGCAGCCTGTGGATTTGTTGAAGGGGGTTGATTGGCCTCCTGCAGTGTTTAAAAGGCAGACTACCCAGGCACCTGTTATTCTTGTAATCCCAGCTGTTTAGCACCAATTGTCTTATACTCCCCATCTCACACATCTCTGCTACCTGCCTGGCTCCTGCAGCATTTGAGCTTACCTGCCCTAGACTGTTGGATCATTTTGGACAAAGAACTCAAGACACCTATTCTGGTTTCTACAGTTGTCCTCGTGTATCTGAGTCTGTTCTCAGGAAGCTGGCTGGGGAACCAGTCTTCTTACGTGTCTCTGATGTTCCTGGGCTTGGGGTTCAGGGGATAGCAAGGTATAGCTGCTGGCTTTCATCTTTAAAGGAGTTAAGCAAGGCTGACAGCCGAGAAGTAAAGAGAGTAAAGGTTTGGAACATCTCTTATGGGGATGCAAGAGGCAGCTCATGAGAGCAGGAAATGGGTCTGTTTTGTTCCATACTAATATCCTCTGCCGGAGAAGGCAATGGCAACCCACTCCCGTACTCTTGCCTGGAAACTCCCATGGACAGAGGAGCCTGATAGATTGCAGTCCACGGGGTCGCGAAAAGTCGGACACGACTGAGCAACTTCACTTTCACTTTCATGCATTGGAGAAGGAAATGGCAACCCACTCCAGTGTTATTGCCTGGAGCATCCCAGGGAGGCGGGAGCCTGGTGGGCTGCCATCTATGGGGTCACACAGAGTCGGACACGACTGAAGTGACTTAGCAGCAATATCCTCTGCACCTAGCGCAGCTTGGAAAACAGTGGATGCTGAGGAAATACCCAAGTACAATTTTTTAAATGGCCCTGGCTAAAATGACAGTGCTTCCTTTTGAATTTACAGTATCCTCATTTAGCTAGGTTTTATTACTTTCCCCATCAGCTTGGTAAGAAAAGCAGAGAAAGCAGATGATGCTGATTTCTGTGTCCTGGGATGCCTTAAAAGATGCAGTGGGACAAAAGTAACAGTGTGTGCGGGTGGCCAAATAAAAAATTCAACATACCTGCCAATACCAGTGTATCCTGAGAATTTCCTGGTGCAAGCTTCCTACTCTCATCAACTTGAAGTTGACAGGTGACAACTCACTTGGGGCCGAAGGCCTTTGGGCCCTCAAGATGAAGGTGTGTTGTCAAGCCTTCTGCAATATATTAACCACTCCGCCCCACTGCAGGAATCCCAAGATCTCTGCGCCGCCATCTGGCTTTGTCAGTCACGGCTGTGCTCTTTGCTTCTCGGTCCCCACGTCCACTTCCAGGTCTCACACATCCTTGCATGTCCAGCCCCCTTCCCCGTGGTGATTAGTTCAGGGTACCAGCTGAACCATTACTGTCTGTGGCAGGACTTTCCTGCCAGAGTCATCAGGACAACTTCATTTTTCTACTGAACTTGCTGGGCTAATAGGATACTGGGCCCTGGCACGTGGATAAGACTGTCAGGGAGTCGTGACTGGGAGGAGCAGAGAGGGGGCAAACTCGGGACATCATCTGAACCCTCAGATCCAGCAGGGTCTGTGTGTTTCCATTTTGTGGCAAAAAAAATTCTCTCTTCATTTAAACCCTTTTGGTTTTGGTTTCTGTTGAGGTTGGTAGGGTTCCTCACTCATCAGAAAGCCCCCCTCATCAGAGCTCATGTGACCAGGTTTTAAGACTTTGTTACAAATACACATTTGTTACCTGGAGCACAGGGTGCTAGACAGTGAGGAGGGTTAACAGAAGGCCACAAGAGAAACTGAAATGGAAGTTAATTACTCATCAGTCCTGGAGGAAGTAGTGACACACCTCCAAGGGCCACATGGGGAAGTCAAGGTAGGGTTCAGGCAGAGAGAGAGATAGGACCTGGGAAATATGCCTCTTTTAGGGGCCATGTGTGGAGTAATTTGGGGTTCCTAGGCTAAGGAGATCAGCCTTGGGATTTCTTTGGAAGGAATGATGCTAAAGCTGAAACTCCAGTACTTTGGCCACCTCATGCGAAGAGCTGACTCATTGGAAAAGACTCTGATGCTGGGAGGGATTGGGGGCAGGAGGAGAAAGGGATGACAGAGGATGAGATGGCTGGATGGCATCACTGACTCGATGGACGTGAGTCTGAATGAACTCCGGGAGATGGTGATGGACAGGGAGGCCTGGCATGCTGCGATTCATGGGGTCGCAAAGAGTCGGACACAACTGAGCGACTGAACTGAACTGAACTCAACTCAACTCAGGCTAAGGCCGGACGGTCAATGTGAAGTAGAAGGAGTGAGATTTTGAAAAGTTCCACATGTGTCTTATCTAAGGGGCATACAAGCGAAAGGCCTTGGGAAGGGTGAGGGGCTGTTGGTGAAGTCATACAAGGAGCTTACGTTTGCTTATGACTCTATGAGCTTTTATCTGGGACGCATGCTTGCATGTGGAGTCTAGTGTCAGATTAAGGCCCCCACTGGTCACTTGACCAAACAAAATGAATGTCAACCAAGGCAGCAATACCATGGAGTAGCTTAACTAAACTCTCAATACCCGAGTGACTGTAAATATATAGCACAAACATTCTTTTAGTAAATCAGGTGGAAGTTGAAGTCTCAAGATAACCCGTAAACTTAAAAAGTAAGATGATAAGGGGCTTCCCTGGTTATTCACTGGCTAAGAGTCCATGCTTCCAATGCAGGGGGCCCAGGTTTGATCCCTGTTCAAGGAACTAGATCCTGCATGCTACAACTAAGAGGTTGCCTGCCACAGCTAGAGATCCTGCACACCTCCACAAAGATCGAAGATCCTGCATGCTGAAACTAAGACTTTGTGCAGCCAAATAAATAAGTAATAAATAAATATTACCCCCAAAAGTAAGAATATAGAGGGACTGCCCATCATCTGATTCACACTGTCCCTTCAGTCAAGGCCACACCAACATGCCCAACATATAATTTCTCTACTTCTGGAGGTGGTGATGTAATGGTTGTTGGACTCAGTGATCATCTGAATCAAGTATCATCCAGTTGAAAAAAGCAGAAACATTCAAAATAGGTAAAGCAGAAAAGGGTGATTTATTATAAAGTCATAGGGATATTTCATAGAACCAAATATAGGCAAGATGACAGGACCTCAAGAACTGTAGCCAGAAACTAAGGCAGTAATTACCTACTCGAGCAAATGGCAGATGTTAACTAGTATGTGTGATTCTCAGTTTCAAGTTCCCAGGATTGCTTAACTTTAGCTGTAGTTTGAGACAAGTGTCCCTGTACCTGGTCCAGTCCAGATTAGGAGGTCAGGCTGTTCAGTACAAACATGGCTGTAGGGGCCACTGCTGTAAGTGAAGGGGTTGCTTGCAGAAAGGGAGATGTAGATGAGCAGACAGCCCTGGGCATATCCATTCCAGTGACTGAGTACATACACATTTACTACTTCTTCTAGGAGCATGGCCCTCAATACACTGTGCTTAATAAGTAAACCCAAGTGCTGCTTTTTAAAGAAGTGCAAAATAGATCTCTGGATAGGTAAGTTGTGGGTAGGGGGAGAAAACTTGAATGCACAATATCAGAAAGACAAAACAGCAGATTTAAAAATATTATATTTAAAAAATATATGCTTTACTTATTAAAAGGTAAAACCTAGTTTGAGCAAATGGTTTTCTAGGGAAGAAAATTGACTCAGGAAGATGGAGAAAAACTGAAAACACTAACAACCATGGAATGTATTTGAAAATAATGTCTCCCCAATAGCTTCTAGACCAAAGAGATTCCATGTATGAATTAAATCAAATCTTCAAGGAACTTGAAAATTTATGCTATTCTAGATGTATAAAAATATAATGAAAAATATATATATAATGTTTCTTTTACTAACAAGCAACTGGATTTCGCTGATACCAAATTCTGAGCACAAATGCAGAAAACTTGAATGATAAAGGAACAAATAATATCCAGCTAAATTAACACAAAGAAATATATACTTAGAGAATTTGTTAGGGAGTGCTTATTGTAGCCAAATAGAATTTCTTCCAAGAGTTCCAGGAATGGCTTATTAGGATGCTTCATAATACAATTAAAGCACTCTAGTGGGTAAAAAGAAAAATTCACAATCAGTTGGATGGCTTTTAAATTAGGCTTTGATGGAAATCAGTGTCATTTCTGAAAACAAAATTCTAAATTAGGGCTAGTGGATAGTGTTTTTTATTTATCTGACTAGATTTCTACATTATGATTTAGTGGCATTTAAAGCCCACTGCAGTTATTTACTATCGTTCTGGCAGGTGTAGCCAATGCAATAAGACAAGAAAAAAGTGAAACTAGACACAGATTCTGAAAAGAAGTCACCTTTTTTTCATGGTGGTATTGTCTGCCCACAAAACCAGAGAATCAGTCGACAGTCTAGGAACTAATAAGAAGGTTTCAAAGAGTTTGGCTGAGGGGAAGATACCTACACACATGCACACACACACAATAACCAGTTGGGAATATTGTGTATTGTTCCACATATTACACAGGGAGGAAGGTTGTTTATGACAGAAATAAAATGCTAAATACTTAAATAAACACCCAGAAAGAATGTGTATCAAGTATCAAACTTTACTAGATAATGTAAGCCAAGACCTGAATGATGGAGGACATGGCATATACCTGGCTGTCAACTCTCCTCAAATTAATCTCTTCCTTTCATTCAATTAAATGGAAACACCAATATAAAGAAAAATCTTGACTTTTAAGGTTCATCTGGAGATTGATGAGAACACTGGAGAAAAGTTTGAATTGGAGAATAAGATTGTATTAAAATATAATGTAAGTTTATAATAATTAAAAGTATAGTACTGCTATAAGAAAGATCAATGAAGTAGAATAAAAAAATCCATAAAATATTTGAGCTTGTTATATAATAATGTGGCACTTGAATCAGTGGGAAAGACTTATTTAAGAAATTGTATTGGGATAACTGGGTAGCCATTTGGAAGATAGTTCTTCCCTCACGTATATCAAAATGTCTCAACATGCTTACAGAGTTAAGTGCTAAAAATAAAACCACTTTATGGCTATGGAATGGTCAGAATTTTCTTGGCATGACACCAAGACAGAAAACATAAAGGAAAGTATTAAGAAACTGGGCTATATAAAAATGTAAGAGCATTTGTACACTAAAAAATTTATAAAAGCGAAGCAGAAGTTAAAGTAGATTATGATATGTGCAACACAAATAGTCAAGCACTAACTGTCCTTAATTTGTAAAGATCTATAGCATATAAATAATGAAGAGACAGAGGCTCTAATAACAAATTCGGCAGTGAGCATGAAAAAAGAATGTATAAAGCAGAAATTCAAATGGACAACCTACAAATGAAAGAAAAGTGTTCAACTCAGTAGCATTTTGTGGGGAAAAAAATGAAGTAAAATAGTGATAGTACTTTTTCACTGATGAAATTAGGAAATGTGAAAATATCCTCCTGAGGTAGTATTATGACTGTCAGTTGGTCTAATTGTTCTGGAAGAAAACTCGGCTATTTGCTAAAAAGTCTTAGATTCAGTCACATTCAGAAACTGCTTTTTAGAAAACAAATTCAAGGAAATAAAGGGTAGATGCATATTTAACTTCAAAGATATTTAATATAGTTTTTTTGAATATTTTAAAATGCAAACAAACCAATAGCCAATATTGGAGATGGGTATGGAATACTATACAACCAAGAAGTGAAGTATATAAATGTAAGCTATTATCATGGAATATTATCCATTGTATTGCTGTTGTTCAGTTGCTAAGTTGTGTCTGACTCTTTGTGACCCCATGGATGGCAGCACGCCAGGCTTCCCTGTCCTTCATTTATTAACAAGTTCTGGAAAGTTATAGAACATCACATTAATTTAGTGTAATTCTGTTTACTTTTTGAAAATATACACACAAAATCATACAAATAGAAACGTAGAAAGTGTGAAGAATGTGTAACACATTGTTAATAATGTTTATTTCTGCATGGTGGGATTTTACAGGATCTTTGTTTTTTCCTTCTTACGTATCTGATGTGTTATTTCCATGTAAATCAGCCAGACAATGCCAAGTCAGGATATACTTTACAGTCAGCAGCAGTTAAGTTTCAGATCCATTTCTGAGCCTGGGCCATACCCAGGACTGTTGTTAATCTAAAGATGAATTCATCCACAACTGTGCTCTGTCTTACAATCCCGGGCATTGATTTGTTTCTTTTTGGATTTAATTTTGCTGCTGCAGCATTCTGAGGTCTCATGAGCTGGAGGTGCCTGTTTAACTAGCAGCCCTTTGTGTCCCCTGCTAGATTTATTCAGCAGTTTATCTAGTGCTTTTCCTAATTGAATAAAACCCATAATTTCATTTTTAAAATACATGAGCCCATTAGTGTCAGTAATTAGACATTAACAAGTATGAAGATGGCCCATTAATGAAACAGCAGTTTTAGGAGGCTCCACTGGTACAGTCTACAGGGGGAATCACTTATAAATGCTGTCCCCTGAGGATTTTTGATGGACTTGTTTGTGATCATCTGAACAGCAGTGGGATTCACAGTGAAATTAACATTGTCCTGACAGGTATTACACAGCAAGACCTGTAGCTTGGATTTATGTTGTTGTAAGAGCAGAGACTTTGGAAGGACTGATGCTAAAGCTGAAACTCCAATACTTTGGCCACCTCATGAGAAGAGTTGACTCATTGGAAAAGACTCAGATGCTGGGAGGGGTTGGGGGCAGGAGGAGAAGGGGACAACAGAGGATGAGATGGCTGGATGGCATCACTGACTCGATGGACATGAGTTTGGGTGAACTCCGGGAGATGGTGATGGACAGGGAGGCCTGGCGTGCTGCAATTCATGGGGTCGCAAAGTGTCAGACAGGACTGAGTGACTGAACTGAACTGAAGAGCACAGAGAAACCCAATGAAGCTGGAGAAGGGGGTCTCTGTAGAACTAGCCCTCTAAGGCAGGGCTGATTCTGACTTTGCCTTCCATCAGAGACCTCCCTCATCAGCCTTGCTGGGCAAATCTTTGAGGAGAAAGTCTTCATCACATTCAGGAAGCAGCATGGTATTATAAAGAAAGATTAGCATTAGAGAGCTGTGGATTCAAACCCAGCTCTGCCGCTTTCTAGCTCTGTAATCTTGGGAGGTTATGGCAAATTACTTTAGCCTACCTGAGACTCAGTTTCCTGATACAAGATTATAGGGCACGCCTAAGCTAAAACCCCAAGATCTTCAACCTTTTAAAAATTGAAGCCAGAGGAACAAAAGGAGCTCTTTTATACCAGATGTGATCTGGATCAGGTTGAAGGCAAGGCCTTAGTCTCAACCTTATTTGGGTTCCTGACATTTGGAAAAAAACTGGATAAAATTAGCTAATGTATATTGAATACTTACTATAAAGTGTTTTACAAATATAGCCTTCAATTCTTGAAACCAAGGTAGGCATGGTTATTAATATCCCTGAGATTACAGGTGAGGAAAGTGAAAGTCACTTAGTCGTGTCCGACTCTTTGTGACCCCATGGACTATACAGTCCATGGAATTCTCCAGGCCAGAATACTGGAGCGGGTAGCCTTTCCCTTCTCCAGGGGATCTTCCCAACCCAAAGATCGAACCCAGGTCTCTTGTGGATTCTTTACCAGCTGAGCCACAATGGAAGCCCACAGGGGAGGATACTAAGGTTTAAAAGCTTGTGTGGGGTTACGGAGAGAGTAAGGAGGTCATGTAGAATTTGAGTTCAGGCCATCTGACTGCAGTTTGCAATCCCTGGAATGTACTGTCCTGTGCTGACCCTCCCAGATAAATACAATACACAGAACAGCCTTCTGTAGAGTTTCAGGGAATCCATGGGGTCCAGCAAAGCCCACCAGGAATGCCCAATAAACTTGCAATGGCAGTAATAATCAAGAATTTGGGTATCTGGATGTATCTAGTCTGACCACTTCTCACCCTCTCTTGCCAAGCCACCATCATCTCTTTTGTGAATGACTGTCAGTAGCCTCAACTGATTCATGCTTTTGCCCTTTGCTCGCTTCTGTCTGTTTCTAGCACTGTAGCCTGTGAGATCTGCTTGAACATAAGTCAGGTTAGGTTACTGGTCTGCTTCTCAAAGCCCTGCTATGGCCTCCCATGTCCTACGTCCGGCCTTTTCTGCTTCGTCCCTCTGACCTCCTCCCCTGCTATTCTGTTCCAGCGGCATGGCTTCCTCACTGTTTCAGATGCAGGGCCACCTCAGGGATCATTCCCCTGTGTTGGCCCCACCTGCAAAGCTTTCTCCTCCAAGAGCCTCATGCCCCCTCTGTCACTTGCTATAAAACTCTCCTCTTCTGAGTAAAGCCATCCCCAGACACTCTTTGTAAAATTTTAACCTCTTTGACCCTTCATCATCCATGTCTCTGCTTTGTTTTTTCTCCTAACTTACCTTCTCTAACATGCTATTTTGCTTGTTCATCTTGTCTATTGTCCACCTCCCCACCGTGATACAAGCTCTGTGAAGGCAAGGATTTGTGTCTCTTTTGTTCAGTCTACCTTTGGACTCTGGAATGGTGCCCTGCACACAGTAGGTGCTCACTAAACACTTGATGAATAAATGAACCTAGTCCAACATCCTTCCACCCATAGGGGGCTGGGTTTTGGAGGCAAAGTCCCCCAAGGAAGCCAGCGAGACTCTTACATTGAGAGCAGCCACTATCAGCAATACTCATGGGCTATAAATCTGTGTGGCTCAGACTCTGATGCTGGCAGGGACAAGGATTCACTTCCAGATCCAGACTAGCCTCACCTGGGAGGTGCAGAGAGGCCTCGAATAGCCCTGCAGGGAACTGACCAGGCATATAGACATTTTGTTGGGCACCAGTGGAATGATTACAGATAGTGCCTGTACTTCCCCAGACAGTGTGTTTATTGTTGATGGAAACGAGATCTGTAGACTATTGTAGATACCCAAAGAGCCGGTAGCACACCAGACTCTCTGAGATGAAAATTTCAGAATGTTGCTTGTAAATCTGCTCTCTGCACACAAATGGGACAGTCTTGTGATTTGTCAACTGAGTATTAGGATGTCAAGTGGCAGCCCTGGAGATAAACCCAAGTGAAAGACTATTTAATAATCCACCCTTCACTTCACTTATCGACCCTAAAAATGATTATTCCAGACTTATTTTCCAGGAGATAAGTTCCCCCTTAAACTCATTCTGGTTTTTATTGTCATTTACCCTGAGTTTTATCTCTTCTACCAAATATAGCAAATGCTACTCTTGGGCAATATTTGGCTCAAAGAAATTTTGTTTGGCTCGCATGTTTTGGGAGGAAAAAAATGTTTATTGGGTTCCAGCTTAAAAAATGAAAACACATAAAAAAAATTAAATCTCTGGCTTGTCTTGAAAAATGGGAAAGTTAAGGAATAGTAGACCCATATTCCTGCTTGCTAACAATCAGCTGGGAAAAATGATTTCCTTTTTACATGAGATATGCAGCCAAGGGTTCCCCACCAGCCTACCCAGCCCAGTGACTCACCAGTTATTGGCCTGATCCATGGAAGTGCCTGAACTGGCAACTCTAGCACCCTCCACTGGGTAGGGGGCTGAGGATGGAAGAGGGGGCAGCTCTGGACCCCAGAATATAAGATTCTCCCAAACTTCATCCCAAAGAATCTACAACATGGACTTGCAAGGCAATCTGCTTCCCTGCCTGGTGTTGGTTAGTTTCTGAGAGGCAAAATTAGAAGGCATTATTTATATAATGACTTCCAGACTTTCAGTCATTAACATGGAACAACCTGGCTAAAATGAGCTCTTGAGGCAGGAGACCTGGCTTCAAGTTGACCGCTCATCAGATGTGTAGCTGTGCACATGTTTCTTAAGCTCTCCATGCCTCAGTTTCATTATCTATACTGTGGTGGTGACAGTATTCCTACCCCATTGGGTTAGAGTTGAGGATTAAATTTTTTATGTAAAGCACTCCGAAAAGGACCTGGCACCTAAGTAGTGGTCAACAAAGGTTCACTGGAATGGGGATTCTGTGCTATCAGAAAAACCCTCAAAGTTTGAATTGGCAGAGCAGATTTCAAACCCTGGCTCCTCCACTCCCAGGGAAAACACGCCTCTTCTCTGAGCCCAGGCTTGATAACTTGCAGAAGCGGAATCTGTCTCATAGGTTATTAAGTGGGCAGGGAAGGAGGGTAGCAAATGAAACTGAGAATGTTTAAAACACCAGGTTCAAAGCCTGGCACATGGTAGGCATGTCAGTGTCCATTAAACCTATGTTACTTTAATGGCAAGTTTCTTGGACCATTTTTACTTATTGTAATTTACAGTAAACTAAGACTTTTGGGAGACAGATCAACTAGACTGGAAGTGATGGAGCGATGGGAGATGGTTTTTTCTTTCTGGTACAGGTCATTTTTGAATCCATAATCGCTCCCTTGTTCTTTGAATGTTTTAAACAGTCATTCTGGATTGTTCTGAACAGAAGTGCCAGAGTCTAGCTGGATTAAGCCACAGTTATCTAGCTATCTCTGACAACACAAAAATCCATGTGTCTCCATTTGTTGTGTAACAAACCACTCCAAAACATCATGACTTATACAACAGCCATTTATTAAGCTCAGTGATTCTGCAGGTTGGCGATTTGGCCTGAGCTCACCTGAACAGTCCTTCTGGTCTGGGACCGGCTCACCTGAACTTGGCTGGACTCACTCATGCATCTGTGGTCAACTAGTGGGTTGACCAGGCTGCCTGGTGTCTTGGTCCGGGACAGCTGAGATGATAGGTGTCCCATCTCCACATGGTCTTCCATCCTCCAGCAGATGAACCTGGGAGCACTAAATAGTGGCCACAGGGATCCGGAAGCAGCAAGAGGGAAAGCCTCCGTGTACCAGTGATTTTCAAGTATCTGCGTTTCACGTTTGCTGCTCTCCTATTGGCCAAAGGAAGTCACATGGCTAAGTTTAGACTCATTGTGGGCAGGGCTCTACCATAGGGGTTCATACAGGAAGGGGAGTTACTTTAGCCATTTTTGCAGTCAATCTCACAATGACTGTTAGTCAACCTGGAAAGCTACTCCCTTGACTTCAAGTAGGTGGAAAAATCTGGAAGGGGAGTGTTTCTCTCTCACTCCCAACTCTCTATGTTCCTGGACTTGGGAGAATTTATTCCTTGATGACTGCACCAGCCAGCCTTCCAGTGGGGCCCGTGCTCTGCTCCCCTCAAGCCTGGTTCACTCATTCAGGTCCCCCAACCCATGCTGCCCTGGGTGACCTAACTTGGCCAGAGTAGTTTGGGCAGTGAGCCCAGATGGCTGCGAGTCGGTGCCTCTTGAATCCCAGACTCTGCCAAGGCCATATGCTGTCTGGGAAAGGGGCATTATTCACTGTGAACATCACTGCTGAGAACTGGCAGAGGCAGCTGCTGGGGCTGGAAGCTGTCGCAGTCAGGACAAGTACTGGAACCTGCTGTACCCACAGGTCCCGGAAAACTGAACCAGTGGGACTAATGACAGCTCTCCTGGTTCTCCTCAGAGCTCAAGGTCCTATATCCCCAGGCCACTGGCGCCAAAGAGGCCATGTCTTGAGTCCCTCAGGTCTTCCAAAAATACTCACCAGAGTTTACACCCAGAACCTTCCCAGTATCTGGACAATCTGGGAACTGCCTGATCCTTGTACCATGTGGGGTGGCTCTCCCAGGGCTGGTGGAGGCAGTGGGCAGGGCTCTATGGCTGCAGTAGGAGGGTCGATACCAAACATGAACAAGAAGTGATGAGGGAGGCCCAAGGCTGCAGAAACATGCTCTAGTGGGACCATCATGACAGCAGCCAACAATGGCAGAGAATTTGCTGTGTGCCAGGCACCTTGCTGAGCATGTACCCTGCAGGTCGGTATCATTGTTATCGCTGTTTTAAAGAAGGGGAAACTGAGACCCCCAAGAGATACTGTCACTCTGCTGGTCCAGCCAGTGGTAAGTGGAAGGGGTGCTGAGGAAACCCTAGCCTGTTGGTCTGACCCTGGGACTCATGGCCATAATTGCTATCCCTGGATGCCAAAGACAGGGAGGATGAGGTGGCCATGAGTGCCTGGAATTGGGGCTCAGAAGGATGAAAGCAGAAAAGGGGGACAAGGGAACCCAGAAGCGTGGGTTCTTGCCATGGCAGGATTCTCATGTGAATCAGATCTCTTCCAAGGGGCTGGGACTCTGGGGCTTTGGCATGAGTGTTTAGGTAAACACTTCAGTCTTCCAACAGTGCCCCCAGAGGGGTCCTGGCTCCAGATTCCCTGACAACTCAAGCCCAGGTCCTCTGCCTAAGCCAGTGACTTCTGGCTTCTGTAGACTTACTTTTTACCCCACTGACCGTTGTCACTCGATGGACATGAGTTTGAGCAAGCTCTGGGAGTTGGTGATGGACAGGGAAGCCTGACATGCTGCAGTCCATGGGGTCACAAAGAGTCAGACATGACTGAGCAACTGAACTGAACTGATGGGGAGGAGAACAATATTGCATTCTTCTCTTCCCTTCCCAAAGTTCAGAACCAGCTGAGTCGAGAGGCAGACAGATGGTGATCAGAAGGTCAGCTGTGTCACTGATGAAGGTGGCTGAGAGTGTGGTCACGAGAGCGTGCCACTGGCCCTGGTGACTTAGACTCACACCTGGTCACTGCTGAGCTGGGGCTGTAGCTCTGGGCATCGCCTAGAGACTGTCCCTTGGTGTTGATGGCCCAGAGGAGTGGCAGTGCCCTTTAGGGGGGATAGGTAGTTCTGGCAGGGCTTGGGGAAGGTTGCTGACCACAGTATGGCTGGTTATTTCTTCCAAACTTGCCAACTAATTAAATCAACATGAAGAATGACTACAGGGTGGTGAGAGAAATCAAGAGTGTGATTCTCTCTGAAGACTTTGCACATGGTTATAAGTGGGCAGGGAAATGGAGGTCCCTCTGACACAGCCAGCTGGCCAGGGGACTCAGTGTACCAGGGAGGATGCACTGGGCTGGGAGAGTCTCACCTGGACAGAGGAGTGGAATCTGGGGAAGTCCTAAGGTCATGACTTACCCCGAGGAGGGTGCAGGCCAGGATCAGCTTGGATTGCCTTCCAGACTTATCCCTAACCCCAAGTGCCAGGCAATCACATTATCTTGTGGAGTATCCATGAGATGGTATTTCACGCGACGTTTATTTGGCATCCAGTGTGTACTGGCCACTGTACATAGTAGACATGAAGAGGGCAGTGTCTGGTGTATCAAGGAACTCTTGTCTAAACAAGTGCCATGTAACAGTATAACATTGTCATGTAACATTCATGCAACGGTACAGTTATACAAGTTAGGCAGGCAACAGAGTGGAGCGAAGGATAACTTCTGTCTTGCAAAGAGGGATAGCAAGGGGCTTCTCAGAGGTGGGGATGCTGGTGCTGACTTCTGAATGGTTAGAATTCACCCAAGAGACAGTGCTGGGAGGCCCATTCAGCATCCAGATATGTGAAACTGCACAGAATGCCAGGGGCATCGTGAATGCTCCTGCATTTCCAGGGTCAAGTCCATGAGGAGAGTATCTAAGAAACTAAAAATGAACCAAGGGCCAGATCATGGAAGACTGAGTGTACTGTTGAAGGATATTTCAAATCTGTTGTATATATTACAATTTCTTAAACCTCTGTCATGTAGCCCCGTCACGGTTTTCTTTGTATCAGGTACTTGGGTTTTCTACTTAAAGTTATTTGGAAAGTAAACTTTTTATCACTGGTGCATGGAAAATTGGTATCATTTGTCAAATAAATAAATAAAACAAAATGATGTTCTTTAATTCTGTCGCCTGCTGAAAGCTCAGAGCCTGAGACTTGCTCTGTCTTTGTTAAAGATGGAGAACACGTTGGAGACATGCTGATAGCGACTGAGGCGCTGTCCTTGACTAAGCAGGGGAGAGTGGCAGGAGTTAAACTTTTTGGTCTACAATTCAATGTTAATTAATGCTGAGCCCAAGGACCATCTGCATCACCCCACCCTGTGAGTGACCCATGAGCCGTGGAGAACTGCTGGAGGATATCAAGTAGGGGGATAACATGATCCAAACAACAGAAATAAGTAGATTATAGAGAATGTTAGAAAGTAGCGAGGCAGAGGAAAATAAATACATGCAGGTAAGGAGTGCTGGGGAAGGTGCTTCAACTGTGCTTAGGGTGGTCTTCCCTGAGAAGGTGCGCTGAGTACACACTTAAAGAAGGTGGGGGAGGCGTAGAGCTCTGAGGAAAGAGCTTTCCATGCAGAGAACGGCACGTGCAAAGGCCCTGAGGTGGGAATGTGCCCGGCATGTTCCACTGCAAATGGCCGGTGAACCTGGAGCAGAGTGAGAGGAGAAATGGTGAGAGAGAAAGTCAGAGAAGGGAGGGGGGAGGGTGCAGAAGGTCTCCTGGCATTTGCCCAAAGCCCTATCTATATATTCCTGCCACAGTCTTTGGGGAGAATAGGTGAAAAATCCAGCTGGCCACTTTGTGCTCTGTTTTCACAAGCTGAGCACCAGCCTTCCTCAGCCAGAGCCAATGTTATCTGTGTAGACAGCCCTGGCACCATTGACGCAGATTACCTGGGCTCTGCCTACACTCTCGGGCTCTGCTTTCTGAGCAAATGACCAGTTTGACTGATTATTTCTTTGGATTCCAACACAATTGAGCAAGAGTTTTAGCGTCTGGTAGACTTAGAAGCCATTATGTGCCTAATCCCCTGCAGGGAGGGACTGTGATGCTGAGTTTTGTCCTCGGAACTGTCACTGTGGTAATTGAGTTCCTTGTGTGGAGTGTGTTCTTGCCAGGCGTCCTGTGTGACCCGCGCCATACCCTGGGAAGGATGAAGGCAGTGGTGGATGGAGGCAGGGCACTGAGCACCCTCTGCTGTGTTGGTAGCCGAGCTGGGCGTCCACCCCAGGGATCTGCTGTGGAGTACACGTGGCCCCTAGGAGCCGGCCCCATTTTACGTGAGATTAACTGTGTCCAAGGTGTGGTGAGGAAGGAGAAGAACTCGAAGCTAATGAGCTGAGTTTGTGGCAGCATTAATGCGGCTGCACACCCAGCAGGCATCGCCATCCATCAGTCTGTCAGCCTCTCTGGGGGCCGGTAGAGTGTAAATTAATCTGGAGGTAGCAGCTCCAGTGCTGAATCCTTCCTCCAAATATGTCTGAGTCTGAAATCTTTCTCTGGGCTCCCAGAGTGGGTAAGGTAACCACTTTCATCTTGGCCATCAAGGTCGGGGAATCTTCCAGGGCCAAGCATCCCAGACAGGTTTAGGGGCTGTTGATCTGAGAGACGGTTCCTGATTGCCAGTCATGGACTGGATGGGTCATGGTGAGAGAGAACAAGGAAACCCACCCCCACTTTTAAGCTCCCACAAAGCTCCATACATCATAGAGTCCAGCCTCCAGGATTATTTAAGGACATTCTGCCAACCTAGATATTAAAGAGTAATCAAATGAATGAGAAAAGGCTCAGATTTGCTGAGTCTCCTAACTTGATTTGTCTTCCTTCCAATAAAAATGTGTGGGGAAAGCTTTGATATTAAAAAGTGTTGTTGTTGCTGTTGTTAGTTGCTAAGCTGTGTCTGATTCTTTGCAACCCCAAGGACTGTAGCCCTCCAGGCTGCTCTGTCCATGGGATTTCCCCAGGAGAAATAGTGGAGTGGGTTGCCATCTGAGAAGTATCAGCTCAGTTCAGTTCAGTCACTCAGTTGTGTCCAACTCTTTGCAACCCCATGGACTGCAGCAAGCCAGGCCTCCCAATCCATCACCAACTCTTGGAGTTAACTCAAACTCATGTCCATTGAGTCGGTGATGCCATCCAACCATCTCATCCTGTCATCCCCTTCTCCTCCTGCCTTCAATCTTTCCCAGCATCAGTGTCTTTTCAAATGAGTCAATTCTTCTCATCAGGTGGCCAAAGTATTGGAGTTTCAGCTCTAGCATCAGTCCTTCCAATGAATATTCAGGACTCACTTCCTTTAGGATGGACTGGTTGGATCTCTTTGCAGTCCAAGGGACTCTCAAGAGTCTTCCAACACCACAGTTCAAAAGCATAAATTCTTCAGCACTCAGCTTTCTTTATAGTCCAATTCTCACATCCATACATGACTACTGGAAAAGCCATAGTCTTGACTAGACTGACCTTTGTTGGCAAAGTAGTGTCTCTGCTTTTTAATATGCTGTCTAGGTTGGTCATAACTTTTCTTCCAAGGAGCAAGCGTCTTTTAATTTCATGGCTGCAGTCACCATCTGCAGTGGGTTTGGAGCCCAAGAAAAGCCTGTCACTGTTTCCCCATCTATTTGCCATGAAGTGATGAGAAGTATAGACAACCTCTACTGGTTTTGCTTACCCAGCATCCACTCCCCTCTTTGGCTGGTAGGAGACCTTGATTTCACCTTGTGCCATGTGATACTGATAAGGAGTAGATCGGACCCTGTCAGCTGATTGGGCACATGACTTGAGCTGGCCAATCAGGCAACTCTATCCCTGGGCCATTGTGGTTTGTTCAGAGGTGACATGTGACTCAAACTGATCCAATCAGAACATCCCTATAATATGATATGGACTCCGGTAGAAATCAGCCTCTCTTCCTCTGGGATCTCAGGCTGTGCCAGTGGACATCTGTGCCAGTCACATGGAGGGAGCGGTCTGCAACATGAGGCCAGCATACCAAGGACAACAGAGCCAAGTGATGGAGATAGAATCCCAATGACACATTTGAATCTCTAGATCTGGATGCGCCTAAAACCTGTTGAGTCACTGAATTTCCAAAGTGTGTGTGGCCGTAAGTTCCCTTATTGTTTGAGCTGAGCTTCTGTAACTTGCAACAAAGGGACAGACCTCAGTTCAATCCTAGCTCTGCCATCTGCTAATTCTATGATCTCGGGAAAGAATTTGGGCTTCCCCAATAGCTCAGTTGGTAAAGAATCCGACTGCAATTCAGGAGACCCTGGGTTGATCCCTGGGTTAAGAAGATCCACTGGAGAAGGGAACGGCTACCCTCTTCAGTATTCTGGCCTGGAGACTTCCATGGACTATACAGTCCCTGGGGTTGCAAAGAGTCGGTCACCTCATCTATGCTCAGTGTGCTCACCTGCAAAATATGAATAGCAAAGCATGTCCTCTGTAGGGCTGCTGGGAGGAGCAGACATGAGGGCTCCTGGTGATTCTGTGACCTTAACAGGTGCTCAGCGCCATTCTGGGCCCCTTCCCTCGCGGGTGCTCTACTCTTGGTGGGCAGTGCAGACATCGGTGCTGTCAGGAGGGCAGATGTCAGGAACCACATGAACACCGCAGGCTCTAAGGCCTGCTCTCAGGCTCTGCCCTTGCACTCTCTCTATCCCTTTCCTCTGTGTCCCTCAGTTACTAGCCCTCTCTGTGCTCTAAAGAGGGTACCAGAATGCATGTCCACCCATGTCAGAGTGGAAAGTATCAAGTCACACCAAGCTGAGAGAAAGCAGAGCTTGCAGGAAGCCCACAGGAGTAGGAACAAACATGTGCATAGGGGCAGCTGACTTCCGTGGTAAAATTGTAACCACTCAGCAAAATGAGGACAGAAAGTTCTCAGTGACCTTGTGAAGCTGAAGACACTCATAGCATCTCAGAAACTGATGCCTTAGGTTCTTGCCTTAATGTACTTATTTGCAGGATCTGCAGTAGCAAGAACTGTGGGTCTTATGTACACTTCTTTTCTCGAAACATCTTCTCAAGTTCTTGGCCCTTAATTGGTCTTTCTTAAACATCTGGTCAAAGCAAGAAGATGCCAGTGGCCTAAGGTACACAGGTTATAAACTGGCCATCAGTAGGCTGCAGTGTCAGGGAACACATTTGATTTGGTTCTTCTTGTGTTTTCAGTAGCTGTTGATGTTGTTTAAAAACACGTGCCAAAATTTTATAATTGAGAACATTCACATGAAAATCTTTATCTCTGACTTCACTTAAAAAATAGCATATGTGGGATTTCCAAAGAGAGTCTTAGGGATCAGTGAGGGAGGTGAACTCAGCTGCATTAAGATTCCCAGACCATAGCAACAATCCTGCTAACCATATGCTCCATTTTGGGCAAATTCAGATCACTTTATAGCATTTGCAGAATATGATAAACTGCAAAAAGATGCCAATTCCTAAACACATTGACCATTTATGCTTCCTTCTCTGAGAGTCACAGGCTGAGAGAAAGTGGCAGAAGACAGTTAGTGGACGCTCCCCAGCCTTCCTGCATCAGGCAGCTGCTGCCCAGAACATCAGCCCAGCAAGGCAGAGTGTTTCATACCCTCTAAAAGAGAGTCAGATATGTCAGAGAGGCCGGAGGAAACTTTTAAAAAACTGGTTTAGTGGACAAGGGTTGAGGGAAAAGAACAGTTTTACCTGGACCCAAGAGTTCTAAGACAGAAGTGTTTGGATCATTTTTGCTGTCATTACTCTGAATTCTTTTTCAGGCAGCTTGCCTATTTCCTCTTCGTTTATTTGGTCTTATGGGTTTTTAAGCTTGTTTCCTCATCTGCATGGTATTTCTCTGTCTTTTCATTTTATCTAACTTACTGTGTTTGAGGTCTCCTTTTCCCAGGCTGTGGGGACATAGTTCTTCTTGCTTCTGGTCTCTACCCTCAGTGGGTGAAGTTGGTACAGTGGCTTGTGTAGGCTTCCTGTTGGAAAGGACTTGTGCCTGCATTCTGATGGGTGGAGGTGAGTTTTTTCCCCTCTGATGGGCAGGGCTATGTGAGTCGGTGCATTTTGGAGTGTCCGTGGGCAGCCTGTCTGCTGATGGGCTTGTGTTCCTGTCTTGCTTGTTGTTTGGGTGTAGCATCCAGCACTGGGTGCTGAAGGCCGTTGTGTGGGGCCAGGTGTTGGATTCAGACAGGGGCCTTCGTGGGAGTTCTCACTGATTAATATTCCCTGAGTTCAGGAGTTCTCTAGAGGTCAAGGAAGTAATTGAAAAGCTATTCCAGAAGAGCTGTTCCTGAAAGGCCTGCCTGTGTCATAGATGATAGATGGGAAGTTCAAGGCATCACAATTAACACCGTCAAAAATAATAATAAAATAATAATAATAAGGAAGTGAGCTATCTTAGGAAGTCACTAGAATGGCTGGAATAACCACTTAACTGGGTTTTTCCTCCCCCCCCCCTTTTTTTTTTTTGCTTAAGGATTAAACATCAGATGATAGTTGAATTGTATGCTTCCCTTTTGATGAGATTAGAGGTTAGCATTTCATCACATCCCTCTTTACTTCCTGATTCTAAACTGAATTTTAAAAATAGATATAGGTAGAAATGAAAATATAATTTCTACTTGTATTCCTGATGAAGCTAGCTTGAAAAATGCATCTTGAACACAAAACCAAAAGCAGGCACTCCAAAAGTTCCCACCAGTCCTTGAACCTGCAGGAAAAGTTGGAGCACCCCACAGAGAGGTTCTGGATATGCCAGAGAGTGGTTTCCAGACCTGCTTCCTGAAGCAACAGGTGGGACCTGCACCAGGTGGGATAAGGGCTCCAATTCTGAGCAAATCACAGAGACAGGGGGAGAGGAAGAAACAGGGTCAAGAAGGAAGCTAAGCCATGTTTGGCCCAAATGTCATCATGTAATTAATTAATCTTGACATCTAACACAAAGTGCTTATTACATGTCAGGGACCATCTTAAGGGCTTCATGTGATCTATCTCATTATATTATCTCACTTAATCCTTGCAACAACCCCCCTCTGAGCTATTACTATTATCATCTCCATTTTGTAGATAAGAAACCAGAGGAACAGAGAAGTTCAGTAACTTGCCTAAGAACATACTAGTAAAATGTTGAGCTGAGCTTCAAATCCAAGTTCATCTGACTCTAAATTGAAGCTCCTGCCAAGACAGAAGGAAATGTAGAGGCTTTATTCACGATGCTTCTCAAAGAGGACACAGGAAGTCTCCCTGGTCCATCGGCCAGGACTCTGTAGTAGAAGGGGCTTCGCATCTCATGTCTCCTCCCTGGATCCCAGGTCCTGCAGCTTTACCCTCCAAGGCAGGCCCTGGGTTGGACAGAGCTGAGGTCAAACCTCTGCCACTTTTGAGCTGGATGACCTCAGGTAACTTCCCTTACCTCAGTTTTTCCATCTGTAAAATGGAGGGGAAAGTATCTACTCTCAGCTTTATCCCTTGTGAGAAGTTAGGCAGGATTTGACCTATCTCTACATCTACCGTGATTGCCATTCTTTATTGCTAGATACACCTTCAGACATAGACAGTTGTGTTTTTTCACTCTTATAGGACACAGTACCAATCGCTTCTCCATTTTTTCCCTCTTTAATTTAAGGGTTTGTGAGAAATAGCTTGAAGAAAGCCTACCTACCCTTTTTCCTCTAAGCCTCAAATACAAGAAAATTTTTCAGAGGCTAACTCAGTCCATGGAGAAGGCAATGGCACCCCACTCCAGTACTCTTGCCTGGAAAATCCCATGGACTGAGGAGCCTGGTAGGCTGCAGTCCATGCTAAGGGTCAGACATGACTGAGCAACTTCCCTTTCACTTTTCACTTTCATGCATTGGAGAAGGAAATGGCAACCCACTCCAGTGTTCTTGCCTGGAGAATCCCAGGGACAGGGGAGCCTGGTGGGCAGCTGTCTATGGGGTTGCACAGAGTCGGACACGACTGAAGTGACTTAGCAGCAGCTCAGTCCACAGTCTCTGAAGAGGGAACTGAGAGAAGCTAAGAAAACCCTATGAAGATCAGAACATTTGAACTTGGGGCTCTAACCTTCAAATTTCACTTTTTACCACAGTGGCCTCATTGTGTGTCCCTATAGATTCCATTTTGTTCTAGATTTTTACCAGAGATGCTCCTCTACTGGGGATAAAATGGGGACCCTTCCCTAAAACATGGCACCCACCTAGCCATAAGGAGATTAAACCAGTCAGTCCTAAAGGAAATCAACCCTCAATGTTCATTAGAAGGACTGATGCTGAACCTGAAGCTTCAATAGTTTGCCCACCTAATGCAAAGAACTGACTCACTGGAAAAGACCCTGATGCTGGGAAGGATTGAGGGCAGGAGGAGAAGGGGGTGACAGAGGATAAGATAGTTGGATGGATTCACTGACTCAGTGGACATGAGTTTGAGCAAACTCTGGGAGATAGTGAAGGACAGGGAAGCCTGGTGTGCTGCAGTCCATGACGTTGCAAAGAATCAGACATGACTGAGCGACTGAACAACAACCTAGTCATGGTGTCAGGAAGAAATGAGGTCTTGGGTATAACACCAAGCAGAAGGTCTGGGCCACAGTTGATCCCTGGTCCAGGAAGATCGCACATGCTGTGGAACTAAGCCTATGTGCCACGACGACTAAGCCTGTGCTCTGGAGCCTGAGAGCCACAACTCCTGAAGCCTGGGCGCCTAGAGCCCATGCTCCACAGCGCGAGAGTAGCCCTGCTCACCACACCTAGGGAAGGCCTGCGCGTCCACGAAGACTGGCACAGCCAAAAGCCAGTGACATTTCTTAGAAAGAAGGTCTGGCCCATAGTCACTGGATCAGTCCTGTCTGGTTGCCAAACACCGGGAACTCAGAGACTTCGATAGACCACCTCTGGCCCAGCCTGGCTGACTCCCAGGGTCAGGTCATCAGAAATCAGCTGTTCTCTTGTGGCTCCAGTGGGGGCCCAGGCTCCCTCACACCCAAGATCGAGAGCTATGTATGCGTCCCTTACAGGGGTGGGGTTAACACACGATTGTCTTCTAAGCACGGTAACCCTGGAGGTTCATTTCCTTCTCCCTCGAAAATCTTCCCAGGCCACCCCAGATCCCATTTTATAGCTCAAATTAGCTCCAGTACTCTTGCCCGGAAAATCCCATGGACAGAGGGGCCTGGTGGGCTGCAGTCCATGGGGTCGCTAGGAGTCGACTTCACTTTCACTTTTCACTTTCATGCATTGGAGAAGGAAATGGCAACCCACTCCAGTGTTCTTGCCTGGAGAATCCCAGGGACCGGGGAGCATGGTGGGCTGCCGTCTATGGGGTTGCACAGAGTCAGACATGACTGAAGCGACTTAGCAGCAGCAGCTACACAATTAAACCCAAAACAGCCTGGTTTATGAATATGAGATGCCAAGTTTCCCTGCACAACATAGCAAAGTAACAGATGCTTTAGAGCAATAAACAAACTGAAATAGAGCTTCTCTTTCTCCCCCCACCACCCCACCCTCTCTGATACTAATAGGCGAAACCCTTTCTGGGAAAATACAGGGGAAGGGAGCTATAAGGTAAGGGGGTTCATATCCCTCCCTTGGACATGGGGCCTGGATAGGCTGCCTTTGAGGAGCCATATTTGGTTCAAACCATGGTCAAGGGGACCCCCTGTATGAAGCCCTGGGTCACCACCCACCTCCTGCAAAACAGGCATCACTCCCAGTCAACCAGCTGCACAGGACGCACTTAGTAAACCTGGTGGCAACTGGATTCCACCCTGTTTCTCCCTTGACTGGAACCCCTGGGGAAAGAGAGAGTTTGCACAACTTTGGGTTATGGACTTGATGCAGGCACTTTTATGCCCAGAATGTGACCTCTGCTTCATAAAATTTAAGAAAAAATAAAAACTCAGGACTTCAAGGGCTTCCCAGGTGGCTCAGTGGTAAAGAATGCTCCTGCTAATGCAGGAGCCACAGAAGACATGGATTTGATCCCTGGATTGGGAAGATTCCCTGGAGGAGGAAATGGCAACCCACTCCAGTATTGTAGCCTGAAGAATCCCATGGACAGAGGAACCTGGTGGGCATAGTCCAGGGGGCTGCAAGGAGTTGAACATGACTGAGCAACTGGGCACGCACGCAAGAAAGCAGGTAGACGTTTGCTCCGCTCTCCTTTGCTGGTTTATTCCTCACTTTTGAAATATGTTCCACTGGTGCTGATGCCAGTGTTGAATTATGGATCCCACACTTCCGGAAAGCCCTGAGCACTTCCGAGCGGTTTGTGAGCCTTGTGATCCCCTCTCTCTGTCCCCCAGTGGTGACCTCAAACTTTTCATTCTACCTTCAGTCTTCTGCCTGCCCTGCCCAGCCCTGCAGCTGGTGGCCTTGCTCCCTCAAATCCTTCAATGGTCACATGTAGGGCACTGTGCAGCCACGTTATAATACACTTTATTTGACCCTCACAGAAGCCCCATGAGAGACTGTATCAGCCAGGCTTCTCCAGAGACACAGAACCAATAGGATATTTATAGATTATGTATAAAAGGAGTTTTATTATAGGAATTGTCTCACGTGGTTGCAGAGGCTCGAAAGTCCCACCATCTGCTGTCTGCAAGCTGGAGGCCTGGGAGAGGTGGTGGAATCCAGTCCACGTCTGAAGGCCTGAGAACCAGGGGAGCCAATGGTGTGAATCCCAGTCTGAGCCTGAAGGTCTGAGAACCAGAAGCCCTGACTTCCAGGGTCAGGAAAAGAGGGATGTCCCAGCTCAAGAAGAGAATGAATTTGCCCTTCCTCATCTTTTTGTTCATCTGCACTCTCAACGCATGGGATGATGCCCTAGCACTTTGGCGGCAAAGAACAATTTACTCTCTTTGCTGAGTCCACGGATTCAAATGCTAATCTCCTCCAGAAACACCCTCACAGACACACCCAGATATCACATTTTACCAGCTATCTCGGCATCTCTTAGCCCAGTCAAGCTGACACTTAACATTAATGTTACATTTTAAATTATCCATTTTACAAATATGTTACTTTCTCCCTTCCTTATATGTAGAAAGTGACTCAGAGTTGGAGTGCTTTGTTCAACGTGCCCTGATTGTGAGTGATGGAGACTGGATCAGAATTCAGGCCTGAGCTTTCATCATTGCACTGAAATTGTTTCCTTTGGGGTCGTGCTGGAGGCATCCCGCGGGTTTTTAAAACAGCTAGGAGGTGGGATGCGATCTGAGATTTGGGGAATAACTTGTAAATTTTTTCTGGGAAATAATGGACTTTTGACAAAAAATATTTCTTTAAAAATAAGACAGACTAAAGAGCTGCCTTTGAAGCCATGGCTTTTCTTAGGTTTGATTCTTAGGTTTGATAGCAGTTACATAGTGACTGCCTTCTCCTGTGTCCAGATTCTGCTAAGTAGCTTCAGTTGTGTCCAACTCTGTGTGACCCCATGGACCATAGGCTGCCAGGCTCCTCTCTCTCCATGGGATTCTCCGGACAAGAATACTGGAGTGGTTGCTGTTTTCTCCTCCAGGGAATCTTCCCCACCCAGGGATCAAACCTTTACCAATAGTACCACCTGAGAAGCCCTGATTCTTAGGTTTAATAGCAGTTAAATAATGACTGCCTGACTCCGTGTCAAGATATAATATGGAAAAATCCATGTCTTCTCCATAACTATCTTGTACAATCAGAAAAAAAAAAAAAAAACTTCTGACATCTCTCCTTTCACCACCTTGCTAATCAGAAAACTACTTTCACATAAGTGCTTGGAATTAAATAATAATTAGTTACATTTATATGATAGCCCACCCCTTTAAAAAACGTTGATGTATGAGAGATCCCTGGTGGCTCAGTGGTAAAGAGTCCTCCTCCCAAAGCAGGAGACGTGGGTTCGATCCCTGGGTGAAGAAATTTGCTGGAGAAGGAAATGGCAACCCACTCCAGTATGTCTGGGAAATCCCATGGAGAGAGGATCCTGGTGGGCTACAGTCCACGGGGTCTCAAAGAGATGGACATGACCTAGCGGCTCAATAACAGCAACATTAGATAATTGTAGTAATAACCAGACTTCAGGATTTTCTAAAAGGATTTCCTTCTTAAAGGAACATTGCTTTATTTCTTTTTCATTGAAAACCCAGAAAATGTTTTCAACCATAATGCGATCATACTTTTAAACAGTTTTTCTCACATTTTCCTTTGAGGATATTTGATAAGCAAATTATTTACAAACAACACAGTGGACAATATACATGTTCTTTGTGATGCTTTTTCTGGTCATTACAGGGCTCCTAACAGAGAACTCAGCCTCATACATCTTCCTTCAGTGGGTGACTTCCCTGTTGCTTGTGTGAGGACAAGATTCTTCCTTGGAATCTCATAATGCAAAAGCATATACTTCTTTGTTTGTCCTTTTTTAAATTTTTGGGGGGGCTGTGCCAGACATTGTGCGAAATGCCTTTAATGCTCATCTGTCCTCACCCTTATTTATTACCATAATCCTAAGAGGTAGGCACCATAATTAGCCCCACTTAACAGATGAAAAAACTGAGGTTTACAGAGGTTAAATAACTTACCCATGATTTCTCAATTAAGAGGTGATCAAGCAGAATAGAAGCCATGTCAGACCAACTCCAGAGACTATGTGGGTTTAACCACTAAGATATGGTGCCTTCCTACTGTTGAAGAACTATCGAACTGACCTACTGTGTGAGAAGTGCCTGCATGCATGCTAAGTCGTTTCAGTCATGTCTGAATCTTTGGGACCTATGGACTGTAGCCTGCCAGGCTCCTCTGTCTATGAGATTTTCCAGGCAGGAATACTGAAGTGGGTTGCCATGCCCTCCTCCAGGGGATCTTCCTGACCCAGTGATCAAACCTGTGTCTCTTAGATCTCCTGCATTGGCAGGCAGGTTCTTTACCACTAGCACCACCTGAGAAATGCCTTATAGTGGGTTAAATGAACATTAGATTTTGCAATTCAACTCTCCAGGCACTCAGCATCTTGCTGGAGGCACTGGTGGGAAGAAGAAATCGCCTGTATTTAACAGGAAAGGGTCAGGGTTTGCTGACATGTTTAGTTAATCCACATGGAGATGGCTGATGAGGATTCTGGTTAATTAGTTGTGGAATTTAAAAAAACGAGCAGATGTGCCATGGTAAAATGCATTTTACTTCCCAAACCCTGGGGGAAAGCACTGGGTATGTTCTGCGGCTGTATGTACTTACATATCTTGATTGAACATTCAACAGCATGTTTTGCAAGACTCAGGTATCCTGGCTTTGTTCCAACCTGGATAATTGCATTCTGCTTCAGCTCTGCATACAATCTCAGGCAGATACAAGATTAATCATAATAACCATGGCTAACAAGTGCCTACTATGCACCAGTCAACACACAGGGAAATTTCATGCATAACCATCAATCCCTTCCACAATTTTACAGAGTAAGGCTTATTTTCTACCCTTTAATAGGGAAACTGAGGCTCAGAGAGAGGTCAGTGACTTGCTCAAGGCTGTACACAAGTAAGTGGGAAAACAGAGACTCAAACTCAGACATGTCTGGTTCCAATGCCTATTTTTTCCCCTTCTGTACTTTCCATTGAAAACAAAACAAAACAAAACAAAAATACACCTGACAAAAAATCATAGGATACACAAAGGAAAATGGAGTTTCCTCCCAGCCCTTCACCCTCAGGTTTCTCTTCTCGGAGGTCCCCCTCCTAGGCTCTTCCACATCATCTCAAACCTATGCATGTATACATTTTTTTCTTTGCAATTGCTGTTATAAGTTGTTTCACTGAAATGGACCATATGCCTCTACTAAACTTTTCTATTTAGAATTTATAAATGCTTTGGGAGCAAAATTGGAAAGGGTTTTGTATTAACACCAAAAAAACATGCCCTTTTCATCATAGGGGACTGAAATGCAAAAGTAGGAAGTCAAGAGATACCTAGAGTAACAGGCAAGTTTGGCCTTGGAATGCAAAATGAAGCAGGGCAAAGTCTAACAGAGTTTTGCCAAGAGAACACACTGGTCACAGCAAACACCCTCTTCCAACAACACAAGAGACAACTCTACACATGGACGTCACCATGGATGTCACCAGATGGTCAATACCAAAATCAATTTGATTATATTCTTTGCAGCCAAAGATGGAGAAGCTCTACACAGTCAACAAAACAAGACCAGGAGTTGACTAGCTCCAATCATGAACTCCTTATTGCCAAATTCAGACTTAAATTGAAGAAAGTAGGGAAAACCACTAGACCATTTGGGTACGACCTAAATCAAATGCCTTATGAATATACAGTGGAAGTGAGAAATAGATTCAAGGGATTAGATCTGATAGACAAAGTGCATGAAGAACTATGGACGGAAGTTTGTAACATTGTACAGGAGGTAGTGATCAAAACCATCCCCCAAGAGGAAGAATTGCAAAAAGGCAAAATGGTTGTCTAAGGAGGCCTTATAAATAGGTGAGAAAACAAGAGACACGAAAGGCAAAGAGAAAAGGAAAATTATCTGTCTGAATGCAGAGTTGCAAAGAATAGCAAGGAGAGATAAGAAAGCCTTCCTAAGTGAGCAATGCAAAGAAAGAGGGAAACAATAGAATGGGAAAGACTAAAGATCTCTTCAAGAAAATTAAATACCAATGAAACATTTCACGCAAAAATGGGCACGATAAAGAACAGAAATGGTATGGACCTAACAGAAGCAGATGATATTAAAAAGAGGTGGCAAGAATACACAGAAAGACTACACAAAATAAAGAGCTTAATGACCCAGATAACCATGATGGTGTCATCACTCACTTAGAGCCAGACATCCTGGAGTGTGAAGTCAAGTGGGCCTTAGGAAGCATCACTATGAACAAACCTATGGAGATGATGGAAATCGAGCTGAGCTATTTCAAATCCTAAAAGATGATACTGTGAAAGTACTGTACTCAATATACCAGCAAATTTGGGAAACTCAGCAGTGGCTATAGGACTGGAAATGTCAGTTTTCATTCCAGTCCCAAAGAAAAGCAATGCCAAAGAATGCTCAAACTACCACACAGTTGCACTCATCTCACACACTAGCAAAATAATGCCCAACATTCTCCAAGCCAAGCTTCAACAGTATGTGAACCAATAACTTCCAGATGTTCAAGAGGGATTTTAAAAAGGCAGAGGAACCAGAGATCAAACCGCCAACATCCATTGGATCATAGAAAAAGCAGGAGAATTCCAGAAAAACATCTGCTTCATTGACTACACTAAAGCCTTTGACTCTGTGGATCACCAGATCACCTCACCTGCCTCCTGAGAGATCTGGGTCAAGAAGCAACAGTTAGAACCAGACATGTAACAACAGACTGGTTTCAAATTGGGAAAGGCATACATCAAGGCTGTATATTGTCACCTTGCTTATTTAACTTACATGCAGAGTACATCATGCAAAATGCCACACTGGATGAAGCACAAGCTGGAATCAAGATTGCCCAGAGAAATATCAATAACCTCAGATATGCAGATGACACCACCCTTATGGCAGAAAGCAAAGAACTAAAGAGCCTCTTGATGAAAGTGAAAGAGGAGAGTGAGAGAGATGGTATGCGGAGGGAGGTGGGAGGGGGGTTCAGGATTGGGAACTCATGTACACCTGCGGCGGATTCATTTTGATGTATGGCAAAACCAATACAGTATTGTAAAGTAAAATTTAAAATAATAATAATAAAATAAAAGAAATTTTTTTAAAAGAAAGAGGAGAGTGAAAAAGTTGGCTTAAAACTCAACATTCAGAAAATGAAGATTATGGTGTCTGGTCCCATCATGGCAAATAGATGGGGAAACAATGGAAACACTGACAGACTTGATTTTCTTGGGTTCCAAAATCACTGCAGATGGTGACTGCAGCCATGAAATTAAAGGACGCTTGCTCCTTGGAAGAAAAAGTATGACAAACCTAGACAGCATATTAAAAAGCAGAGACATTACTTTACTAACAAAAGTCCATCTAATCAAAGCTATGGTTTTTCCAGTAGTCACATATGGATGTGAGAGCTAGACTATAAACAAAGCTGAGTGCCAAAGAATTGATGCTTTTGAACTGTGATGTTGGAGAAGACTCTTGAGAGCCAAGGAGCTCAAACCAGTCAATCCTAAGGGAAATCAGTCCTGAATATTCACTGGAAGAACTGATGCTCAGAGAAGGCAATGGCACCCCACTCCAGTACTCTTGCCTGGAAAATCCTGTGGATGGAGGAGCCTGGTAGGCTGCAGTCCATGGGGTCACTAAAAGTCGGGCACAGCTGGGCGACTTCACTTTCACTTTTCACTTTCATGCACTGGAGAAGGAAATGGCAACCCACTCCAGCGTTCTTGCCTGGAGAATCCCAGGGACGGGGGAGCCTGGTGGGCTGCCGTCTATGGGGATGCACAGAGTTGGACACGACTGAGGCGACTTAGCAGCAGCAGCCGCAAAACTGATGCTGAAGCTGAAACTCCAATACGTTGGCCACCTGATGTGGAGAACTGACTCCTTGGAAAAAACTTAATGCTGGGAAAGATTGAGGGCAAGAGGAGAAGCGGGCAGCAGAGGATGAGATGGTTGGATGGCATCACCAACTCAATGGACATGTTTGAGCAGGCTCCAAGAGTTGGTGGTGGACAGAGAAGCCAGGTGTGCTGTGATCCATGGGGTCACAAAGAGTCAGACACGGCTAAGTGACTGAACTTAACTTGTATGAATATCAAATGAAGAGCAGGCTATTCTATCTACACATCTTTCAGGAAAAACCATTAAGAACAGCAAATCATATTTTTTTACATAGTTGGGAGACTTAGAGAACAACAGACTATCCAGGGGTATCTAACTAACTATGTCCTCCCTTTTGATATCCACACACCCACACACAAAGACCACTTATCATGTGTAATATGATAAGTTCTAACTTCTTTTTTTTGCCTACCAGTTTAACACCAGCATTTTCCCATTAGCTTAAACATTTTCTGAAACTTTGCTCATAATTGCAGCATAGCATTTCATAAAATGCATATACCATCACTTTTTAATCAATATAGTATTGTGTGCATATAAGTTCTTTCCATTGTTTCACCACTTTAACTAAAGAAGAATGTGTTGAGCATGCTTATAATATAAATCTTTCAGTAAATATCTTAACATTTCAACAGGCTGAGTTCTAACAAGTGTCTTCCATTAAACTTAAAGTTATTTGAAACCCTAGAATTGTATGAGGGTGCATATTTCTGTGCACCATGGATAACTTTAAATAATTCTTACCTTTGTGATAGGTTCAAAACGCTATCTTATTTAGATTTAATTTGTGTTTCTTTGCTATCTAATGAATTTTATTATTTTGCATGCTGAGTCGTTTCAGTCATGTCCAACTCTGTGACCCCATGGATTGTAGCCTGCCAGGCTTCTCTGTCCATGGAATTCTCCAGACAAGAATACTGGAGTGGGTTGCCATTTCCTCCTCCAGGGGATCTTCCACACCCAGAGATCAAACCCTCATCTATTCTGTCTCTTGCATTAGTAGGAAGGTTCTTTACCACTAGTATTTTATATTTTACTAGTTTTATACCTTCTTTCGAGAATCCGTTGTCTTTTTCTCAGTTTTCTGTTGGGGTGTCTTCCTTACTGATTTATAAAACTATATTTATTAAATATATTAAATATTTGTCTATCCTATTTGGAATACCATTTGCTTTTTTTTTTTTTTTGTCATTTTATTTCCCCTTGTGGTTACCTTCTTTGTCTTCTAAAACTTTAAGTTTTTTTTTTGGTCACATCTCAGAGCTTGTGGGATCTTGATTTCCCAACCAAGGATCGAACCCAGTGCCCCAGCAGTGAGATCACTGAGTGCTAACCACTGTACCGCCAGGGAATTCCCCAGAACTTTAACTTCTGCTTTCTTCTTTGATATCATGGTAATAGTCTCTCCAAGTCTCAAGAATATATACATTCTTACTGAAATTTTAATCTCTTACTCCATTGTTTTCTTTTCAACATTGAAATGTTTCATTTATCTTGAATTAACATTGGTGTAGATGTAAATGAGGAAATGCGGCTTAATCAATTAAGCTTTGTTTCCAGCTATGTTGGACTCTGTCCTAACAAAGTCCCAGTAATGCATAATTTCCCAATTGACTTGAAATACTACCTTTATCATGCGTTTCTTATATAGCTGTGCTTATTTCTGCTTTTGTATTCTGTTCTATAAATCCATTTGCCTATTTCTGAGAACCACACCGTTTTAATTACTGTGGCTTTATAATATATATAGTATGACACTGTAGCTTCCTCCCCATGATTCTTCCTCTAACACAATGCATTGGCTCTTATTTTTAATTTATTCATCCAAAAGAAACTTTGTAATTGTAATGTCAAATTCAATTTTTAGAATCCTCTTGGGATTTGGATTGGTATTACACTTGATTTATAGATTAATTTGAGAAGTATGGATGTCTTTCTAATATTACAATTTCCCATCTCTCCATTTATTAAACTTTTAATTGAACTGTCTATAAATTATGGAACAATATTAAATATTAATTGTGTTAGCAGGCATCTTTGTCTTGCCTGACTTTAATGAGATTCATAGCCCGGAGGTTCCAGCACAGGCACTAGAGTCAAAACACTTGGGTTTATATCCTGGCTTCACTGATCAGTCCTTTGGGTCTTTGGCAGATTATTCTTTTGTGCCAAATTTCCTCAAATTTCCTTTCCTTGTAAGGTTAATACAAATACCTACCTAGTGATACTGTGATGAGGTTTAAATGAGATAACAGATATGAAAATAGTTAGAACTATGGCTGCCACATGGCTCTCAATCAAAGTTAGCTATTGAAGAGGACAGATTTGTGGTTGCCAAGAAGAAGGGGAGGACAAGGAAATATTGGGTTTGGGCACCAAATGCAAATTATTATATATAGGATGAACAAACAGCAAGGTCCTGATCCTACTGAATAGAATGAGTGGGCTTCCCAGGTTGGCGCTAGTGGTAAAGAACCCACCTGCCAGGGTAGGTAGATATAAGAGACGGGGGTTCAATCCCTGGGTCAGGAAGATCCCCTGGAGGAGGGCATGGCAACCCACTTCAGTATTCTTGCCTGGACAATCCCATGGAGAGAGGAACCTGGCTACTGTAGTTCAAAGGGCTGCAAAGAGTTGAACATGACTGAAGCGACTTAGCAGGCATACGCCGTATAGAACAGGGAACTCTATTCAATATCCTATGATAAACCATAATGGAAAAAGAATATGGAAAAGGAGTATATGTATAACTTAGTCACTTTGCTGTTCAGCAGAAATCACAACATTGTAAATCAACTATATGTCAATAAAACTTCTTTTTAAAAGCTAGCTATTGATACTATTTAATCCTTTAAGTCCCTGTGGGTTTAAGATGTATATTCTGTCTCTTTTTGAAGATGCAGCCTTCCTGGTTTCTTAGGTAATTTTTTTCTTAATTAGTGATGGATGTTGAATTTACTAAGTGCCTTTTCAGAATCTGTTGAGAGGATCATTTTTTTTTCTTATGACCTATTTCTACACTGAGTTATGATTCTGTATTACATGTAATGATATGGATCTCAGCAGGATATGGCAGCTTTACTCTTAATAAATTGTGCTTTGGTAGATATTACTTGGAATCTTGACTGGTCAGTTTCTCTTAAGGGGGAGCTTCCACTTGTCAGCTTGACGTAGATAAGCTGCCTGTCAGCATTCTGGCAGGTATCTCCCCCTCCCCCTCCCCCCCCCCTCCCGCTTCACCTTGACAATGTCTGGAGGCTGCCTGTTTCAGAAGAAGAATCATCTCTCCATCTCTGCCCTGCTGGAGAAGTGGCTCCAACCTGGCTGTAGGGCTGGGGGAGAGGAGCTCCGCAAGTCCAGTTGCTGTTTCTAGAGAGTTCTAACATTGACTGTGCTTCTGCCCACACCTATCACCCCACCTGGGTCCCTGGTGCCTCCAGTTCCAGAGCTGTGGGAAGATTCCACTCTCTTCTCATTAGTGATGTCCCCTTCTCCCTGCAGCCACTGAAGTTTCAGCTTTCTCTTCCAAAACCAACACCCCTCGCCAGTCAGCCTCCCTTCTTCCTCATTGTCTGCCACCAACTCTTCACCCATTCTCTCGATATTTTGACCTTACGCATTCTATCTCTTCATGATCGATTTAGCAGTGACAGAGGAGGAGAGATGGCACTGTGTTTGAGCTCCCATGACTATGGAAGTACTACCATGAACGGGAACTTTTCTCAATATGAAATGCTGCCCCTTGTCTCATTTAAAGTCTTCTGCCTTGGATTCTACTCTTTCTGATGTTAATAACCTGGCTTCGCTTTCTTTAGACTGGCATTCTCCTGCTGTGTCTGAACCTCTCCACTTTCATACAAAATATTTCCATCCTTGTGTTCTGGGGTGGTCTTGTAAACACAAATTTGACTGACTAGGTTTTATGTTGAAATGAGAAATCTTTATTGTTGTCATTTTGTAAAATTATGGGGTTTAGCCTATTTCCAGTGATTTTTAATATTAACACAATCAGTCCTACTTCTGCACTTCTGTCATCTGCTGTACAATTTTGACTGTTTTCTCCTTGCTTTCCTTTCCTGTCTCTTTTCTTAATATGAGCTGCACTTAATTTGCTTTTTTATTTTCCAGTTCCTTGAAAGAGGCATGTCCTGTTTGTAATTCTTCATTGTATGTTTCTCTAATAGAGCAAATGAGCAGGGGGGACTCTCTGCCCCTTCCCTCCCCCTCTTCCTCTGTTGCCAATCTCTTAGTCTGCGGTGATTTAACCCTGGATTTTGAATTTGATTGATCAAATTATTTATTAATATTTTAACTCTATCGAGGTATAGATTATTACTTTTTACATCTAATTTTTAAAGAAAAATATTGCTATTAAGAGATAACAGGGACTTCCCTGGTGCTTCACTGGTTGCGTCCACATTTCCACTTCAGAGAGCACAGGTTTGATAGCTCGTTGGGAAACTAAGATCCCACATGCCGATAGGATGGCCAAAAAAGAAAGAAAGAAACAGTCCTAAATGTATTAGTTCTTTGGACCCCATAGTCTGTTCAATCCTAGTCTGTCCTTTTATGTACAACTTCCCCTGTTCCCAGTTCCTTCACACCATCTCTCAGATCACTGCTTTTAAGAAAACGTTTTGGAGAATGAGGTGGAATGCTTTTCAAACTTACAATGCTTTTCTTTCGCCTTCACAAGTGAATTGTCTAAATATTAAGTATTTGGAGTCACATTTTTTTCCACAAAACTCTATAGAGGGGACTGCCTTGGTGGTACAGTGGCTAAGACTCCACACTCCCAATGCAGGAGGCCTGGGTTCAGTCCCTGTTAGGGAGCTGGATCCAACATGCCTCAACTAAGAGCTTGCATGCCACAACTGAAAAAGAAAAACCCTACATGCCACGGCTAAGACCTGGTGCAGTCAAATAAATAAATTAGTGAATAAATATTCTTTAAAACTATGGATGATGATCTGTGTTTTCTAGCATTTAATGCTGCTTTAAAGTCCTTCTCTGGCTTAAATTTGTAGAAAAGCTGTTTCATTTGCTTTATCTAGCTTGGATATCAATAATACTTATAGAACTTCTGCATTTTCCATATAATTTTAAATGTTTGCCCTGATGCATGTTTGTACAGATAGCTGAAGGGTGGATTGATGGATAGATGAATGGATGGATGGATTCACGGATGTAAGTTTTATTTTGTGTGGGCTAAGCTGGCCTTTTGGTATGTCCCCGTTGCCCATTCTTTTACCTCTGGAAATGCCTCTTTAGTGAAATCTTTTGCCTGTAGCTCTATTCAATTTGTTTCTGGCTTCCATAACATCCCAAACTATTCTTTGCTAATGACTACTCTATCACCTCTCCTCTTCCACATCACCTCTCTCATCCATTCAGTCTTGTGGATCTTTACTTGAGAAGCCCAAGATCAGGCTCAAGTTTGTTCTGATTTTTTATTTTCTACGTTGTTAAGCGTCCTCTTGACTGCTGTCAGTGTGGTTTGCTAATGCATTTTTAGATTCTCCGCGGTACCATCTGACCTCATCTATACCTGTTTCGGTCTTACCCTATTGTCTTTTCATTCCATCCTATGGTCTTTCCCTCCAAGCCAAGGCTCATCTGTTGATCTGCTCAGATGTCCACTCTGGGGTTTCTTGGACCTCTCAGCCCCTTGTTATGCGTGCTGTTTGTTCCCCCCACCCTGGATTGTAATTATATATTTGCCCATTTGTTCCTTATGTCCTCCACCAGACCAGAGGCTCCATGAGGGCAAGAGCTGTATCTATCTTACTTAGAGCCATGGCCTCAGCGCCTGGCACAATGGCTGGCAAACATGGGTACTTAATCATTATTTGTTAAATGAGTCTGTCTACATTACTCTGGCTTGGACTCCCTTTGGCCAAAATAACATTGTCTGAGCCAGAGGTTCCCAAGCTTCTGTCATTGTTAGTATCACCTTTCCCAATAGTCGTATACCATTTGTACTATTATTTACTTAGTATTTGTCTTCAGATCAAGTCACGCTTTCTATGCTCAGTACATATTTAAGCCTCATCCTAAGTAATAAAATTAAAGTTTTAGTTCTAGTTTAAACTAGATGTTTAAATGTTCTAGATGTTCTAGTTCTAATTTTCTAAAATGCATTAAAACAAACACAAAAGTGTTTTTAAAAATACAGTTTTCATCCACAAATCACTTGCACACCAGAGATGATGTGTGATGGAACATTGGGAAACGCTTTCTAAAGAGCTTGGGCTGCTCCATTTCTTCACGGTGCCGAGGTCTTCTTGCTTTAGGCTTTGCTTCTTCTCCTGTTATTCATTTGACAAGCATGCGTCATATGCTTTTTGGCTGCCTGTGGTGGTGTGTCCCAGTGACAAGGACTGAAACTCCACACTCAGCAAGGAAACAGCATCCCTTCCTGATGGGGTGTGCAGACTGACTAGGAGGAAAGGCAATAGATAAACAGATATGCGAGAGAATTACAGATCATGCTCAGTGCGATGAGGGAAATGAGCCATGGGGTTTACAGAGTGACATTTGAGACTGGTGACATTGGAACAGAGACCTGAGGATGAGAAGGACTGAGCCATGGACGAGTCAGGGGAAACTGTGCTAGGCAGAAAAGGCCTGGAGGCAGGAAGGGTAGGGCTGATGGATTTGAGAATGTCAGCTAGCTCATCCTGCGAGGTGTCCTGAACACCTTCCAGAACTGAAATGTACACCATTCTACACCACTGCCTGGACACGAATACAGATTTGCACAGTTTGGGCAAGGCCTGTAGAAGTATTGTTGATTCAGTAACCATACAAGTGCATCTTTGACCTGGATGATATCTAAGGATTGGATATAAAAGTCCCCAGGGCTTTCGCCCAAGAGCATTGCTCTCCTTCTTTGGAACTGGGATGAAAACTGACTTTTCCAGTTCTGTGGCCACTGCTGGGTTTTCCAAATTTGCTGCCATATTGAATGCAGCACTTTAACAGCTTCGTCTTTCATGATTTTAAATAGCTCAACTCATTCCTGGGTCGGGAAGATCCTCTGGAGAAGGGATAGGCTACCCACTCCAGTTTTCTTGGGCTTTTCTTGTGGCTCAGCTGGTAAAGAATCCACCTGCAATGCGGGAGACCTGGGTTCAATCCCTGGGTTGGGAAGATCCCCTGGAGAAGGGAAAGGCTATCCACTCCAGTATTCTGGCCAGGAGAATTCCATGGACTGTACAGTCCATGGGGTCACAAAGAGTCAGACACAACTAGATGAACAGAAGAAGAAGAAAGAAGGAATTGCATCACCTCCACTAGCTTTGTTGGTAGTGATACTTCCTAAGGCCCACTTGATGTCACACTCCGGGATGTCTGGCTCTAGGTGAGTGACCACACCATTGTGGTTATCCAGGTTATTAAGACCTTTTTCAGGTGGACCATAAAAAAGGCTAAGCTCTGAAGAATTGATACTTTCAAATTGTGGTGCTAGAGAAGACTCTTGAGAGTCCCTTGAACAACAAGAAGATCAAACCAGTCAATCCTAAAGGAAATCAACCCTGAATACTCATTAGAAGGACTGATGCTGAAGCTGAGGCGCCAATATTTTGGCCACTTGATGCAAAGAGCAGATTCATTGGAAAAGACCCTGATGCTGGAAAAGATTGAGGGCAGAGGGAGAAAAGGTCAGCAGAGGATGAGATGGTTGTATAGCATCACCAGTTCAGTGGACATGAACTTGGGCAAACTCTGGGGGATAGTAAGGGACAAGGAGGTCTGGCATGCTGTAGTCCTTGGGATCGAAAAGAGTTGGACATAACTGAATGCCAACAGCAACATTGCTCTCCTTACTCCCTGAATGATCAGAAAGCCAGCCCCTGCTCACCCTTGGAACTGCTGGGATTCACGTATTTTGAAACACCTGCCTCTTTGGGAGACAAAATGAAAAGGACTCCTGATGGTGGCTAACTTCTCCCAGGGAGACAACAGGGAACTGAGGCCAGGCAGGTGTTGCTTCCAACAGCTGCAGTTGGATCACCTCCCATGAGGGGGCACTGCTATGCTGCAGGAAGTGGGGGCAGGCTTGCAGCTCTCAACCCTGAAAATTTTAGTACCCCATGAAAGCTCTGGAGTGAGATTGTAAGGCTTGCTGTTAGAAAAGAAGATAAACTCACTGACTCATGAAGCCTTTGGCTGGGACATGTGTAGATGCCTGGAATGCATTCAGACCTGCTGGGGACAGCAGACAGGTCCTTAGCATGGATCCAGGCACGGGTGGAAGGTGGGGCCTTCATGGACACTACAGGCAGGGAACACTGGGAGGTGAAGATGGAGGTGAAGATGCGCAGGCTGGGGGGCGGGAAGGGCGGTGAAGTTGGTATCAGAAGGCCACTGGGTTGACCAGCTCCATCCTCCGCCTGGGGCTGGTCAGTGTGAAAAAACTTACGTTTTTGGCAGCAGGATAGTGAAGATGTTTCATTCTAACAGTTTCTATATTCTGTATGTTGCAAACTCATCTGCTGAGAGAGGCAGCAAAGGGCAGGCTTTGATCACTGGCAGAGTATGGAAAGGGTCTGAAAAAGCTGTTTGCAGAATGGGAGAGCGAGTTGGCCAGAGGAACATGTCAGAATTGCTGGCTGTGCTGAGGCCCCCAGTGTCAGGAATCAGGTATTTGTAATGGAGCCATCCTGCCGGTTTCAAACATTCTCCAGCAGTACTTTCCCTTCTTCCCCTCTATCTGTGTTCACTTAGATTGACTTCCAGAGACTGCAAGGAGGATGAAGGTCCCCTAAGCCACCCCCTTGGAACCACCCCTGCCACTTGGTGGAGCAAACTGGCTCAGAATGGATGCTGGCAAGCAGGGTCTACAGAAAGAAAGATGCTGAGCTGCTCCTCCTTGCAGCTCCAACCATGAAAAAGGAAGCTGTGATGGGCCCTAAGCTGGCAGGGACCAATGTCAGAACAGACTGAATGGGAGATTACCAGTTGGATTCAGTTATAGATTAGATGGGGCTTCTCTGATAGCTCAGTTGGTAAAGAATCTGCCCGCAATGCAGGAGACCCTGGTTCAATTCCTGGGTCAGGGAGGTCCCCTGGAGAAGGAAATGACAACCTACTCCGGTATTCCTGCCTGGAGAATCTCATGGACAGAGGAGCCTGCCAGGCTACAGTCCATGGGGTCGCAAGAGTCGGACATGACTGAGCCACTAAACCCCCACCATAGATTAGATGTGAGTGTCGCTGGGTTACTAGTGACTGTTGGGGCCATTAAGTGAGACATAAAGAGATAAGTGGTAAGGACAGGGAAAATAACTGAAATGTCAGGAGAAGGACTGGTAAGCGGGGTAAAGGGGAAACCAAAGCATTGTGTTCTCAAAGCCAAGAAAGAACATGTTCCTCAAGAAGTAGGGATTGGGCTAATGCCTCAGATACCACAGAGGGCAAAACAAGGCCAGGACAAAATGGGACTGCTCAGAGAGAGCTGCTTCAGAGGGTGAGGAGGCAGAAGGCAGATGTGACAAGTTGGGGATGAATACGAGGGGAGGAAGCAGAGCTGTTGAGATTTCTCTTCTCTCAAGAATTTGAGGAAGAAAAGGAGCCCTATAGGGCTGTATTGGGAGTTCATGAGGAAACAGATGATTCGCTTTTTGAAAATCAGAAAGACAAATCTTACAGCACAGTAACTATAGTTAATAACACTGTATTGCATATTTGAAAGTTGATAAGAGAGTTCCCAGGGGGCTCAGTGGTAAAGAATCCGCCCAATGCAGGAAACACAGGAGATGTGGGTTCCATCCCACGTGGTTGTCGGAAAGATTCCGTGGAGGAGGAAATGGCAACCCACTCCAGTATTCTTGCCTAGAGAATCCCATGGACAGAGGAGCCTGGTGAACTACAGTCCATGGGGTCGCAAAGAGCTGGACATGACTGAGCATCTGAGCACTCACACAGCACAAGAGAGTAGCTCTCACACGTTCTCATCAGAAGAAAAGAAAATTATGCGTTGGTAATGGGATGGTCACAAGACTTATCATGGTGATTTCACAAAATATCCATTCATATGTTGAATCATTATGTTGCACACTTGGAACTAATGTACTGTTATATGTCAATTATATCTCAACTTTAAAAATAACTAAATAAATAAAAGAACCAAAAAAAAGACTTAAACTAATGGGGAGAAATTAGAGAAAGAGGAGCCCTTTGATGGGCAGGTACAGCACTTTGTGGTTTACATGGGCCCCTTCCATGTTCATCCAGCTTAGCCCTCACAACAGCCAGGGGAAGTCCACCTTATTGTCATCTGCGTATTGAGCTGGGGAAACTGCTATGAAAGTCACAAGGCCAGGAGATGGGAAAGCTGGGCCTCCAATCTGGTTTTCTGAATTCACATCATCTACAGTTCATGATCCATTGCCTGTGTGCTAAGCCGCTTCAGTCGTGTCTGACTTTTTGCAACCCTATGGACTATAGTCTGTCAGGCTCCTCAGTCCATGGGATTCTCGAGGCAAGAATACTGGAGTGGGTTGCCGTGCCCTCCTCCAAGGAATCTTCCCAACCCAGGAGCAAACCTGCACCTCTGACGTCTCCTGCATTGGCAGGCAGGTTCTTTGTCATAGGAGCCACCTGGGAAGTCCCCCAACATCTATCAGCCTGTCCCATTTCATGCATAAACATTCACTAACTATGTAATTTGTGCCAGGATGGCCAGCACATGTCTACTCATACTGTGGGTCACGGATCAGCCTATCAGCCTCACTGCAGAGCATTTTAGAAATGCAGAATCTCGGCCCCCTCCCTAGACTTATAGAATCAGAATCTGCATTTCAAAAAAACCCCAAGGCAATGCAAATGCACATTCAAGTGTGGGAAGGGCTGACTAGGGATCCACTCCCAGGGCAAAGGGAAAGTAGGCTCAGGTGTGGAGAAGGAGCTAAGCCCAGACCGAGAGAGAAAGTGAGAGTCTCAGAGTTACCCCCAGCAGGTGCCCTGATAGTGTCCCCCTGGTCAGGCCAGGCTAGCCCACAGATGGCACCTGAGAAATTGAAGGCCAGTTGCCCGGAAACTTATTGGAGCTGTAGGTGCAGCAGCAAATTCCATTCATTCAACACCCACGGTTATCCTTCCTCCTTTCCAAGCCCAGATTCTGGAGAGCAGAGCTGTGCATTCCCAGCCTAACAGATCCATGCTTTCAACCCACACCCAGGCTCCTCCAGACACGGCTTCTCCAGACATGTTTCTTCCCCCTCGCTTCTCAAAACTGCTTCCGTGCTGGCTATCTTCTCCCTAAATAAGATCAATGGAGACTTTTTAACATAACATTTATTAGCTAGTTTTTTAAAACTACGAACGGGAAAAAAATCCAATGAGTACAGAGAGATCAAGGTGAAAATTAAGCCCGTTCTACACCACAGACCATCCGGGTCCCCCAAGGTAATCACGGTTAGCAGCTGACAGCGTATCTTTTTAGAGATGGTGTATGCATGTCAGTGGTGGGGTCTGTGTGTGCATTCTGTAGGTAAATAGGCACACACTGAACTCGCTCTTCTGCGTCTTGCTTCTTGCTCACTTCATAATACATCTTGGACTCCTTTCTGTGTCAATAGCTATAGATCCATTTTATTTTTTCACAGCCATAAAACAAGCTATTGTCTGACTTCACTAGAGCTTATTTAACCAGCTTGCTACCAATGGACATGTAGATTGTTTCTGGTCTCTTCCTGTTACAAACAGTCAGCTATTAGGTCAATGCCAGCTGCTGTAACAAACAAACCCCGAGAGAAAAGTGTGTGTCTTGCTCACAATAGTCCAAAGGGGTGGACTTCATGCCCCTTCTCCCTTTTAAACCTTCCAAGGCTTCAGAGTTCTTGGCATTTAGCTTATAGATGTAAAACAAAATGAAAAGGACACACCTACTTTGTAAACACCTGGGCCTGGAGGTCACAGAGTTAGAACCAGCCACAGGGCCCCACCGCAGGGGGTGCTGGGAGATGTAGTCCTCGGCTGGGCCACCACCCTCTAGAGACAGCGCTATACAATGGAGTGAGAGGCAGGGATCTTTGGTGGATACCTCCCCATCTCTGCCACACATACTGCAACAAACATTCTTGCACACAGGTCTTCACACACTTGTAAAATTAAATTTCCAGAAGTGGAATTGCTGGGTTAAAGGGTATGTGGGTTTTACCTTTGGGTAGATAATATCTCGGAGAAGGCAATGGCACCCCACTCCAGTACTCTTGCCTGGAAAATCCCATGGATGGAGGAGCCTGGTGGGCTGAAGTCTATGGGGTCGCACAGAGTCGGACACGACTGAAGTGACTTAGCAGCAGCAGCAAATAATATCTAGGGCTTCCCAAGTGGTGCTAGTAGTAAAGAAACCGCCTGCCAATGCAGGAGACATGAGAGATGCAGGTTTGCTCCGTGGGTCGGGAAGATCCCCTGGAGGAGGGCACAGCAACACACTCCAGTATTCTTGCCTGGAGAATCCCATAGACAGAGGAGCCTTGCGGGCTACAGTCCATGGGGCTGCAAAAAGTTGGACATGACTGAAGTGACTTAGCATGCACACATGCACAGATAATATCTAATTATCCTTCTAAAGATGTATTGATTTACACTCCCTCAAAGTATTGGCAAGTACTTTGTTCTACACACTCTTGCCAGCAATACTTGTTATAATTTGTTGATTTATTTGGCTGTGTCAGGTCTTCATTGGGACACACGGGATCTTTCATTGTGGCACAGTAGCTGTGGCATGTGGGCTGAGCTGCTCCACAGCATGTGTGATCTTAGTTCCCTGACCAGGATTGAACCCACATCCTCATTATTGGAAGGCATATTCTTTATCACTGGACCACCAGGGAAGTCTTAACAACTGTTGTAATTTTAAAAAGTATATTTTTCAGTCATACAGGTGAATAATATGATCTCATCTCAGTTTTAATTTGCATGTCTTTAATTTTAACAGAGATGGAGTATCTTTGCTTAACTTTATTTCCCATCGGTAACTCTTTAGATATTAACTTCTCACAGCCTGTGTTCCTTTACTCCACCAGCTGGTTCTTTTTCTTATTAATTTGCAAGGACTTTGAAAAATATATAAAATATATAAATGCATGCTGCTCCTGCTGCTAAGTCACTTCAGTCGTGTCTGACTCTGTGCGACCCTATGGATGGCAGCCCACCAGGCTCCTCTGTCCACAGGATTCTGTAGGCAAGAATACTGGAGTGGGTTGCCATTTCCTTCTCTAATATAAATGCACATATAGATATTAAAAATATATGAAATCATCCTTTGTTTCCCTATCTCATATGATGCAAACGTTTTTCCAGTGAGTCATTTTCCCATTATTTTATTTATGGTATTTTTCTATCCCAGAGGCTTACATTTTTTATGTATCTAACTTTGCAGGCTTTTCCTCCATGAGTTTTGTCTCGTGCTTAGAAAGGCTGTCCTCGTGCCAAGATTAATTTTATAGTCTCACGTTTTCTTCTAGTGCTAGAGTCACACTTGCTTGAATCCGGATTTTGCAACTTGCTGTGTTGATTCGGTGACTGACTTCAGTTCTCCATGTCCCAGTTTCCTCAGCTCATAAAGAGGAATACTGAGAGTGCTGGGCTCATGGAGTTAATGTGAGGACCAAGGGAGGTGGCTCATACACAGAGCAGCGCATCTGACCACTGGTCCCTGAATGAGAAATCTTAGCTATTAGCTTGTTCATGATGTCCAGGGCATCAGTGACCCCATCTCTATCAGCTTGGGCTGCTATCACAAAAATGCCATAGGCTGGGAAGCTTCCATAACAGAAAGCTATTTCTCACAGCCTGGAGGCTGGAAGTCCAAGATCAAGGTGCCAGCCAATTTGGTTCCTGGTGAGGACTCTCCTTCTGGTTTACAGAGAGACATCTTCTTACTGTGTCCTCACATGGCAGAGAGAGAGAGATCATCTCTCCCTTTTAAAAAAAATTAATTTAACTTTTTATTTTGCATTGGAATATAGTTGAGTAACTCAGCTGGTAAAGAATCTACCTACAATGCAGGAGACCCCAGTTCGATTCTTGGGTCAGGAAGATCCACTGGAGAAGGGATAGGCTACCCACTCCAGTATTCTTGGGCTTCCCTTGTGGCTCAACTGGTAAAGAATCCACCTGCAATGCGGGAGACCGGGGTTCAACCCCTGGGTTGGGAAGATCCCCTGGAAAAGGGAATGGCTACCCACTCCAGTATTCTGGCCTGGAGAATTCCATGGACTGTACAGCGCATGGGGTCATAAAGAGTTGGACGCAACTGAGCAACTTTCACTTTCATAGTTGAGTAACAATGTTGTGTTAGTTTCATGTATACAGCAAAGTGATTCATTTATACGTATACATGTATCTATTCTTTTCCCAATTAGGTTGTTACAGAATATTGAGCAGAGTTCCCTGTGCTATACAGTAGGTCCTTGTCACTTCTTATAAGAGCATTAAGGCCCCCTCTCTTGTGAACTAATTACTATAAGCCCTGCCTCCAAATACCATCACATTGGGAGTTAGGGCATCAACATATAAATTTGAGATGAAGGTGACGGGGGACACAAGCAACCAGTCCATAGCAGACCGTGTGTATTGGCTGATATAGGCTGGGTGCCCTTTTTTTCAAGGTGTACAACATAATAAGGATTTTGGTATAAATCATCATGGTAGACACAGAGGGCACTGGTGGTAAAGAACCCACCTGCCAATGCAGGAGACATAAGAGATGGGGGTTTGACCCCTGGGTCAGGAAGATCCTCTGGTGGAGGAAATGGCAACCCTCTCCAGTATTCTTGCCTGGAAGGTCCCATGGACAGAGCAGACTGGTGGGCTATGGTCTGTAGGATTGCAAAGAGTCAGACACAACTGAAGCAACTTAGCGCACATGCATGCTAAGTGATTGTGAAGTGATTATCACAATGGGGTTAATGAACATATCCATCACCTCCCAGAGTCACCATTTTTGTATGTGTGTAGTGAGAACACTTAAGACCTGCTCTCTCAGCAGATTTCAAGTATGTAACACCAGAATGTGAACTCTTGTCACCAGGCTGTTCATTAGATCCCCAGATCTTATTCATCTTCAACTGAAAGTTTGTACCCTTTGACCTTTATCTCCCCATTTCCCTCTGCCCACCTCCAGCCCCCAGCAACCACCATGCTACTCTCTGGTTCTGTGAGTTCAACACACAGATCCCAACTGTAATTGAAATCATATAGTATCTGTCTTTCTGTGCTTGGTTTATTTTACTCAGTCATAAAAACAGAAGGAAGAGCTGCCGTTTGGGATGGCATGGGTGAACGTGTAGGACATTATGTGAAGTGACCTACATGCCCATTTCTTCTGGTTCAGCTCAGTTCAGTTTAGTCGCTCAGTCGTGTCCGACTCTTTGCGACCCCATGAATCGCAGCACGCCAGGCCTCCCTGTCCATCACCAACTCCCGGAGTTCATTCAGACTCACGTCCATCGAGTCAGTGATGCCATCCAGCCATCTCATCCTCTGTCGTCCCCTTCTCCTCCTGCCCCAATCCCTCCCAGGATCAGAGTCTTTTCCAATAAGTGAACTCTTCTCATGAGGTGGCCAAAGTACTGGAGCTTCAGCTTTAGCATCATTCCTTCTAAAGTACACCCAGGGCTGATCTCCTTCAGAAAGGACTGGTTAGATCTCCTTGCAGTCCAAGGGACTCTCAAGAGTCTTCTCCAACACCACAGTTCAAAAGCATCAATTCTTCAGCACTCAGCTTTCTTCACAGTCCAACTCTCACATCCGTAGATGACCACAGGAAAAACAAGTGGCAAAACTCACACTCAGCTCTCTGATTTCAAACCCCACACTCACAACCAGCCGCCAAAGTAGCCTACTGCCCTCCAAACATCTCCATGTGGATGTATCAGGCAAGGAGGATTCTATCTGGTTTCCATCTGGCACCTGGTGGGACTCAAGACAAATTCAATCATTCACAAAGTAGAGGTGAAAGAATAGCTATCACGCAGTAGAAGAGGCAGGCAGGGTTACACTGTCTTCTCGCCATCACCTTGGGGAACGTGCCAGAGCCCGAACCACTTGGGGATTAATGCTCCAGGAACGAGACTATGCCCAGACACTTACATCAGCTTCCCTTCTTACGGAGCAGAGGTGAGAACAGCCTTGTCAGCTGGGAGACAGCTAAACTGCTAGGACACCAGACAGGCTGGACTGAGGTGCCAGCTGTTTACATGAGTTAGTGGGGAAAGCCAACTGCCCAGGCCATGAGGACCTTGATGACTGTCAGAGATGGGGTTCAGGCCTGGCCCCTCCTAGCAGAAGAGAAAGCCACCAGCCCTAGTGGGAGGCCAAGTTCCATCAGCCCCTCACACTGGGGAAAGGAGAGCCCCCTTCACCCCTCGGGTTTACAAGGCTGTCACCTCCTTGAGGATCATGCCTGTCTTTGTATCCTGGCATACAGCAGGTGCTCAATAAATGTGTGTCTAATGAATGAGCATGTGACTGCTTACCAGGCCCAGGATAGGCACTGTTGCCAGGAACTTGATGGTGGTAAGCCCTGCCTTTGTGACCTAACACTCTAGGGTGATGACAGATAATGTGTAAAAAATGAGTTATGTCTGTAGTGAGTCCCATGGAATCACAGGGATAACAAATACCTAACTTCTGG